>NC_092341.1:53045909-53372500 GCF_046630445.1 Rutidosis leptorrhynchoides
ACCTTAGTGTTGGATGATTTCTTTTATAATTATATGATTTTTTGCATGATAAATTAGAGTTTGGATAAAGAACCGCACTTGTGGGTGTTGATGTATGTTATAAGATTGATTAGTGTACTTGTTTGGATAAAAAGGAACCCTATTTCAATTTAGAGCATTAATTTTCAATTGATTTGTCTTAATTAATTGGGTGCTTAAGATTGAGTAACATATGTTGAACAAAACAGGGGTGAATTGTGTGAAGCAAACGCGTAACCAATTTAATCTAAATCTCTGAATTAGTTAATTACTTAGTCACAAGCAATGAGGTCTTTGGTGAGAGGGAACCCTAAGCCGATAAATCCTAGCTTGAGTGTTCGTAAAAGAGAACTTTAAATGAACCGATTTAGTAATTACATGCATTTTATCACTGTAACTTGTGCTTAATACTATATCATCTAACACTGAGGGTAAAAGATCTAGGCGAGCATTTCTTTGTCTATTGAATTCAAAATTATCTTTATTTTTCGTTGAGTCTGCAATTTGATTTATTTAAACTTAAAAACTAAAAATATTGTCTTTTACTTTTTATCTATCCTTGATTTGGCTAATCGTTAAATAGCCACAAAATAAATTATCTCGTACTTTCAATTTTCATAGATTAACTTAGTTTATTTTCATTAGTTGCAATCTTAATTCTCACGTTTAAATTGTCCTTGGAACGATTTCGGAATTACCAACTTCATACTATTGCACGATCGGGTACACTGCCCGTTAGTGTGTAGTGATCTTTAAACCGGCATTTTCCAGAGATAAATTATATACTAGATTTTACACATCATGTTTTTGGCGCCGCTGCCGGGGACAGTTGTGTCAATTTGAGATTGTTTACTAGTTTGGGATTAATTTAGGTTCTGTTTTAGATTTAGATTTATTATTATTATTATTTTGTTTAGTGTCGGTGCTTTTATTTCTTTCTAGTTTTTGTCAGTTACAGGTTGATGGCAAATTCAGAGCTGTTACTGGAATTTCCAGAGTTACATGATTTTCATCTTTGCTCATTTGGTGAGGAACGGGTTGTTATGGTTGATGAAGAAAGATTGTTGGCCGTTCTCATGGCTAATGGTTATGAGTCTACAACTGAGGAATTGAAGGAAGAGAAGTTAGAGGTTGAATCCCGTTCCATAGTTGAGATTCAGAGCTGGTCCACACTTATTCCAGAGGATGTTTATATTGAGGAGAGTAATGGTTCATTTTTGGATGGATATCACAGCGTTTATAGTATGAGGACGACGGTATATAAGGACCCATTTGATTTGAGCATGACTGTGGGGTACATTCGAGTGTCTCAATATGATTTTAAGTGTGACACGTCTTCTAAATTTCGGGTTATTTTAGAGTTCTTCATGAAGAAGGTAGATGAACTCCCAAATTTAATGTTCACAACCCGCGATGTAAATGACTGGTTGACATTGCTGATTCGTGAAACATACTCTACTGATTTCTCGTACCGTCAGCTAAGTGTGGGTGATTCAGACCCCACTAAAGGCTGATTATAGGGGTTGAGTCGGGTGCACGTCTCAATGAAATGCACCATTTTGTAGAGTGTTATATATTTGTTTGGATTCATTGCAGGTACTTTTGATGATGAACATTGCGTGATAACTATCGAGGAATGGCATTAAGTGCAGGCCGGTCTGTCACTAGCATTCGGCGATTCATGGTTGTAACTTGGAAAGTTTTACCTTATTTCTCCTTTTACCCTTCCGAATTTAATATATTTTTGATCTCAAGTAATGGGGACATTACTTGATCTCGAGTGTGGGGTAGGGATGTAAATTCTTGCGGGTTGGTAAAATATGTTTTTTGAAACATGAGTGTTGGTTTACATATGGCTTGGTATTTTGAACTTTAAAAAGAGTGAAACATCACGTTTTAGGTTATTTTTGGGGAATTTTAATTTTTTTTTATGGCCTAATTCGTGATTTCAAAGAAGCCAAAATTGTTTCACATGTTCATTATTTTGGACATAAAATCCTACGAGTTCGGAGAACTCAATAGTAGGTCACCTGTACCAAAACGGGTGTAAACCGTGAGAGAGCGGTGATTGCATAGCGTGATTGTGACCGAATCACGTGCCAGATCAAAAAATCTTTTGGTTACTTGGTATAGCAGACTTTCGAAACTATACCATTTTATTATTACATCATCTAATGGTGTGATACTATGGGAAGAGGAGCCTTGAGCTTCACCAGTGTTGTCCTTTTTAGGAACAACAACTACGTGCTTGTGTTTGCTTAGACAACACAATCCATAGCCAAAAGCTATGGCACCCAAAGGTTTTGGGATTTATCAGAAGGGTAGTATCTACTTCCTACCGTTCTTAAAACAAGCAGAAAAGCTTGTCATGTGGGAAGTAGGCAACTTGGAATTAATTCCAACCACGTTCATTATCATTGAATGTGAAATCCTACGAATTCTTTAAGAATTCAATCGTAGGTCACCTGCACCAAGGCGGGTGTCAACCGTATGAACGGTGATTGGATCGTGTGGTCAAAACCGGGTCATGCGCTAGATCAAAAATTTTAATAGGGCGATCCTCATTGTTTCTCCTAACAAGGACAATGTTGTGTCCGACCACCTTTTATGACCCATAGGATGTATCCATTCCATCCTCAAGGAAGTAAAGTCTTCCGACCGACACACTTGCTGATTTATTTCAGAAGTTGTAGTCCAGACCAGCTATAGGTTGACGAACAGTCTTGAAAAGTCTTCTCTAACATCAGCTGAAAATCCACCAGGCCTCAGCATCAAATAGGGAGCTGGTGGTCAGACTTATCTCGATGAGGGAGATCTGTCTCGTAAAACGGGGGGCACCATGCATACACCAAATGTCAGTGATTTATCAGATCCCCGGAAGGATGATCTCCTTAAAGATTAATCACCTTTTAAGACTGATGAACCTCAATCTTCAAGATTGATTTAACAGATTAGATGGTCACCTCATGATTATCGATGATATCTGGACGTAATGTGTATCCTCCTAAGCACATTATTTTCTTACCGACATCTCGCGATGTTAGGTACTGTGGGAGGCATTGGCTTGACCAATCGCGGGGTTGCCCGTATAGTTCGTTGGTTCGTTTGCTCGGTTCGTGGCTTCCACTTGTATCCCGGTTCATATTGAAGAAGACATTTTAAGGTTCGAGATTCTTTTACACTTATTTGGATTATATATTTGGAGTATTTCGTTCGAGTTATTATGTTATGCCGAATACATGTTTGGGAAGTTAGATGTTTGGGGATTACAAGTGAAAGTCATAGGGGTGTTATTGTCCTCCAAAACCGTACCCACACTAGTTGCTTGATTTGGTTCATGTTTGATTAGTTCTACATATTATTTTTTGAAGACGTATTTATATGGTAGAAGATTAGTTTCGAGTCAGTATTGCTTGAGGACAAGCAAGACTCTAGTGTGGGGTGATTTGATATTGCATAATTCAACTACGTTTATCTTAGCAATATCCGTCATATTTTAGTCCTTTGGATACGGTTTTTAGGCGTTTTGTTGATATTTGTGAAGATTCAAGTTTAAGAGCTACAAAGATGATAAAGTTGGACATTTAAGCGTTTTAAGTTTTTGAACGTATCTCATATGGACCGGGAATTAGGTGATTCAAAAGGAGACGTCCGTCCATATTGAGAAAGGCTACAATTTTTGTGTTGATGTTTTTTTTAGATGTCGTAGGAGCTGATTAGAATCTGAACATAACTATTGTTAAGATCCATTAAATGATAGGGGGCTTTGATGGGTTACTAAGTGGCCTTTGATGGATTAAACATGGTTGGGCCCTTCTCACACATGGGTTTAACTGAGTGATTATCCAATCAATTTAAGGAGTCATGGAAAGAAAAAAAGAAAACAAGGCAGTAGGTTTTTTTTTTTTTGGCCGTCAGTTTTTGCTGCGCAGGTGGGGCCACCTCTTGTGGGTTTTGTGTCAAGCAGAAACAAGAAGAAAGAAGGAAGACACATAGCAAGAGTTGATTATTTTGGTTAGTCCCCACCTTAGATTATTTGATTGGTCACAAGTGAAAAGCAAGTCAAACTAGTTTTGGTGTTGGTGACATCACACGAAAAAGACAGCAAAGAAGGTGACTGAAATGATTTTGGGCTGCATATTGGATTTGTTGGATGGCCCAAGTTTAAGTGTTATTGGTGGCTGGAGTTAATTAATAGATTTACTTGTGATCTTTGGCTTTCATTAGTCCTAACCTATCATATTATTATGATCATAAATCAAATAGAAGGCACGAGGAGGTCAGGGAGGTTTTGTGTGAACGGTTTTTGGCAGCCGAATGGGGACCCCTTGGGGTTTGTTGCTGTCGATGAAGGAAAAGGGAAAAGAGGGGATCACCCTCTTGTTGTTGCTGTACCACGAGTACAAGAAACATAGAAAAGGAGGCTAACTAGCTTGTGGTGTTGGTGTACAACAATTAAAGTAGGACCACTTTGGTTTTGGTGTTGGGTCACGACAACATAATGGAGCCAGAATTATTTTGGTGACAATTTTTGATTCTTAATTCATTATATTGTTTAATTCATAGTATGGTTTGGTTCATAACACATACGTATTATTGCTACTTTTAATTAATTATTTGTGTCTATGCAAGTGATGATTTATTTGTGCTTTAATTATTTGTGTTTGTGTTCAATCTATATTATGGTCATGAGCTAAATACTTTATGTTCATCTAGATTAATAACCTTAGCGTTGGATGATTTCTTTTATAATTATATGATTTTTTTGCATGATAAATTACAGTTTGGATAAAGAACCGCACTTGTGGGTGTTGATGTATGTTATAAGATTGATTAGTGTACTTGTTTGAAAAAAAGGGAACCCTGTTTCAATTTAGTGCATTAATTTTCAATTGATTTGTCTTAATTAATTGGGTGCTTACTGGACCAAGGTGGTAAATTGAGTAACATATGTTGAACAAAACAGGGGTGAATTATGTGAAGCGAACGCGTAACCAATTTAATCTAAATCTCTGAATTAGTTGATTACTTAGTCACAAGCAACGAGGTCTTTAGTAAGAGGGAACCCTAAGCCGATAATCCTAGCTTGAGTGTTCGTAAAAGAGAACTCTAAACGAATCGATTTAGTAATTACATGCATTTTATCACTGTAACTTGTGCTTAATACTATATCATCCGACACCGAGGGTAAAAGATCTAGGCGAGCATTTCTTTGTCTATTAAATTCAAAATTATCTTTATTTTTCGTTGAGTCTGCAATTTGCTTTATTTAAACTTAAAAACTAAAAATATTGTCTTTTACTTTTGATCTATCCTTGATTTGGCTAATCGTTAAATAGCCACAAAATAAATTATCTCGTACACTCAATTTTCATAGATTAACTTAGTTTATTTTCATTAGTTGCAATCTTAATTCTCACGTTTAAACTGTCCTTGGAACGATTTCAGAATTACCAACTTCATACTATTGCACGATTGGGTACACTGCCCGTTAGTGTGTAGTGATATTTAAACCGGCATTTTCCAGAGATAAATTATATACTAGATTTTACACATCAGGCACGTTGTAAGTAAACAGGGAATTCAAGTTGATCCTGCTAAGATTGAGGCAATTGAAAAGTGGAAAACTCCGAAGACTCCTACTAAGTTCGTCAATTCCTAGGTTTGGCAGGCTATTATAGAAGGTTTATCCAAGATTTTTCACGAGTAGCGAAACCTCTGACTGCTTTAACGCATAAGGGGAAGAAGTACGAGTGGAAGTGTGAACAAGAGTCTGCTTTCCAAACTCTAAAGGAGAAATTAACTTCTGCACCGATATTATCACTACCTGAAGGTAATGATGATTTTGTTATCTATTGTGACGCTTCCCGACAGAGTTTTGGTTGTATTCTGATGCAGCGAAAGAAGGTCATTGATTACGCGTCATGTCCATTGAAGATTCATGAACATAATTATACGACCCATGATTTAGAATTGGGAGTTGTTGTGTTCGCACTCAAGATTTGAAGACATTATTTGTATGGGGTCAAATGTACAGTGTACACTAATCACAAGAGTCTTCAACATATCTTTGATCAAAAACAGTTGAATATGAGACAGCGAAGATGGGTTGAGTTGTTGAATGATTATGATTGTGAACTTCTTTATCATCCTAGAAAAGCCAATGCTGTGGCTGATGCTTTAAGTCGAAAAGAGAGAGTTGAACCTTGTAGGTTTCAAGCCTTGAATATGACAATTCGAACTAACCTCGCAAGGCAGATTCTTGAGGCACAACAAGAAGCCTTGAAGGATGAGAATTTCGTAAAAAGGCTTGAGTAAACAATTTGAGGTACGAGCAGATGGTACTCGGTATTTTGCGAGACGTCTTTGGGTTCTGAAATTTGGTGACTTGCGACAACTTGTTTTAGATGAAGCTCATAGGTCTAGATACTCTATTCACCCTAGTTCGAGGAAGATGTATATTTCTCTCAAGGAGTTATATTGGTGGCCTAACTTGAAAGCTGATGTGGCTACTTATGTGGCTAAGTGTTTGACTTGTGCTAAAGTTAAAGCTGAACATCAGAAACTGTCCGAACTTTTAGTGCAACCCGAAATTCCTGAGTGGAAGTGAGAAGGTATTACAATGGATTTTATCACGAAGTTACCGAGAGTTGTGGGTGGTTATGATACTATTTGGGTTATTGTTAATCGACTCACAAAGTCAGCTCATTTCTTGCCTATTAAAGAAACTGATTTGACGGAGAAACTTACTCGCTTATATTTGAAGGAAATCGTTTCAATACATGGTGTTCCTGTATCCATTATTTCAGACCGAGATAGTCGATTTACATCGAGGTTTTGGAAATCACTACAGGAAGCTTTGGGAACCAAATTGGATATAAGCACTGCTTATCATCCGCAGACTGATGATCAGAGTGAAAGGACCATTCAAACGTTGGAAGACATGTTGCGAGCGTGTGTTATTGACTTCGGTAATGGTTGGGATAGATATTTGTCGTTGGCTGAATTTTCTTATAATAACAGTTATCATGCAAGTATTCAAGTCACACCGTTTGAGGCACTATGTGATAAAAAGTTTAGATCTCCTATCTGTTGGAATGAGGTTGGGGATGCTCAACTCACAGGCCCATCATGAGACTACCGAGAAGATTGTGCAAATTAAAGAAAGGTTGAAAACCGCCAGGAGTCGGCAAAAGAGTTATGCCGATGTTAGAAGGAAATCTTTAGAGTTTCAAGTTGGTGATCGTATCATGTTGAAGGTATCACCTTGGAAACATGCGGTACGATTTGGTAAGAGGGGAAAGTTGAATCCTCGATATGTTGGACCGTTTGAGATTGCTGAAAGAATTGGAACCGTGGCTTATCGTTTGAAATTGCCACAAGAGCTTAGCACTGTTCACGACGTTTTTCACGTATCTAATTTGAAGAAGTGTTTAGCTGAGGCCGATGAAACCATTCCTCTTGATGAACTTCATATCGATAAACAACTCCATTTTGTTGAGGAACCTGTCGAGATCATGGATCGAGAGGTTAAGAAACTCAAGCAAAGCAAGATTCCTATCGTCCGAGTTAGATGGAATGCTAGACGCGGACCCGAGTTCACTTGGGAACGTGAAGATCAGATGAGGCAGAAATACCCGCATTTGTTCTAAAATGACGAGTCAACCCCTGCATCTGCCTAAATTTTGGGACGAAATTTCCTTAACGGGAAGCTACTGTCACGACCCTACTTTTTCCATTATCTTTTTTCTTTTATATTTAACTTCTGTTAATTGATATTCATGTCACGTCATTTCTATGACTTATATTATTATTTTAATAATAATATTTCCTTTATTATATGTTATATGATTATACGTGTTCGTATTTAAATTTGTACGTTTCTACATATCTTGGATTTCTATCCGGTAATTCGTTTCGTTTTTGAAACCAATAATCAGACTTTTATGATTTTCGAATCCAAATTATTTTATTTATGATATTTCTATATCATATGAGTTTATAAAATATTTTTATATTTTATTTTTCGCGTGTGCGTGTTTCCTCCGAAGATTTAATCGCGTAACGGCGTTTTCGCGAATCGGGCTTCGTTCGAGTTTGCGGGCCACAAGACTTTTTCCATTTAATCAAAGTGGGCCATGTGGGGCCCACTCCCACCCATTTTCGGCCGAAACCCCCTTAGGGAGGGGAGTAATTTGTCAATCTTGTAAACTTGTAATCCTAAACCTAAAAGTCACTACTCATTTCATTCTAACCTAAATCTTTTTCTCTCTTCTATTTTCTCCCTTCTTGGCTGTCGCCCAACATCACCATCATCACCATTTCATCATCAATTGTCGCTTGGAATTTAGGGCTTTCAACATAAACAGATTCCTCTTTTCGTTCTCTACGCGTCTATATCAATTGATTGTTGATTAGGGTATAAACACAAACCCTAGCTTTTTCATTTTCATCTTAATTTACTGATTTTACATGTATGTTGATGTATTAGTGCTTGTATGTTGTTGTATTGTTGTTATTATGCTTAGAAATGTTCAATTGCGTATGTTTTCGGTTGATCAATTTGTGAACAGCAGAAATATTGTTAAAATCAGTATATTTGGCTAACTTTTCTGATTAATTAAAGTGTATAAATTAGTTCCTCTCATCGAGTACATAATTTTAGGCTTTGGATTCATCTCGTTTCGAGTTACGGATCAAAATCTATGATTGATTTAGGGTCTTGTAAGATTGAAACGTATTAACTTGTGAGACCAGGTTTGGTCCAACTTTAGGGACATATTTGGAGTCTTTGAGGTGTACCATTGGGTTAGGATTGATGATTGGATAAACTTTCATGTTCGGGTCATCGAAATCCGAGCCACGGATCACCCGGAATGACTAAAACAAGTTTTGAATCGGATTAAAGTGATGTTTTGGTTCTTGGCTATTCATCACGACATATGAACTGATTTTAGGGTGTTCTTGAATGTTCTAAGGTGTCGGGATGATTTGTTATACGAGGATATATATAAGATTCGTCAACAACCGACACCCGAGGCTTAAGTTATGCCCCGACGAAATTTTAATGAAACTTATGGTTATAAAATTGAACTTAGGTATATAAATAATGATTTTCATTATATTTAAATTACTTATGTTATAAAAGTAATTGTTATTAAATAATACCTATGATATATATTTATTATATCATTTAACCTTTATATTATGATTTAATTATTCGTATAATTAAACTTATGAATTAATAATACAATTATTATTAATGGAAGACTTATGATAAGTATAAACTTATGATATAAGATTATTATATCAAAACTTATAATAAAAATTATTTATTTATTTATTTATTTATTATAAAAACTTAGTTATCAATTAATTATGATACAATTTAATTTTTAAATACTTATGGTTTAATAATTATAATAAAATACTTATGATATGTGTAACATCTCATAATTTATTTAAGATACTTATAGTATGATTAATAATTCATTATTAATTAATAATACTTAGGATATGACTAATATTTAATTAATTAATTAAATACTTATGTTATATCTATTATATCATTTAAACTTATATTAACTTTATAATTCAATTTAATTTAATTAAACTTATGATATGACTAGTTTATACTAATATTATTTTAATTAATATTATAACTTATATTATTAATATGATTTACACTTTAAACTTTAAGGTTGACTAAGGTTGACCAAGGTTGACTTGAGTTGACTTTGACTTTCAGTTGACTTTTCTAAATAAGGAAACTTTCCAGAAATAAGGAAAACTTTCCAAAAATAGAAACTTTCTAAAAATGGAAACTTACTAAAAATAGAAACTTTCTAAAAATAGAAAGTACGTGTTTTACGCTGTCCTAAGTCATACCGAAACATACTGATTGCTGATCTTTGCTTTACTACAACAAGCACTATGGTTATCATACTAAGACTTTACCTAAGTTAGTTATTTATATCGACCTGTTTTATTTTTAGGTCAGAGTTGTGATCATTCTTGATCACTCTACCTTTGCTGTTCGCTTATCTTTTTCATTTACTTCGTTTGCTTTAAGGTGAGTTATAGTCCCGTTTTTATACTGTTTTATAGTACTTTTGGGATGAGATTACATGCAACTTTTGTTTTACATTTAGACACAAGTGGAAATTAATTTAAACTATTCATTATGAGTTCGAAAATATTCCCTAATCTGGTAACTGTAATCACTGGTTTCTACTGGTGAACGCAAATCCTATGGATAGATCTATCGGGCTTGACAGCCCCATTTCGAGCTAGTTGCGCTAGCAATTTATAATCGGAATGTATTAGTACTTCGTTATTTTTGAAGATACACATGTTCAGTGTATATTGTTGTTTGGTAAGGGTAAGGTATAACGACCCTCATTTTTCCATTCTATATTTTTCCAATAATAAATGCCCAAACGATATAATTAAAACTTAACAATTAAACCTTAATCAACGATTGTTAAATGTTAAGAGTTATAAAACATATTAATTAACTTTGTGTAATAAATGACAAGTTAATAAAATATGAAAATAATAAGCTAATTAACCTTCGTGAATAAAATGTAATACTCTAAACTTGTAGCCTTTAAATATTTAAACTTGAACATTTAATGAGCCATTTTAAGTAACCAAAAGTACAGGGACTAAAATGAAAAAGTTCCACCTCCTCCCCCCTAAACCTAGCCGTGACCTAGGAAGGGTAAAAGGACCCTTTTTCCCTTCTAAAAATCGGCCAAAACCACTACCCATGACCTAACCCTAATTCCTAACTTTTTCTCCAAGTATTTCTAACCTAAAACTAGTTCTAGAATGCTCCATGTGTGTGTATAAATAGAGAGCTAGGTTAAGGGTTTTCTCATCCCATTCTCTCATTCAACAAATCACCTCACAATCTCCTCCCTCTCACTCTCTTGAAGTGGCGGCCAAAAACACCACCACCACCATTCGGTTTTCACCAAAATCGAATCCCACCATCACCACTTCAAAGTTTTGGTTATTTGCTTCTTGATTCCGGGTAATCTTCAAGTGATCTTCATCGTGTTCTTCGTGATCTTCAAGTGTGTTCTTCGTTATTCAAGTGCTTTGATCTTCATCTTCAAGTGTTCTTCTTGTTTTCTTGTTAAATCTTCATCATCATAAACAAGGTATGATCCAACATCTTAAACTTTTAAATCTATCTTTCAATTCATAATTTAATTCATTCATGTTCATGTTGTAAAAAAAAAATAATAAATCTATCATATATATACATATACATACACGACATATACATACATATTTAAAAAAAAATATAGTCTAGATCTTAAAAACCTTAATGATTCACCAAGATCATGTTAATGTTTAAAAATGGAAACAAAATATATATACATATATCACATATACATATACATAAAAAAATAAATAAACATATACATATATATACATATATACGGCTATATATATATATATATATATATATATATATATATATATATATATATATATATATATATATATATATATATATATATATATATATATATATATATATATATATATAAACATAGAGTTTTTTAGCTGACCCTTGTATTCTCAAAACTTATTTAAGAAAATGAGTACTTTCAAAAATATTTAATATTTACTATTATCTTTTTTATTTTATTTTTTATATAAATATAAATATAAATTTGTAAAACCTAATACGGGGTACTAAATACAAATAACTTAAAAGTGACGGCCCATAGTTACAAACCTTCACGTAAACGACCGTCACTCTTTCTCTCCAGACTCCACCCACCAAATCGTTGCCGTCTTCTTCATCTCCTACCCTCGCCACCAATCCACTCCATTGACAACCCTCCAAGTTGGAAAAGATATGAAGTATATTCCTCTCTCGATCACCGATCGAAATCATATTTCATACTATTAGTCTCCATCAACAAATAAGTAACATTGATATCTACTTTGAATCACAAGGGATATCACAAGGGTATGATTAATCTGTGTATTATTGTTCTTTGTTGTAGTATTATAATGTAATCAAAAGAGTACAAATTGGTAAATAGATATGCTTCACTTTTAAACTATTTTGTTTATAAAATTCCATTTACATAACGATTGGAAATTATTGGAAATGATATTTCATTGCCAAGTGAGTTAATAGAAGAAAGGAGTAACGGCTTTTTAACTTCAAATTTCCTATCCTACATGTTTTGTTGCTAATTTGATTAGTCTGGGTAATTATTGTTCTGCTTTTGGTTTTCTGTTTTTTTGGGTTAGGATAATCTTTGAGCTCTTAACTAAGTTAGGATAATCTATGTTAGAGCTCTAGGTTTGTATAGCCACTTTTGTATTAATAGATTATCTTTTCATCTTTAAAGAATAATTACTTTTACTGTTTTGGTTGTGAGATTTCTGGAAAAAAATAACAGCAAACGCAATAAAAAAATGTGTGATCAGTAATTCAGTATGATATTCAACTTTGTTAAATTGAAGTAAAAAGGAAAAATGGTAGTAGTAATTGGATGTAGTGATGTCAGTGACTGTTATGTGACCATAGTAGCTTTACTCCATCCATTTGAACTAATGTTACTTGTTTTGTACGGACGGAGTATTATTATGTGTTGTTTTAGAAAAGAAAAAATGGATATTATAAATATGTTTGAAAGTATATGACTCTTTTAAATACTTTTTCAAACTACCTCAATCCCTTAAAAAACTCTATAAACATATACACGACATATACATAAACTTTATTAATTAAAACCCTAATTAACTAAACCCTAAACCTAATACTACTTAAATATTATTTAAAACATTTAATACTACTTAAACCCTAAACACTATTAAATACTACTAAACTCTAATCATTAATTAATTATTACTACTACACTAATTAATTAAAACCCTAATTTAAACCTACCTAATTAAATACTACTTACTACTAAACCCTAATACTACTACTTATACTTATACTACTACCTAACACTTATACACTTATACTACTACTAACACTTATAATATACTACTTATATTATAATATTTATATTATAAGATTATGACATACGATTACAATATTCATTCACGATGATGTGAAATTACTCCAACGTCAACGCTACTTAAGGCCTCGGATGATCCATGGTACCATTATGGGACGCTTGTGGATCTCGAATGCCAAACTTAGATTTTGGTCAAGAGATCCTGGGCTAACCGGTAACAATAGATCATTCAAGTGACTCGGCGGTGGCATAGATGTTTGGGTATGGTGCATAATATCAACCCGACTATAGTAATCATACACTCACTAAGTGAACAACACCTAGTCACTTACACACTTAATAAGTGGTGGACTTATTAAGAACAACTCACTAGTGTTCAACACTAACTTACTAAAAAAATGGAAGCTTACTATAAATGGAAACTTTCTAAATGTGGAAAGTATCTAAATATGGAAACTTACTAAAATCTGAAACTTACTAAAAATGGAAACTTTCTAAACATGGAAACTTTCTAAATATGGAAACTTTCTAAAAATGGAAATCTACTAAAAGTGGAAGCTTACTAAGAATAGAAACTTAGCAAAACGAACTATACTTAAGTACATACATACTTAAACTTATCTTTAACTCGGGAAAAACATCTAAACTATTTTTAATGTCATTAGGTTGACATTCGGCTCATGATCATCCAACTCATTTATCTTTCTCTTCCAAGGAATAACGAACTCTTCTCCTATTAAGGTGAACTCATAACCCCACTCTTTATTGCATGCAACTTATTTAAATTTACTGGGGTGAGACACATGCTACTTTTATTTACAATTTAGACACAAGTACCAACTACAAACTGTGCTATAACTGGCTATGTCTTGCAAGTCCCCACATGTGATATTTTTAATTGCTCGTTGAACGCATTCATAATTATTGAGGGTAGGCCTATCGGGAGTAACGTCCCCGATACATTTGACTAAGTTTTTGTATTACTTGATAATGAAATTAAACTGACAAGGACAGAACAACTTGTCATTGGGGTAAACTTTAAACGTTTAGTCTAAATATCACGAAACTTTGGCACTACTTTTGGATCTGCGTGATCTACTTTACAAACAAATTGGATTTGTGTGATCTACTTTACAAACGACTGGATCTGAGTGATCTATTTATAAAATCAAATCTTGTGGTCTAAAAACAATAATAATTACTTTTTTTAAACCTATGATATCACTCAACCTTTTTGGTTGACACTTTAGCATGTTTGTCTCAGGTGCCGATGCATCAAGAATATTATACTGCTTATGTGATGCTTACTTGGACATAGGATCTCAAGAACAATCGCATTTATTATTCTTGTATTTGAAACATTTACATTATTGTACTTTCAATTCTTGTAACGACATTCTATTTTCCGCTGCGTACTCAATAAAGTTTATTTTTATCATATAGAATTGTTCTTGTATTATAATATGTTGGTTTATTTGATATTAGTGATGTTTTCTTCCAGACCCTATCTGGAGGACGTCACATAGTGGTATCAGAGCATAACCAGGCTGTTATAGATAACCAGGATTGCATCTTTATGTGTGTCTTACTTGCTAGCTAGGGTGCCTTAGCAATCTAGGAAACTATAACTTTTCTTGCCTTAGACTTTAAAGCACTTAGGATTGCCTTGTAATATTAAAACATATGCTTTACAATCTTATCTTAAAACTGATCAAGATCGCTTTCCTAATGTTAGGATGTCAAATTCTCATCAAGCAAACAAAAAGAATCTTTTCAAGCCAACCGAAAAAGGAACTGAAAGGTCTTCCACTGAAAGACCAGTCTAAAGTCCACCTTATGGCTTTGGTGGTCCTCCCTCACCAAACTATAGTCGGGATTCTTTACCTAATTCTCCCAAACACCACCCGACTCCAAGATCGGAAAGTCAAGGGAAACGTCCTGCAAATTCTGAGGAGAATGGCCCATCAAAAAGATCCCGATCTCCTTCCTACGATGAAGTTGATGCCAAGTACGAGATCATGAATCTGCAAAAAAACTACTGATGGCCTAATTCGCCATATTGCAAGGATCAATGTTCAAATGAAGGAAAAAGACCTAGCAATCAAGAAGCTCATGGAGGAAAATGCTGAGCTAAAGAAAGAGATAAAGTTGGTGAAGTATGAAAGTGATAGAAATGCCCGATGGGGGAAGCAATCTCTCTCCTACCTAAGAGAAGATGTTGACTTTAGATTGAAGAAGGATGAAAACCGCGCGAATAATCAACTTTCTATGAGGGACTACAAGTACTATGTGATCAACAATGGTGTTTCTAATCTTTATGATAATCTCGAGTTCCTGCATGAGAAACAAAAGGTGAAGAATGAGAAAGTTGAGAATTTTATGAAGAAGGTTGAGGACGAGAAGAAGAGATATGAAGACTACTTCAATCTTAGTATTTCCTAGTTTATTTTTCCAATTTCTTATCTATGTAAAGGCTATGCCTTAAACTATTTCTATTTCCGAATCGTATAATAAAAAGGCTTGTTTAATGCCTCGTTCTTAATAATATAAAGTGTTTCGTTTATATCATATTCATCTTTATCTCGCTTAAAAAATTTTCAAACTTATGACCTATCAGATTTATCAAACTTCTATACACCCTTATGTAGTGAAGAATCATGGTTCGTCCAACTGCACCAACTCTTACCACGATGTTTCATAACTTTCTCGTCTGACTACGTCCATTTCCTTACTTTCACAACTTCCATAACTTTCAAAGATATGAAAGTTGACCAAGTCTATAAAGACTGCAACTTAAAACTAGCCAACCATAACTCAACAAGTTCGTAACTATTTTCATGTATGATATTTTGATCTGCTCCAAGAGTGAGAAAGAACATGAGCAACATTTGCAAATTCATTCTTGAACTCTTAAGAAAAAGAACAACTCTACGTAAACTTTTCCAAGTGCAAGTTTTGGCTTAAAACCGACATGTTTTCGATCCAGCTAAGATTACTGCTATCCTTAACACTATATTAGAAATCATCATTGATCACATATCCTGACCTTATGGAGTGACCTTGGAATGGAAATATGAATTAGTGAAATATAATGACGGTGGCCAACGTGATTATATTACGGTAATTCATAGAAATATTCCAATATCATGACGTATGGAATAGAAAGTGAATCAAAAGAAAACTCTCAAGCTATCTGTTCAAAAACCCAAATGCAAGGGCATGAAAGGAGAAAAATGATCATCTTGATATTAGTAGATACGAAGAACTCATTCTAATCAAACTATATATCTATCTCATACTCATTTAACAAACTTTCATGTACCATAAAAGTTGTAAACAATCGAATCTTGAAATTTTACATTCATTTATGGATATCTCCTGATCATTGATACTTAATCATCACTTGTTATATCCAAATCCTCTCTGTTATTACACTTTCGGTGTAAATTTTCATATGACTTTCAAAAACCCATGTCATTTGAACCCTCGAACATCGATATTACAAACACCATGTCCAATATTACATTTTCTATGTCGAGATGATAAATATCTCATATGCATAATCTTTTGAAGAATGGAACCTCCATACGTATATCGTTTTGACTATCATAGTCAAGAAACTTCTGTACTCGTACATCTACTTATAATAGACTACTTGGCACCATGCAAGTAATGGTGTCATACTCAAACAATAATCGATCATTGTCAACTCGAAAATCAAAGGTGAAATACACTATCTCAAGTTGTGGCTTGAGCTAAACTCATCACATCTGAAAAACTGTTGTAACAATTGAAATGATTCCATCATACTTTAACGTATCCTCCTCTCAGACCAACTAAGTCTTAATTCAAACTATCATTACATAGTTGAAAGTCACTGCTTTAGCGTTTATTTATACTTGTCTATGCAACTGCCAGATTATTCATGTCGAGTTCTCGAACTCTCACTATCACTCGAATGATTCAAAGTTGCAAATCTTATTTGAAGTTCTTTCATACATAACTCTAAATTCGAGGAATTTACTCATTTGATGATAATCACATTATCATCCTTCTTACTTTAATGTTAACATTTTGAGTCCAAGGACTCGTGCCCTGATAAAAGTCAATTCATTAGTTTTCACTACCTCGAAACAATTATTATACAATTATCCTCCGGAATTTTAAAATCTTCAATCAATTTTTCTCAAACAAATAAACTCTTAAATACAAATATCCTGTTTTCCAAATATTTCTTACACGTGTCTTTATTTTCAAATTATCCCAGAATTTATAGAGAAAATGATTTCTCACTTATGCGATCTATAAAATCTTATACATAAATTTACCTATACATATTTTGACTAGTACATATCAAATTATACTTTCGCTTCTACAAATTTCCACTTTGATTAAATCAAAATTACTTTACAAATTTTACGTAACCCTAGTGTTACTATGAACTTCATATCATCACATCCTCCAAAATTACTTACACTTATTATATAAACACTTTCGTATTTTTTTTATCAATCTAACTTTGTTTTATCAAATTATACTTTCTTTTTAATAAATTCTTTTTGTATTGTTCAAATTATTTCACGTAAAATAGTACGTGTTGTACATAACTCAAGTTTTACTAATAGCTTCGCTTCGTTTATATTAACACATCAAACGTCGCAACTTTACAAAAATTACTTTGGCTTATTATTAAAACTTTCGTATTGCTTTCCAATATGTTTGGATCACCTTTATTTTCTTTCTGCGTGCAAGAACAAAACTTATCTCCCTACAAACATCATCTCTTCCTTGCTATGTAAGTCATTAAAAAGTTTCTACTTCTGGTATTTCACGGCTAAACCACAACGCTCTCGTAAACGTTAAATCTATGATCTTTCGAACAAGGAAGCAGAGGTTCATTCATGATAGAAACAATATCTTATAAACAATGATTCACATTTATTCGAATTCGCATTTAAACTCATAAGTAAATAATAGGCCGAGTCGCCATTTGTGCGAAAACACTTTTCTTACTCTAAAGGAGTTACCCTAAACATTTATGAAGACACTCTACACATTTCTTCCTTCTTGGATTGCAACTAGATGTTATTCTAGTCAAGTCTAGATTTATGGTTCGACATAAAACTGAAACCATAAATTTTAAAGCTACATCCTGAAACTATTTCTAAAGACAAGTTCTCATGTATACTGAACGATGTCTTTCATTTAATCGCTCATATTATCCTGAGGTCAATGAATCCTCAACTAATATCTCATTTGTCTATTAGACATCTCTTGAAAACTAAAGGTATTATGGTTACCTTTCGAAACTTGAAGCTGGTACTTTCTCTAACAAACACCAGCCATACATCAAACTACGTAACTGAAATCTTTACGTACTCTACTCTATTTTATATGCCCTATGATTGCGGCATAAACACTTAAGATCTTAACGAGCTCAATAATACATTTCATGCTGATATAGCATCATCTTTCCTTTTAAAGGAAAACTAGTCAAATGACACTCTTGTTATTCCTTGGAAGATCTCCGCATTAATGCACTTGTAAACGACCTATTAAGGTTAAGGATCATGAGATCAAACATCTAAACAAAAAAATATCCATATTGTTAACACTCACTGGAATTCACGTAAGGGCCCCTATTATACCAGAGAACGTGAAAAACAAACTCTATCGTTAAAGTTCGTTGGGATTCGCGTAGAAGCCCCTAACATACATGGGAACATGAATACTAAATAATACAGAAATACCCCCATCTCTTCTCAACTGCTGAGGCAAACAAGAGATCTACCTAAAACTTCGGGACAAAGTTTCTAATAACGGGGAGGTACTATAACGACCCTCATTTTTCCATTCTATATTTTTTCAATAATAAATGCCCAAACGATATAATCAAAACTTAACGATTAAACCTTAATCAACGATTGTTAAGTGTTAAGAGTTATAAAACATATTAATTAACTTTGTGTAATAAATGACAAATTAATAAAAGAAGAAAATAATAAGCTAATTAACCTTCGTGAACACAATGTAATACTCTAAACTTGTAGCCTTTAAACATTTAAACTTGAACATTTAATGAGCCATTTTAAGCAACCAAAAGTACAGGGACTAAAATGAAAAAGTTCCACCTCCCCCCCTAAACCTAGCCGTGACCTAGGAAGGGTAAAAGGACCCTTTTACCCTTCTAAAAATTGGCCAAAACCACCACCCATGACCTAACCGTAATTCCTAACTTTTTCTCCAAGTATTTCTAACCTAAACCTAGTTCTAGAATGCTCCATGTGTGTGTATAAATAGGGAGCTAGGTTAAGGGTTTTCTCATCCCATTCTCTCATTCAACAATTCACCTCACAATCTCCTCCCTCTCCCTCTCTTGAAGTGGCGGCCAAAAACACCACCACCACCATTCGGTTTTCACCAAAACCGAATCCCACCATCATCACTTCAAAGTTTTGGTTATTTGCTTCTTGATTCCGGGTAATCTTCAAGTGATCTTCATCGTGTTCTTCATGATCTTCAAGTGTGTTCTTCGTTATTCAAGTGCTTTGATCTTCATCTTCAAGTGTTCTTCTTGTTTTCTTGTTAAATCTTCATCATCATAAACAAGGTATGATCCAACATCTTAAACTTTTAAATCTATCTTTCAAACCTTAATTTAATTCATTCATGTTCATGTTGTAAAAAATAATAAATCTAACATATATATACATATACATACACGACATATACATACATATTTAAAAAATATATAGTCTAGATCTTAAAAACCTTAATGATTCACCAAGATCATGTTAATGTTTAAAAATGGAAACAAAATATATATACATATATCACATATACATATACATATAAAAAAATAAACATATACATATATATACAAATATACGACTACATACATACATATATGTATATATATATATAAAAGAAAAAAACAAAATATATATATATATATATAAACATATACACGACATATACATATACATATACATAAACATTTATTAATTAAAACCCTAATTAACTAAACCCTAAACCTAATACTACTTAAATATTATTTAAAACATTTAATACTACTTAAACCCTAAACACTATTAAATACTACTAAACCCTAATCATTAATTAATTATTACTACTACACTAATTAATTAAAACCCTAATTTAAACCTACCTAATTAAATACTACTTACTACTAAACCCTAATACTACAACTTATACTTATACTACTACCTAACACTTATACACTTTTACTACTACTAACACTTATAACATACTACTTATATTATAATACTTATATTATAAGATTATGACATACAATAACAATAGTCATTCACGATGATGTGAAATTACTCGAACGTCAACGCTACTTAAGGCCTAGGGTGATCCTTGGTACCATTATGGGACGCTTGTGGATCTCGAATGCCAAAATTAGATTTTGGTCAAGAGATCCTGGGCCAACCGGTAACAATAGATCATTCAAGTGACTCGGCGGTGGCATAGATGTTTGGGTATGGTGCACAATATCAACCCGACTATAGTAATCATACACTCACTAAGTGACCAACACCTAGTCACTTACACACTTAATAAGTGATGGACTTATTAAGAACAACTCACTAGTGTTCAACACTAACTTACTAAAAAAATGGAAGCTTACTATAAATGGAAACTTTCTAAATGTGGAAACTATCTAAATATGGAAACTTACTAAAAGAGGAAACTTACTAAAAATGGAAACTTTCTAAACATGGCAACTTTATAAATATGGAAACTTTCTAAAAATGGAAATCTACTAAAAGTAGAAGCTTACTAAGAATAGAAACTTAGTAAAACGAACTATACTTAAGTACATACATACTTAAACTTATCTTTAACTCGGGCAAAACATCTAAACTATTCTTAATGTCATTAGGTTGACATTCGGCTCACGATCATCCAACTCATTTATCTTTCTCTTCCAAGGAATAACGAACTCTTCTCCTATTAAGGTGAACTCATAGCCCCACTCTTTATTGCATGCAACTTATTTAAATTTACTGGGGTGAGACACATGCTACTTTTATTTACAATTTAGACACAAGTACCAACTACAAACTATGTTATAACTGGCTATGTCTTGCAAGTCCCCACATGTGATATTTTTAATTGCTCATTGAACGCATTCTTAATTATTGAGGGTAGGCCTATCGGGAGTAACGTCCCCGATACATTTGACTAAGTCTTTGTATTACTTGATAATGAAATTAAACCGACAAGGACAGAACAACTTGTCATTGGGGCAAACTTTAAACGTTTAGTCTAAATATCACGAAACTTTGGCACTACTTTTGGATATGCGTGATCTACTTTACAAACAATTGGATCTGTGTGATCTACTTTACAAACTACTGGATCTGAGTGATCTACTTATGAAAATAAATCTTATGGTCTAAAAACAATAATAATTACTTTTGTTAAACCTATGATATCACTCAACCTTTTTGGTTGACACTTTAGCATGTTTGTCTCAGGTGCCGATGGATCAAGAATATTATACTGCTTATGTGATGCTTACTTGGACATAGGATCTCAAGAACAATCGCATTTATTATTCTTGCATTTGAAACATTTACATTATTGTACTTTCAATTCTTGTAGCGACATTCTATTTTCCGCTGCGTACTCAATAAAGTTTATTTTTATCATATAGAATTGTTCTCGCATTATAATATGTTGGTTTATTTGATATTAGTGACGTTTTCTTCCAGACACTGTCTGGAGGATGTCACATAAGGAATGGTTAAATGGTTACCAGGTGGCTCACGGATTAATGGAATAATGTTTTTATGTTTTCTAAAATTTAAAATTTGGTGTCTAAAGCTTATACATTAATTAAACCTATAATTCACTCAACATTTTTGTTGACAGTTTACTCGCATATTTTCTCAGGTACTTGATTGATTGCTTTCGCTGTGCTTAGAGAGTCTGCATTCATATTGGCAGCTTTTGTTAAACATTAAACTTGCATTCTATTTTGGTTACATTAAATTGTGGGTCTTTGTTGACTTAGTTTTGGTCAACTTTTGGTTAATTACTTATGTTGGTTTTTCTAAACTTAAATTTATTACAGATTTTCTTTATAGAAAATCATTTTTAAATAAAGAATGCAATGTTATTTGTTAAATTCATTTACAGTTATGATCAAGTTGTGGGACCAAGTGACGGAACCGTTAAGGGTACTTGACGGGCCATCATAACAGTGATTGTAATTAATAGTGGATTGGGTCCGAGGTGCAGGTGGGATCGATGTGTTGATAGATAAGAAGATGTCTTCTTTCTTATGAAAGTGCATTCTCATTACATTATTGTAATTAGTAGTGTACTATTAGATTGTATACATGTGGTTATGTGTGCTTGTAATCTGTTGTAATTAGTGGGGATCATTTTGATGTGATTGTTATTTCTATAGCAGAAATAGTCGATGGTTTGATAGCTCCAGTTACATTAGATATGTTTAGAGCTACCATCAACATTATTGGGATCTTGTTCCTTTTAACGTGGTGCCATGCTTTTTGTGATTGGCTTGTTCTTTGAGACTTGTCAGATGTGATTGCATTAGATATGCTTGCCATGATTAGTGAAAAATTGTTGGTTTTATATAAAGTATGAAATGTGTTTCCCTTTGACTGACGGGACACACTTAGTGGGTCGTAGAGTTCGAAATTGGGGATAGTGCATTTGATATGGATAAATGACTTGAACATGGCATTTGGTTGTTATGTTTTATGTGATTGCATGATATGTAGGTCGGAACTGAACTGTGATATGAGATAAGTGCCATGTTGTGTAGTTATGTAGGGGATCAACTTACGTGACATGTTGCCATGCTCTTAGTGAATTGTCCATTAGTCTAGACTTGCTATATTGTTATGTGTGGCCTGATAGTGTGGTATAGGGATTATATGAAGTGTTATTCCTTTATAGTTGACAGGCGAAATGTACGTAGTGACCCGTAGGGATTGACTAGGGTAGTAGTCCCCTTAATTGTTGACCAGAGATTTGGATTCTATTGAGTGACTTTATGAGGCGCGTACTTTATATGCTTAATAGACCGTGACTGAATCAGTGAGTGTGACTGGTTTAGTGATATCGTTGCATGACTGGACTTATTGTGTAGGACCCGTAGGGTTGTCCTAAGGATTTGTTTTCCTTCAGTGGCCTGACGTGACCATTTGTGTGGTCCCTAAAATAAATGTGGGCTACTTTCCTTGAATTGGTCTCTTGGGAAAATAAAGACAAACTTTGACCTGACTTAGGTGAAATATCCCATTCTTATTGATTAAAAACGTTCCATATTAATTGATTTCGTTGCGAGGTTTTGGCCTCTATATGAGACGTTTTTCAAAGACTGCATTCATTTTTAAAACAAACCATAACTTTTATTTCATAAATAAAGGTTTAAAAAGCTTTACGTAGATTATCAAATAATGATAATCTAAAATATCCTGTTTACACACGACCATTACATAATGGTTTACAATACAAATATGTTACATCGAAATCAGTTTCTTGAATGCAGTTTTTACACAATATCATACAAACATGGACTCCAAATCTTGTCCTTATTTTAGTATGCAACAGCGGAAGCTCTTAGTATTCACCTGAGAATAAACATGCTTTAAACGTCAACAAAAATGTTGGTGAGTTATAGGTTTAACCTATATATATCAAATCGTAACAGTAGACCACAAGATTTTATATTTCAATACACATCCCATACATAGAGATAAAAATCATTCATATGGTGAACACCTGGTAACCGACATTAACAAGATGCATATATAAGAATATCCCCATCATTCTGGGCACCCTTCGGATATGATATAAATTTCGAAGTACTAAAGCATCCGGTACTTTAGATGGGGTTTGTTAGGCCCAATAGATCTATCTTTAGGATTCGCGTCAATTAGGGTGTCTGTTCCCTAATTCTTAGATTATCAGACTTAATAAAAAGGGGCATATTCGATTTCAATAATTCAACCATAGAATGTATTTTCACGTACTTGTGTCTATTTTGTAAATCATTTATAAAACCTGCATGTATTCTCATCCCAAAAATATTAGATTTTAAAAGTGGGACTATAACTCACTTTCACAGATTTTTACTTCGTCGGGAAGTAAGACTTGGCCACTGGTTGATTCATGAACCTATAACAATATATACATATATATCAAAGTATGTTCAAAATATATTTACAACACTTTTAATATATTTTTATGTTTTAAGTTTATTAAGTCAGCTGTCCTCGTTAGTAACCTATAACTAGTTGTCCACAGTTAGATGTACAGAAATAAATCGATAAATATTTTCTTGAATCAATCCACGACCCAGTGTATACGTATCTCAGTATTGATCATAACTCAAACTATATATATTTTGGAATCAACCTCAACCCTGTATAGCTAACTCCAACATTCACATATAGAGTGTCTATGGTTGTTCCGAAATATATATAGATGTGTCGACATGATAGGTCGAAACATTGTATACGTGTCTATGGTATCTCAAGATTACATAATATACAATACAAGTTGATTAAGTTATGGTTGGAATAGATTTGTTACCAATTTTCACGTAGCTAAAATGAGAAAAATTATCCAATCTTGTTTTACCCATAACTTCTTCATTTTAAATCCGTTTTGAGTGAATCAAATTGCTATGATTTCATATTGAACTCTATTTTATGAATCTAAATAGAAAAAGTATAGGTTTATAGTCGGAAAAATATGTTACAAGTCGTTTTTGTAAAGGTAGTCATTTCAGTCGAAAGAACGACGTCTAGATGACCATTTTAGAAAACATACTTCCACTTTGAGTTTAACCATAATTTTTGGATATAGTTTCATGTTCATAATAAAAATCATTTTCCCAAAATAACAACTTTTAAATCAAAGTTTATCATAGTTTTTAATTAACTAACCCAAAACAGCCCGCGGTGTTACTACGACGGCGTAAATCTTTTCGTGTTTCCAGGTTTTAAATCATTAAGTTAGCATATCATATAGATATAGAACATGTGTTTAGTTGATTTTAAAAATCAAGTTAGAAGGATTAACTTTTATTTGCGAACAAGTTTAGAATTAACTAAACTATGTTCTAGTGATTACAAGTTTATACCTTCGAATAAGATAGCTTTATATGTATGAATCGAATGATGTTATGAACATCATTACTACCTCAAGTTCCTTGGATAAACCTACTGGAAATGAGAAAAATAGATCTAGCTTCAAAGGATCCTTGGATGGCTTGAAAGTTCTTGAAGCAGAATCATGACACGAAAACAATTTCAAGTAAGATTTCCACTCGAAATAAGATTGTTATAGTTATAGAAATTGAATTAAAGTTTGAATATGATTATTACCTTGTATTAGAAAGATAACCTACTATAAGTAACAAAGGTTTCTTGATCTTGGATGATTACTTGGAATGGATTTAGAAAACTTGGAAGTAAACATGCAATCTTGGAAGTATTCTTGATTTTATGAAACTAGAACTTTTGGAATTTATGAAGAACACTTAGAACGTGAAGATAGAACTTGAGAGAGATCAATTAGATGAACAAAATTGAAGAATGAAAGTGTTTGTATGTGTTTTTGGTCGTTGGTGTATGGATTAGATATAAAGGATATGTAATTTTGTTTTCATGTAAATAAGTCATGAATAATTACTCATATTTTTGTAATTTTATGAGATATTTCATGCTAGTTGCCAAATGATGGTTCCCACATGTGTTAGGTGACTCACATGGGCTACTAAGAGCTGATCATTGGAGTATATATACCAATAGTACATACATCTAAAAGCTGTGTATTGTACGAGTACGAATACGGGTGCATACGAGTAGAATTGTTGATGAAACTGAACGAGGATGTAATTGTAAGCATTTTTGTTAAGTAGAAGTATTTTGATAAGTGTCTTGAAGTCTTTAAAAAGTGTATGAATACATATTAAAACACTACATGTATATACATTTTAACTGAGTCGTTAAGTCATCGTTAGTCGTTACATGTAAATGTTGTTTTGAAACCTTTAGGTTAATGATCTTGTTGAATGTTGTTAACCCATTGTTTATTATAACAAATGAGATGTTAAATTGTTATATTATCATGATATTATGATATATAATATATCTTAGTATGATATATATACAGTTAAATGTCGTTACAACGATAATCGTTACATATATGTCTCGTTTCGAAATCATTAAGTTAGTAGTCTTATTTTTACATATGTATTTCATTGTTAATACACTTAATAATATATTTACTTATCATTTAACATAATTAACCAAGTGTATCAATATCTTAATATGATTCATATGTACCTAGTAAGACGTTGTTATAACGATAATCGTTATATATATCGTTTTCGAGTTTCTTAAATTAATAGTCTCATTTTTATGTATATAACTCATTGTTAAAATACCTAATGAGATACATACTTATAATAAAATCATGTTAACTATATATATAACCATATATATGTCATCGTATAGTTTTTACAAGTTTTAACGTTCGTGAATCACCGGTCAACATGGGTGGTCAATTGTCTATATGAAACCTATTTCAATTAATCAAGTCTTAACAAGTTTGATTGCTTAACATGTTGGAAACACTTAATCATGTAAATAACAATTTCATTTAATATATATATAAACATGGAAAAGTTCGGGTCACTACAGTACCTACCCGTTAAATAAATTTCGTCCCGAAATTTTAAGCAGTTGGACGTGTTGACGTATCTTCTGGAAATAAATGCGGGTATTTCTTCTTCATCTGATCTTCACGCTCCCAGGTGAACTCGGGTCCTCTACGAGCATTCCATCGAACCTTAACAATCGGTATCTTGTTTTGTTTAAGTCTCTTAACCTCACGATCTATTATTTCGACGGGTTCTTCAATGAATTGAAGTTTTTCATTGATTTGGATTTCGTCCAACGGAATAGTGAGATCTTCTTTAGCAAAACATTTCTTCAAATTTGAGACGTGGAAAGTGTTATGTACAGCCGCGAGTTGTTGAGGTAGCTCCAGTTGGTAAGCTACTGGTCTGACACGATCTATAATCTTGAATGGTCCAATGTACCTTGGATTTAGTTTCCCCCGTTTACCAAATCGAACAACGCCTTTCCAAGGTAAAACCTTAAGCATGACCATTTCTCCAATTTCAAACTCTATATCTTTTCTTTTACTGTCCGCGTAGCTCTTTTGTCGACTCTGGACGGTTTTCAATCTTTGTTGAATTTGGATGATTTTCTCGGTAGTTTCTTGTATTATCTCCGGACCCGTAATCTGTCTATCCCCCACTTCACTCCAACAAATCGGAGACCTGCACTTTCTACCATAAAGTGCTTCAAACGGCGTCATCTCAATGATTGAATGGTAGCTGTTATTGTAGGCAAATTCTACTAACAGTAGATGTCGATCCCAACTGTTTCCGAAATCAATAACACAAGCTCGTAGCATTAAGCGTTTGTATCGTCCTTTCGCTCTGCCCAACAGTTTGTGGATGATAGGCAGTACTCATGTCTAGACGAGTTCCCAATGCTTGCTGTAATGTCTGCCAGAATCTTGAAATAAATCTGCCATCCCTATCAGAGATAATAGAGATTGGTATTCCATGTCTGGAGGCGACTTCCTTCAAATACAGTCGTACTAACTTCTCCATCTTGTCATCTTCTCTTATTGGCAGGAAGTGTGCTGACTAGGTGAGACGATCAACTATTACCCAAATAGTATCATAACCACTTGCAGTCCTTGGCAATTTAGTAATGAAATCCATGGTAATGTTTTCCCATTTCCATTTCGGGATTTCAGGTTGTTGTAGTAGACCTGATGGTTTCTGATGTTCAGCTTTGACCTTAGAACACGTCAAACATTCTCCTACATATTTAGCAATATCGGCTTTCATACCTGGCCACCAAAAATGTTTCTTAAGATCCTTGTACATCTTCCCCGTTCTAGGATGTATTGAGAATCTGGTTTTATGAGCTTCTCTAAGTACCATTTCTCTCATATCTCCAAATTTTGGTACCCAAATTCTTTCAGCCCTATACCGGGTTCCATCTTTCCGAATATTAAGATGCTTCTCCGATCCTTTGGGTATTTCATCCTTTAAATTTCCCTCTTTTAAAACTCCTTGTTGCGCCTCCTTTATTTGAGTAGTAAGGTTAGTGTGAATCATTATATTCATAGATTTTACTCGAATGGGTTCTCTGTCCTTTCTGATCAAGGCGTCGGCTACCACATTTGCCTTCCCCGGGTAGTAACGTATCTTAAAGTCGTAATCATTCAACAATTCAATCCACCTACGCTGCCTCATATTCAGTTGTTTCTGATTAAATATGTGTTGAAGACTTTTGTGGTCGGTATATATAATACTTTTGACCCCATATAAGTAGTGCCTCCAAGTCTTTAATGCAAAAACAACCGCGCCTAATTCCAAATCATGCGTCGTATAATTTTGCTCATGAATCTTCAATTGTCTAGACGCATAAGCAATCACCTTCGTCCGTTGCATTAATACACAACCGAGACCTTGCTTTAATGAGTCACAATAAATCACAAAATCATCATTCCCTTCAGGCAATGAAAATATAGGTGCCGTAGTTAGCTTTTTCTTCAATAATTGAAACGCCTTCTCTTGTTCATCCTTCCATTCAAATTTCTTCCCTTTATGCGTTAATGCAGTCAAGGGTTTTGCTATTTTGGAGAAATCTTGGATGAATCTTCTGTAGTAACCAGCCAATCCTAAAAATTGACGTATATGCTTCGGAGTTTTTGGGGTTTCCCACTTTTCAACGGTTTTGATCTTTGCCGGGTCCACCTGGATACCTTCTTTGTTCACTATGTGACCGAGGAATTGAACTTCTTCCAACCAAAATGCACACTTTGAAAACTTAGCGTACAGTTTTTCTTTCCTCAATACTTCTAGCACTTTTCTCAAATGTTCTTCGTGCTCTTGATCATTCTTTGAGTAAATAAGTATGTCATCGATAAAAATAATGACAAACTTGTCAAGATATGGCCCACACACTCGGTTCATAAGGTCCATGAACACAGCTGGTGCGTTATTCAATCCAAACGGCATAACCATAAACTCGTGATGACCATAACGCATCCTAAAAGCAGTTTTTGGAATATCATCCTCCTTTACTCGCATTTGATGATATCCAGAACGTAAATTGATCTTAGAATAAACCGACGAGCCTTGTAGTTGATCAAATAAGTCGTCAATTCTCGGCAGTGGATAACGGTTTTT
The DNA here is from genome assembly GCF_046630445.1 of Rutidosis leptorrhynchoides. NCBI lineage: Eukaryota > Viridiplantae > Streptophyta > Magnoliopsida > Asterales > Asteraceae > Rutidosis > Rutidosis leptorrhynchoides. The sequence continues at coordinate 53,075,223 of NC_092341.1, forward strand.
GATGGTAAGTTTGTTCAACACTCTGTAGTCAATACACAACCTAAATGTACCATCCTTCTTCTTGACAAACAAAATAGGAGCTCCCCATGGTGATGTGCTTGGTCGAATGAAACCACGTTCTAATAGTTCTTGCAGCTGGCTTTGCAGTTCTTTCATCTCGCTGGGTGCGAGTCTATAAGGAGCACGAGCTATTGGTGCAGCTCCTGGTACAAGATCTATTTAAAATTCAACAGATCGATGCGGAGGTAGTCCCGGTAATTCTTTCGGAAATACATCGGAAAATTCTTTTGCGACGGGAACATCATTGATGCTCTTTTCTTCAGTTTGTACTTTCTCGACGTGTGCTAGAACAACATAGCAACCTTTTCTTATTAGTTTTTGTGCCTTCAAATTACTAATAAGATGTAGCTTCATGTTGCCCTTTTCTCCGTACACCATTAAGGGTTCTCCTTCTTCTCGTACAATGTGAATTGCATTTTTATAACATACGATCTCTGCTTTCACCTTCTTCAGCCAGTCCATGCTAACTATTACATCAAAACTCCCTAACTCTACTGGTATCAAATCAATCTTAAATATTTCGCTACCCAGTTTAATTTCTTGATTCCGGCATATATTATCTGCTGAAATTAATTTACCGTTTGCTAATTCGAGTAAAAATTTACTATCCAACGGCGTCAATGGACAACTTAATTTAGCACAAAAATCTCTACTCATATAGCTTCTATCCACACCCGAATCAAATAAAACGTAAGCAGATTTATTGTCAATAAGAAACGTACCCGTAACAAGCTCCAGGTCTTCCTGTGCCTCTGCCGCATTAATATTGAAAACTCTTCTGCGGCCTTGTCCATTCGTGTTCTCCTGGTTCGGGCAATTTCTAATAATGTGGCCCGGTTTTCCACATTTATAACAAACTACATTGGCATAACTTGCTCCGACACTACTTGCTCCGCCATTACTCGTTCCGACACCATTTGTTCCTTTCGTTCTGTTAACCCCTGGTCCGTAGACCTCACACTTCGCCGTGCTATGACCATTTCTTTTACACTTGTTGCAAGATTTGGTGCAGAACCCCGAGTGATACTTTTCACATCTTTGGCATAGCTGCTTCTGATTGTTGTTGTTGTTGCGTTTGTTATTGTTGTTGGGATGATTGTTGTAGTTGTTGTTGTTGTTGTTGTTGTTGTTGTTGTTGTTGTTGTTGGGCCATTTGTTGTAGTTGCGATTGATGTTGCGATTGTTGGAATAATTGTTGCGATTATTATTGTAATTGCTGTTGTTGTTGTATTGGTGATTCTTATCACCGTTTTCCGCCCACTTTCTTTTGACTTGCTTCACATTGGCCTCTTCAGCCGTCTGTTCTTTAATTCTTTCCTCAATCTGGTTCACTAGTTTGTGAGCCATTCTACATGCCTGTTGTATGGAGGTGGGCTCGTGTGAACTTATATCTTCTTGGATTCTTTCCGGTAATCCTTTCACAAACGCGTCGATCTTCTCTTCCTCATCTTCGAACGCTCCCGGACACAATAGGCACAATTCTGTGAATCGTCTTTCGTACGTGGTAATATCAAATCCTTGGGTTCGTAACCCTCTAAATTCTGTCTTGAGCTTATTGAACTCAATTCTGGGACGGTACTTCTCGTTCATCAAGTGCTTGAATGCTGACCACGGTAGTGCGTACGCATCATCTTGTCCCACTTGCTCTAGATAGGTATTCCACCATGTTAACGCAGAACCTGTGAAGGTATGCGTAGCGTACTTCACTTTGTCCTCTTCAGTAAACTTACTTATGGCAAACACCGATTTGACCTTCTCGGTCCACCGTTTCAATCCGATCGGTCCTTCGGTTCCATCAAATTCCAAAGGTTTGCAGGCAGTGAATTCTTTGTAGGTGCATCCTACACGATTTCCTGTACTGCTAGATCCAAGGTTATTGTTGGTATGTAGCGCAGCCTGTACTGCGGCTATGTTTGAAGCTAGAAAAGTACGGAATTCCTCTTCATTCATATTCACGGTGTGTCGAGTAGTCGGTGCCATTTCCTTCAAAATAGTCAAATGGAACAAGTTAATCATACAGAATATTAAGAGTAGTTAATAGTATTTCGTAGCATAATATGAACTCATTTATAAAAGCTTTTTCTTCATATTAGCGTTTTATAAGTTTAAATTCGGGTAGTACCTACCCGTTAAGTTCATACTTAGTAGCTAATATACAATTCAACTACTACAATTCTATATGAAAAACTGATTATAATAATATTTCGCGTTCAAACTTTTATACAATATTTTACAAACTTACAATACCGCTTATTTTACATAAAGCATGAAATATAGCACACAATAACTTTGATACAAGATAGTTGTGAAGATAATTCTAGCTAGTACACAAGTTGTTCAGCAAAGGCAATAAAGACACGTAATTCATACGTCCAGAAACAAGTCATGCATTCTGGTTTTACTAGGACTACTTCCCATCCTTGGTCTTGTGGAACATAACCGTTATGGCCGTTGATAAGACAGCGTGTTGTAACGTCGTAAAAGGGACGAGGGTTACGTAATGACCAACAGTCTCGTAATAACCTAAAACCTCATTTCTTACCCCAATTACCAACTCCGTCACTTGTGGGAACGTTTTGTTTAATAGTTATAGCCCGATGTTCTTTTTCTCACTTTGGTGAGAAGCGAACATTACTAACCCGTAAGCATAGCATGCTTCTTTATGTTGCATGTTAGCCGCTTTTTCTAAATCATGAAGTCCTATATTCGGATACATTGAGTCAAAATAATTTCTTAACCCGTTGCGTAAAATAGCATTTGGGTTCCCCGCAATATATGCGTCAAAGTAAACACATCGTAACTTATGGGTTTCCCAATGTGATATCCCCCATCTTTCAAACGAAAGTCTCTTATAAACCAAGACATTCTTGGAACGTTCTTCGAATGTCTTACAAACTGATTTCGCCGTAAATAGTTGTGCCGAAGAATTCTGACCGACTCTAGACAAGATTTCATCAATCATGTCTCCGGGTAGGTCTCTTAAAATATTGGGTTGTCTATCCATTTTGTGTTTTTATACTGTAAAATAGACAAGAGTTAGATTCATAAAAAAAATACTTATTAATACAAGCAATTTTTACATATATCACAAAGCATAAGCACACTATATTACATATATTACACCACACGAATACAACTATCTTATTCCGACTCGCTCGTTTCTTCTTCTTCGGTTTTGGTTCGTTTTTCCAAGTTTCTAGGGATATATGATGTTCCCCTAATACGAGGTGTTGTTTTCCACAACGGTTTAGAAAAACCTGGTGGTTTAGAGGTTCCCGAGTCATTGTTACAACTTAAGGGCTTCGGGGGTTGACGATACATATAAAGTTCATCGGGGTTAGAATTAGATTTCTCTATTTTTATGCCCTTTCCCTTATTATTTTCTTTTGCCTTTTTAAATTCAGTTTGGGTAATTTCTATAACATCATCGGAATTCTCGTCGGAATCCGATTCATCGGAGAATTGGTAATCCTCCCTATATTTTGCTTCCTTGGCGGAAACACCATTGACCATAATTAACCTTGGTCGGTTGGTTGAGGATTTTCTTTTACTTAACCGTTTTATTATTTCCCCCACCGGTTCTATTTCCTCCTCCGGTTCCTCCTCTTCCGGTTTTGATTCTTCTTCCGGTTCTGATTCTTCTTCCGGTTCTTCTTCGGGAACTTGTGAATCAGTCCAATATATATTCGACTCTTCGTTATTATTAGGTGAGTCAATGGGATTTGTGCTAGAGGTAGACATCTATCACACAATATCAAACATGTTAAGAGATTAATATATCACATAATATATACATGTTAATAATATATAGTTTCCAACAAAAATGTTAAGCAATCATTTTTAAAGAAAACACGGTCGAAGTCCAGACTCATTAATGCATCCTAACAAACTCGATAAGACACACTAATGCAAATTTTCTGGTTCTCTAAGACCAACGCTCTGATACCAACTGAAATGTCCCGTTCTTATTGATTAATAACGTTCCATATTAATTGATTTCGTTGCGATGTTTTGACCTCTATATGAGACGTTTTTCAAAGACTGCATTCATTTTTAAAACAAACCATAACCTTTATTTCATAAATAAAGGTTTAAAAAGCTTTACGTAGATTATCAAATAATGATAATCTAAAATATCCTGTTTACACACGACCATTACATAATGGTTTACAATACAAATATGTTACATCGAAATCAGTTTCTTAAATGCAGTTTTTACACAATATCATACAAACATGGACTCCAAATCTTGTCCTTATTTTAGTATGCAACAGCGGAAGCTCTTAGTATTCACCTGAGAATAAACATGCTCTAAACGTCAACAAAAATGTTGGTGAGTTATAGGCTTAACCTATATATATCAAATCGTAACAATAGACCACAAGATTTCATATTTCAATACACATCCCATACATAGAGATAAAAATCATTCATATGGTGAACACCTGGTAACCGACATTAACAAGATGCATATATAAGAATATCCCCATCATTCCGGGACACCCTTCGGATATGATATAAATTTCGAAGTACTAAAGCATCTGATACTTTGGATGGGGTTTGTTAGGCCTAATAGATCTATCTTTAGGATTCGCGTCAATTAGGGTATCTGTTCCCTAATTCTTAGATTACCAGACTTAATAAAAAGGGGCATATTCGATTTCAATAATTCAACCATAGAATGTAGTTTCACGTACTTGTGTCTATTTTGTAAATCATTTATAAAACCTGCATGTATTCTCATCCCAAAAATATTAGATTTTAAAAGTGGGACTATAACTCACTTTCACAGATTTTTACTTCGTCGGGAAGTAAGACTTGGCCATTGGTTGATTCACGAACCTATAACAATATATACATATATATCAAAGTATGTTCAAAATATATTTACAACACTTTTAATATATTTTTATGTTTTAAGTTTATTAAGTCAGCTGTCCTCGTTAGTAACCTACAACTAGTTGTCCACAGTTAGATGTACAGAAATAAATCGATAAATATTTTCTTGAATCAATCCACGACCCAGTGTATACGTATCTCAGTATTGATCACAACTCAAACTATATATATTTTGGAATCAACCTCAACCCTGTATAGCTAACTCCAACATTCACATATAGAGTATCTATGGTTGTTCCGAAATATATATAGATGTGTCGACATGATAGGTCGAAACATTGTATACATGTCTATGGTATCTCAAGATTACATAATATACAATACAAGTTGATTAAGTTATGGTTGGAATAGATTTGTTACCAATTTTCACGTAGCTAAAATGAGAAAAATTATCCAATCTTGTTTTACCCATAACTTCTTCATTTTAAATCCGTTTTGAGTGAATCAAATTGCTATGGTTTCATATTGAACTCTATTTTATGAATCTAAACAGAAAAAGTATAGGTTTATAGTCGGAAAAATATGTTACAAGTCATTTTTGTAAAGGTAGTCATTTCAGTCGAAAGAACGACGTCTAGATGACCATTTTAGAAAACATAATTCCACTTTGAGTTTAACCATAATTTTTGGATATAGTTTCATTTTCATAATAAAAATCATTTTCCCAGAATAACAACTTTTAAATCAAAGTTTATCATAGTTTTTAATTAACTAACCCAAAACAGCCCGCGGTGTTACTACGACGGCGTAAATCCGGTTTTACGGTGTTTTTCGTGTTTCCAGGTTTTAAATCATTAAGTTAGCATATCATATAGATATAGAACATGTTTTTAGTTGATTTTAAAAGTCAAGTTAGAAGGATTAACTTTTATTTGCGAACAAGTTTAGAATTAACTAAACTATGTTCTAGTGATTACAAGTTTAAACCTTCGAATAAGATAGCTTTATATGTATGAATTGAATGATGTTATGAACATTATTACTACCTCAAGTTCCTTGGATAAACCTACTGGAAATGAGTAAAATAGATCTAGCTTCAAAGGATCCTTGGATGGCTTGAAAGTTCTTGAAGCAGAATCATGACACGAAAACAATTTCAAGTAAGATTTCCACTCGAAATAAGATTGTTATAGTTATAGAAATTGAATTAAAGTTTGAATATGATTATTACCTTGTATTAGAAAGATAACCTACTATAGGTAACAAAGGTTTCTTGATCTTGGATGATTACTTGGAATGGATTTAGAAAACTTGGAAGTAAACTTGCAATCTTGGAAGTATTCTTGATTTTATGAAACTAGAACTTTTGGAATTTATGAAGAACACTTAGAACTTGAAGATAGAACTTGAGAGAGATCAATTAGATGAAGAAAATTGAAGAATGAAAGTGTTTGTAGGTGTTTTTGGTCGTTGGTGTATGGATTAGATATAAAGGATATGTAATTTTGTTTTCATGTAAATAAGTCATGAATGATTACTCATATTTTTGTAATTTTATGAGATATTTCATGCTAGTTGCCAAATTATGGTTCCCACATGTGTTAGGTGACTCACATGGGCTACTAAGAGCTGATCATTGGAGTGTATATACCAATAGTACATACATCTAAAAGCTGTGTATTGTACGAGTACGAATACGGGTGCATACGAGTAGAATTGTTGATGAAACTGAACGAGGATGTAATTGTAAGCATTTTTGTTAAGTAGAAGTATTTTGATAAGTGTCTTGAAGTCTTTCAAAAGTGTATGAATACATATTAAAACACTACATGTATATACATTTTAACTGAGTCGTTAAGTCATCGTTAGTCGTTACATGTAAATGTTGTTTTGAAACCTTTAGGTTAATGATCTTGTTGAATGTTGTTAACCCATTGTTTATTATAACAAATTAGATGTTAAATTGTTATATTATCATGATATTATGATATATAATATATCTTAGTATGATATATATACAGTTAAATGTCTTTACAACGATAATCGTTACATATATGTCTCGTTTCGAAATCATTAAGTTAGTAGTCTTATTTTTACATATGTATTTCATTGTTAATACACTTAATAATATATTTACTTATCATTTAACATAATTAACCAAGTGTATCAATATCTTAATATGATTCATATGTACCTAGTAAGACGTTGTTATAACGATAATCGTTATATATATCGTTTTCGAGTTTCTTAAATTAATAGTCTCATTTTTATGTATATAACTCATTGTTAAAATACCTAATGAGATACATACTTATAATAAAATCATGTTAACTATATATATATAACCATATATATGTCATCGTATAGTTTTTACAAGTTTTAACGTTCGTGAATCACCGGTCAACATGGGTGGTCAATTGTCTATATGAAACCTATTTCAATTAATCAAGTCTTAACAAGTTTGATTGCTTAACATGTTGGAAACACTTAATCATGTAAATAATAATTTCATTTAATATATATATAAACATGGAAAAGTTCGGGTCACCACATTAGGACCAAGTTTTTGGGTGTATGTTGACCTTGAGACTCGGGCGGGTGTTAGACTAAGATTGAGGAATTGTGAGTAGTTTTCTGTGGGTTATCTTTAGACAGCAGGGAAACCCTTGACTTAAATGGGGGTTGATATTGGGTAGGTGTTTGGACCTGAAGACAAAGCCGAGTGTTCGACCTCGTTTGGAATTGTGACCAGTATGTCAATAGGATGTAATGATTTGACATGATAAATTCTTATGCTATGGGAGTCGTGTAACAACTTCAAATGATTGTTGAAATATTCTGGGAATTAACTTGTAGTAACTGGTTAATTGTTGCATTAATGAACCTTCAAAATCGGTAAATCTAGGTTCAGCGATTATGGAATTATTTATGCAAGTGTGTGTCTGCGAATAATGATTTAACATATTTCGTGATAGAATCTTCTTTATGGGTTAATTGTGTTTTGAGCTATGAGTTCTTAAAATTTTTGCATGTTGTCAGCTTGACCGATTCATTGATAGATTTGAATTAGAAATCGGACTTAGATATTTAACCTTCAGAATACTTCGTCGTTCAGAATACCTTAGGTTTTAAGACGCACTAGAGTGGGATTTTCAGTATGAACTCAGAACGGTGTGATAGTGATTGACGTGTCGACAATCAGTAAATGATGTAATTATGTGTTAAAGTATAGGTTTGTCAACCTTGTTATAACGACCCGTCCTAATCCATCTGGACGAATGCATTACATTTGGTTACATCGCGAGGTACTTGACCTCTATTTGATACATTTTACAAACATTGCATTCGTTTTTAAAAGACAAACTTTCATTTCATCGAAAGTTGACAGGCATGCATACCATTTCATAATATATCTAAACTATAAATGACTTGATAATATTCTTGATGAACTCAATGACTCGAATGCAACGTCTTTTGAAATATGTCATGAATGACTCCAAGTAATATCTCTAAGATGAGCAAATGCACAATGGAAGATTTCTTTCGTACCTGAGAATAAACATGCTTTCAAGTGTCAACCAAAAGGTTGGTAAGTTCATAGGTTTATCGTAAACAATAAAATTTATCATTTTAATAGACCACAAGATTTAAATACAGTACACTTATCTCATGTACGAAACCATATTTCATAATGCTTAGCAGAGTAGGTTCGTATCCTTTTCTCCCCCGTAGGTTGCCTCTCGATTTTTAATAATCGTACACATATCTCGTGCACAAAAACTAATACACATAACCTGTGTATAAAAGTCATTCATACGAACTACAAATACCTGGTAATCGACCTTAACAAAATGCATCTAGAATATCCCCCGCATACCGGCATTCCGCACGGTCATGCAAAAAGTATACAATCAGGCCACTCTTTTAAATATGATGGTTGTGTACACCTCACAAACAGATCATATCTTTTAAAGCTGGCGGTTGTATACCTATTTTGAAGTACTAAAGAAGTTCAAATTCTCTGACTGGGGCTTGTTAGTGCCCATAGATCTATCTTTAGGATTCGCGTCAATTTGGGGCTCGGTTCCCAAATTCTCAGATTACCAGACTAAAAGGGGTGATATCCGGTGTACTCATAACTCATTCGTAGAATGTTTTTAAGTACTTGTGTCTATTTCGTCAAACATTTATAAAAGCATTTCATGCATTCGCAGTTCAAAAATATATTTCAAAAGCATTTAATAAAGCAGTTGTAAAAACAGCGCATCTATTCTCAGTCCCAAAAATGTAAAGAGTAAAAGGGAATCAAATGAACTCACGATACGATATTTTGTAGTAAAAATATTCATACGACGATACTGAACAATGCAAGGTTGGCCTCGGATTCACGAACCTATATCATTCATATATATATTAAAACATATTCATGTAATCGAATATATATATATATATATATATATATATATATATATATATATATATATATATATATATATATATATATATATATATATATATATATATATATATATCATTAATGATGTAATTTTTATATTATTAACTTATATGTTTTTCATTATTTAATTAAATGTATTCATTTGTATATAAAAGTATTAATGTAGTTAAATTATGTGTGTTAAATATATTTTTATAGATATCATTTGTTTGTTAAGTTAATGATGATACTTAAATAATAATAATAATATTATTATTACTTAGATTTAATAATAATGTTGATAATAATTATTTTGATTATATCATTAGTCATCTTTTTAGTATTGATATTGATAGTGCTAATAGTAATATTAATAGTAATAATGAAAATGTTAATTTTAATAAAATGCAAATTTTTAAGGTTGATAGATTTTTAATAAAATTGGAACTGATGATGTCTAGTAAAATGATATTCTTAATAATAATGATAATAATACTAAAACATTGATTTAACCATAATGGTACTAAATTTTAACCTTAATAATAATACTGATAATAATAATAATATTGATAAAGTAATAATTTTACTGCTGGTGGTAGCTTTGATAATAATATTAGTAATAACATTAATAATAATAATTATCATAATTGTAATTATAATCATGATAATAATAATAACTGATAACTAATACTTTTTGTAGTAAAAATAATAATAACTATTATACCTAATGATAATACTAGTAACAACAATAATGATACTATTATTAATTAGGTTGATGATAATAATAATATTATTAATCATAATCATAATCATAAAAATGATAATAATACTAGAATGATAAAATTAGTAGTAATATTAATAATACTTATAAAATAATAATGATAGTAATGTTCTAATACTTATAAATCTAATATGGTTGTAGTAATAATAATAATTGTAATACTAACAATAACTATATTAAAATCCATCATAATAATAATCAAGGTAATATTATTAGCAATAACAATAATTAATAATAATAACATAATAACGATAATAAAAATCAAACTACCTTCAAATAAGCCCCTTATTAAAAAGAATGCCCCAATCAGGGCTCGAACCCCCGACCTCTCGTTTAACCCAAAACCCCTCAACCATCTAATCCATTACACTTTTCTGATTTAAAATAGAACCCGTTTATATATACCCGTATTTTAATATCTTTCTTATTTTTCCACAAAATCAAACAGACCCAAAGTAATCACAATCGTAGCTGAGTGTTGTTTTAGTTTTTGGAATTTCAAAGGAATTATGAACGACCAGAAAGTGGGTTATATTGATCGATAGTAAAAAAAAAGAAAAAAGAAATAGCTGCAGCAAAACAGTCCCGTCGACAAAACATGAACTCAAACTTCAATTTAATAATTTGGACAGTTTTAGATTATAATTACAACATGAATTAGATGTTAAATCCTTCCTAGAAACTTTCTGAATCGTCAATTTCAACAGAAACATTAAAACCAATGCGAATTTCGTGACAAACACCAAAGTTTAACTTTTTAGAATTAAAGTTTGACTCCAAAATTAGAATTCAATTCAAGGAATTGGATTCTGAAACTTTACAGATAGTTTTAGGTAAATGATTTCTAACATCACTGCGTTTATGATTTTTGAAATTTAATAACGAATCGAATTATGAATTAAAAGTTGCGAAGAACAGGGCCGTCGGGACTTTTTCATCAAATTTCTGTTTTAATTTCACTTTTGCGGATATATTTGATAATGGTAGTAGGTATTGAATGAGTTTATCTGGTACGTAAGTTAATTGATTGACTTATAGTATGAATGGTCGACAGGATATTGCATAACAGATAGAAATTAAATAAATAAATAAAATAAAACTGATATAGACCTTAAACAGATTTCGTTTGCATTCAGATTCATTTTTTGTCATTAAAACGCAATTAGAGGAAGTAGTACCAATCATAAATAGGTTGAAAGTAACCTATAACAGAATCGTATTCTTTTATTATTAATTTTTTTATATAAATTATATATTTAATATTAATAAATACATTAATAATAATAATACTAATTTAATAATAATTATATTAATAATACAGATTAATTATAATAGAAATATTAATAATAATAATAATAATAATAATAATAATAATAATAATAATTTATAATAATAAACAATAATAATACTAAAAGTTATAAGAGATATATTTTTAATGAAAATAATAATACGTTGTATAATTTTCTATTAAAAATAACTATAAGAATTATAATGATATTAATAATAATATTGTTAATTAACATTAGTGACAATAATAATCATAATAATACTAATAATAATAATGTAACAAGTTACATATAACAACTTTTAATAATACAGATATTAATATCAATATTAACATTAGTAATAATAATGAAAGTAATAATAATAATATTGATAAATTATTTATATTCTAACTTGTAATTTCAAATAATATATTAACTTTACATTTCATTACTTATGTAATACTTATTCTATAAAATAACATATTTGAATATTTAATATTTATATATATATATATATATATAAATATATATTTTTATATGTATATTACAACATACATATTATATTAATTGTGTATAGAATTCAAATATATATTTATATATATTTACTTTAATAACATCTTAATTATTTTGTATATTACTCTACATATTTAATTCAAATGATTAAATGGTATTATATTAATTTAACTTAATAAATACACTTATATATATATATATATATATATATATATATATATATATATATATATATATATATATATATATATATATATATATGGGCAGGATCAATGGGGAAGTAACCAATCGGGGAGAAGCAAATTTTTTTTTTCGTTTTTTGTTATTTTTTTTTCCGGCATCAAGATCACACAAAAATATGAACATTTAGTGGAGACACTTCATGATGAATGTTATTATTTAGGCGAGAAAACGATCGACAAAAATAACATTCAAGATAATATTGTTCGTGAAGAATATGAACGTTTTTTTTTTTTCATGTTTTGTGAAGTAAAATTTAGCCCGATTTAGAGTTTAGGGTTTAAGGTTTAGGGTTTGGTGTTTTGGGTTTATTACATAAACCCAAAACACCAAACCCTAAACCCTAAACCCTAAACCCTAAACTCTAAACCGTTCGTGTTAAAAACTCAATCTAAATCCTAAATCTAAACCCTAAATCTAAACCCTAAACCCTAAATTTCTAAACCCTAATATCTAAACCCCCAATAGCTAAAACCTCAACATACGCTCGAAAAACATGATAATTGTTATATATTACTTCTTCAAGCGTTTTCCTGCCAAAATAAAAACATTTATCACAAAGTGTCTCTACTAAATGTTCATATTTTCATCTCATCTATAATGTTCGTGAACAAAGTTTTTTCAAAAAATGAAAAAAAAAAAAGTTTTTGCTTCCCCCCGTTTTCCCCCGAATGGTTACTTCCCTCTTGATCCTACCACTATATATATATATATATATATATATATATATATATATATATATATATATATATATATATATATATATATATATTTACTTATATATTTATTTACTTATTTATTTACACACAATTGTTCGTGAATCGTCGGGAATAGTCAAAGGTCAAGTGATTACATGAATGTAGTTTCAAAATTTTTGAGACTCAACATTACAGACTTTGCTTAGCGTGTCGAAATCATATAAAATTAAGTTTAAATTTGGTTGGAAATTTCCGGGTCGTCACACTTGTGTTCTTTGGAATTGCTTATTGTTAGTGGGTTGTAACTAACAGTGACTCGTGAACGTAGTTATGGATAGACTGTTGAACATGATTAGGATCTTGCTCTGAGTTATTTGAAATGAAAGTATGATTTGAGACAATGTATTGCGTCTAGCCAACAAAAATACATTGTAGTGAATCATATAGTAGTTTCGAAAGTCGGAGAAGATATAGTAGGTGATGGATCGGATGTTGATTGACAGTGTTGTATGTTATGACCTTGTGGGATTAGATATATTATTTGGAAAACATTGTTTCGATGGGTTGTAAATTTCGAGTTACGTTGAGATTAATATTATCTTCTCGAGGGAAACTTGATGAGGTATGATATATGATTATTTGTGGAATTACCCTTAATGTCGGTTTATTGCAATTTTTTGAGGAACTTGACATGAAGTTAACCGTTCAAATATGGTAATGATCGATGTGCTGGATCTAAGTGTTTGTTTATTATTGGTTAATGAGGGTTAAATTCCGAGTTCTGATGGAATTTTAACCAAGTGATGACTTTTCAAAACAGAGTGGGTGGCGTCAGATTCATGTATCGATGTTATTTGATGGAAATAACGTGTTGATGCTTGTCTCATGAATGTATTAAGGGATGTTCGTTATCCGAAATCATTAGTGGTATAATTGAAATTGATTTGAGTATTGTGTTCGTAATAATTAGTACTATTGACAATATGATTAGAGGCATGTGCTAGTCGATGGAATATTTAGTAGATAACGACATTGTTGCAGGAAATATGATAAATTTCAGAAATACCGGGTTGAGAATGTTGATTACAGATTTGGGTAATTTCAATGAAATTAGTACTGTTATTGTGAGGAAATTAGTATTGATATTGTGTTTTCATGTGAGACGATGGCAACAGATTGATGACATGGAACGATAGAATTGGAAAATTTGATGGAGTCATCTTATGGGTAATCTCGAGAACCTAACTGAATGATTTGGTTAGATGGATTTATAGGTGGATTACCGATGGTATCTACGAGAATTGGTGTTCAATGTCAGTTTTGACGTGGAACTTTTCATAAAAAACCATAGAAACCAGATTGTTGTTATTAATAATGGACAGTTACCTATGTTTCTAGAATTTAGTAAGTAAATAGAAACTTGATATGACTCACATTGTGGAAATTTATTAGATCGATGACGGGTCGATGTATTGTTTATGAGATGTCTCATGTTGAAATGGTGCTAATCGTAATTGAAATAGAATTAATGGATCGTTATCCTTTTAACATAAACACTCGGATAGAAAATGACTTGCGCAGTTTTTGGTATACGTCTGATTGTTGGTATGTGGTTACTTCTGAATAGGATGAGTGTGATACTGTAGGCAATCATGTGATAAATTTTCTGACTGTTGTGTTGGGTAAGTGGAAACAGTGGATCAGCTTATGTCAGAATTGACCATTTGGTGATTAACTCGGTGACAGTAAGAGTTCGCTTTGATAAATTTGGATGATAAGTTGCCAAATGAAAAGACTCTTCGAGTAGTGAACCTAATTAGGGATTGTCTATAGTAGTAAAACGTTTTTTAATCTGGTTCCTAGAGGGACCAATGGTGTAAGATTTGTTAACTTGGAACCTTGTGTCTATGACTGACCATATTCCGAGGACGGAATCTCTTTAAGGAGGGTGGATTTGTAACAGACAGAAACCTGGGCTAGACGTAAGATGACTATTTTACCCTTAGGTTTAAGTGTGTCTGATTATATGCTTTTATTTTAATAATAAGTTTAATATTAATTGGCTATGTGGTTAAGACTAGTTTGTGACCAGGATTACAGAATAGGTTCGTTTGTTGAATTTGGACTTTGTTAGGGTTACCGAATCAAGTACGAAAGATATCAGATAACTGATAAATACCCGTGAGTTGTAGGGTATGGGTTTTAATAACCCTTAAGAGTGTAAGTGGCTGATTATTGAGTTCATTTTAGAACTCTTCCCTAAATAAGAAACAGTACCTACTTTTACACCCACTCAAACCCTAGTTTAATTCAAGTGTGAAATTGAATCAAGAGGCTTTAGTGACTGATTCTTAGCATCATTGCAAGCATTTATCCAAGTTAGCATGCTTGAATTCATGTTTTAATTCATAAGAATTGGGTTTTATGTGTAAAATGGGTTTTATGTATTTTTGAGCTTGAATCTTATGATTTAGTGTTTGTTATGCTCAATTTTTGATTGAAATAGCTTCTATATAGTTTATATGATGTTTATGAAGTGGTTTTGGTGTTAGAACAAAATCATGATTTGGGGTAAAAAAAAAACGCGAAAACAGCGAGTTGTAGCTGTTCTTCAGCTCCCACACTTTTGACAGCTCAACCACGAGGTTGAGTACACTTTTGAGGGCTCAACTGTATGGTTGAAGGTTCAACCACGCGGTTGAGTACTTGTCAGCTTTTGGTAAAATTGAAAAGGGCATAGCTTTCAAACCGTAACTCCGTTTTTGATGAATAAACTATCATTGGAAACGTCTTGAGGCCTACTTTCTAATGACAAGGTTTTAGAAGCAGATCAAACTTTATTTTGGTCAAAAAAGGGGTTTTAGGGTAAATGTCTTGTTTTGCACACATGTGAATGTTGTTATTGATTGAGGTTATGATATAGACTTATATCATAGTGAATACATGATTGTATGTGTTGATTTACAGTATGTATTGATGTTTTATGATGTGCATTTTGGGTTGAAACCCATTTAAACAGTTACTGCTACTGTTCTTCGTCACTCACACGAGTGAGCCTTCACTCGTACGGTTGAGGTGGTCAACCGTGTGATGAACCGTGTGAGTGAGTGGTTAAGGAGAACTATTTTTTTAGTTTAGATGATACGTACGGTTGAGATGTGACTCGTAAGAGTTACTGGTCACTCGTTTGGTAAATCGTACATATCAGGTGATTCGTTGTTGGATGTTTGGTCCTATACCAAACGTACGAGTGAGTTGTCAACCGCACGATTGAGTGTTCTCAAACGTGCGAGTGAGGGTGTTCCTCGTACGGTTGGAAGACCAGTTTTAAGTGTTTAAGTGTTGATCTATAGTGTTGTTGTCTTGTTGTTGATTTAATATCAAGACATGATTACTGACTGTGTTAGACCTCTGAGAATCTTCAGTTGCTGGTAATCGGTGAGTGGATCTATCTTCGGGTAGAGTTTAAGTAGCAAGTCATGCTACTGTGGTTTATGATGATTACCCTATGTAGTGTAATAATTTCCATACTAGTTGGTTAGTTGCATGTTCTGTGAATTAAATGTTGTATAGGCGCACTATGTTGATGCCAACCAAGGCCAGGCAAGGTTGGGAACTCACCGAGGTCAGGCAAGGTCGGGTTCATGTGAGGTCAACTGAGGCTAGGCAAGGTTGAGTCCAAGTCCTACATTTTGTTTAGTATAGCATAGAAGAACACATGTGTTGCATTTGTATAGTTATGCAGAGACTTGGTAGGAAGGACTATCGGTAGATTCTAGCCCGAACAGCTAGGGTCGTGTGCCCGTACAAGACGCCGATCCTTATATTGTCTTTGTTTGTATGCTTGTTGGTTGTAAGCATAATTGTAGTATGATGGATTGCTTAAGCTTAAGCTATAGATAGATTCCATTCACTTAGTGGTGCGCTAATCCTCCACATTCCTCCCCCTGCAGGTTTAGCTACTGCTGATGGGATCAGACAATGATGTAGAAGACATGTTTGACTAGCAACTCTGATGTGGACAAATGTAACCATGTTTGTAATAACGTAACACTGTTTCTAAAAGTTAAACTTAATTACTTGGTGTTATGTAATTATGATTAATGATGCAGTGTTTGGTAATCAAATGTCTTCCGCTGTGTTATAAAAAAAATGGTCGGTGTTACACACAATTTGCACATAACCCATTTAAGGATTGGTGTATAGACATGGACATTCAACAATCATTCACCTCCGTGGCATACCCACAGGCCAACGGACATGTTGAAGTCACCAACAGGGACATTGTTGCCGGAATAAAAGCCAGACTAGGTAAACATCGGCAGGGATGGGTAGACGAACTCCAACACGTACTATGGGCACACCGGACAACACCGAAAGAAAGTATGAACGAAACCCCGTTCAGCCTGGTATATGGCACCGAGGAGGTTATCCTGGCTGAGATACTTGTCCCGACTACATGTATCACGGCGTTCGATGAACACCAAAATGACGAAGCATTACGAGAAAACCTAGACGCCCTGGAAACCCCAGACGAAATCCCGTTACGACGCCCTTGGCACGCCTTCCATTTAAAGAAATACCATGTGTAATTTACCTGTAACCGGGAGGACTGATCACCCACCCGGATAACAGAAATACCACACAATTATGTACCAAAAATGTTTCTAAGTATGAGTTCTCAATATAATTGCAATTTATATTCTTGTACTACGTAATGACTCTGAATATGGCACAAATACAATCATAAGTCTTTTGTCATATTTCAGACCTACCACCGAAGAAATGCCTTCTAGCTTTTGTTGGTAGGAGGATTTCTATCGAAGAACCATTTCGGATAATGAGAGCATCCGACCAAATCATTGATGGTCCGATTTTACCGTATAAACACCTCGACCATACTCACGCGTAGTCTAAATATCTACGTTACTGTCATGACACGATGCACAACTCGAAAACAAATAAACTAGTTTAAATACGAGATCCAAAAAATGTAAAGACGTTACATTACCACAAACAAAACAAAAAACAACCGAGTGCATAAATCTACGGTTGAAAGTTTGTAATGTCATGAATTCTCATCCCTACAAACCCTATCTAAATTATCAAAATTAATTTGACCAAGACCAAGCACTTCATGCGCCCGTTGGCAGTCATTAACACATGAAAGGCCTATCCTGTTCATCATTCTCTTGGGAGCATTACCAGCCGGCAGGAAACGGTGAACCCGTTTCAACACCTCAGAGGTGGTCAACTTCTTAATAGCTTCAATAAATGCATCAAACGGCTAATGTACATGGGAAGACTTCAATAAACGAGTAAACAACACGAGTATACCAAATTGCAGGCGGGTAAGGTTGCCCAAAGTCGCTGACACTTGCTCTGACAGCTTTTTATTATCGTCCGAGAGGTAGGTAACAACCTCCCTTTCCCGGTTCAATGCCGTCTTAGAAGCCTCCAGCGCTGCTCAGGAAGTCTCCAACTTTGCGCGGGAAACCGTCATGGCCTCTTTCGACGACGCAAGCTCCCTCTCCAGCCGGGAATTTCTCGACAATTCTGCAATACGCCGGTTGTCGTTCTCAAATAATACACAGTGTTCATGAATGCGTTGAGCGTCGACCTCACTCCGGTCTAACTCGTCCGCCGCAAGATGTTGGGCAGACACGGCAAATTGGGAGCGTACATGACGCGCCTGTGCTGGAGAGAGAGAAGCTAACGCCGTTTTCAGAGCGGGAAAACGCCATCACCTCTAAGTATTCCTTGAAAACCGGATAGTCTGAAGCAGCACAATGAAGGAAATCACGAAATGGCTTAACATCACAATGGGGAAAAACATAAACATTCTCCCCGGTCGTTATTGTTATCCGGGGACGAGGTTCCATTGACTCCAGGTAGGTTTCTTGTCGGGACGATGCCCCTGCACCGTGTCTCTTTCTGCAGCCGGCTCCTCCTCCACCACCGGCTCTTCATCAACAATCGGCTCCTCCCGAGTAACAGCTCCCTCCATCAACCGTGTCACGGGCACGAACACACGTGTTTCCTCGGTAGTCACACCGGCGGGACCTACGTAGAGAGCATAATCAGTATGCAATATTTGAACAACCACAAGCAGGCAAAAATATGTCAAAAACATACCTTCAATTGCAGAAACAGGCTCAATCCGACGCCTAGTACGGTGAATTTAACTCGCCATTCGAGGACTCCGAATCATCGGGAGACGGAACCCGACGTCCGCTGGTGGATGCCAGAGCTACTCCCTCTATCACTTTATCTGTAAAAACCATTCCGTCCAGGATAGCTGACCGAAGGATCTCTGACACGGTCAACTCTGCATAAATTCAAATTGTCATTTCAAACCAACATGAGGAAAAATACGAAATAGCTATGTAAACAAAAACCTCTTCCGCCTCGGTGAGCAACAGGCATCCTGTCAGACCGGTTCCAGTTATTGACAACGTTAGCCATCACCAACATATGCTCATTATATGTCCTTTGTGGAATCTTCAGCCCCCGCAATGGATCAACGATCTCGCTAGCCAGCTCCGGTAGCCGTTGAGGACGTTGCACGGCAACGGTCCTAAACACATAGGCTTAAGCATCCCTCATCGGGAAATCAGCACGATTTGCAAAAACAAACGTTCGCACCCAGTCATCTGTAATCACCGACGGTTCACCAAGAAACTCGACCTCGTCTGTGAAAGTATACCACCCATTGCGGTACGCAGTCAGGCGAAATATACTCCTAAAAATCTTCAAATCCAACGCCATCCCTAAGCTATTAAAATACATTTTGAATAGCACGATGGAACGAACGGCGTTTAGATGCAAACGTCTAACGCGGAGACCGTAGAAATTAAGCACCTTCATAAAAAACGTCGTGAAAGGATACCTAAGATTTGAAACCTCAAAAGGTCTCAAATAGATAGCACACATATTCGAAGGAGGACCACCGTTGCTGGGATCTGGGTATCTCCAGTTGCAAATCTCGCAAACGAGGGCATAAGAAGTAGATTCTGTTAAGATACGCCTCATCAACATTGCTAGAAACGCGTAACACATCATGAAGGGGATTCACAGGTCTGGGAGGCATGATGTATGAATAAAGGAATAACGAAAAAGACGATGGAAGAATCACTCGAACAAAATAAGAAAAGCACTTTTTCTCTTTTATAAAAGAAAGAAGTGTTGAAATAAGAAATATTTAAGTGAAGGTCGATGGTCGTTTATAAAGACAAATATTTCACGTGGGCCTCACAAGACTCAAAAAAGTGCATTGAAATACGCGAAGGACTTTACTATGATTAAGACAGAACCCAGCACGCATTAATTGCACGTCAAATCAGCCATGTGGGATATATTCCTTTAAGTTTGGCAACGCACCTGTCCCAGTTGACCTCGCCAAACTGGGGGGACTTGATGACACGCGTAGTGATCCGTATAAAAAGGCACGCTATTAACATCATTCCGCCTAAAACATGACCTGCGTGAACCTCTTCCCGGCCTCACTTTAGTAATCCGACCAGAAGGGTATTTATGTACACACCCGGGAAGACGAGTCACGGACAAAGGCTGACCATGACGTCACATAAATCTCACCCTACCCGGACAAGTGTGCAAGCTACCAGCACCACTTAGCCGGGAACAAAACATGGGGGAGATTATGAACCATATTATCACGTAAAGGCCCACTGAACCAAGTACGTCGGGTACCCGACAATCTTTACAAAATCATTTACGAACCGGTCACAATTTCACCCGGTCAAAAGGACACCGTGAAGAAGCATTTGAAATAAACACCAGGTAAAGTCCTTTTACCTAAACAAGAGCAAGACACTCGTCTGTCACACTCTAGACGGATCCACTACACTCTCCCCGAGTAATCGTACCTTTCCAAGATAGGTGTCTAATCCCGAAACAAAGCTTGGTCATGGAACAAGCATACAGTCCCGCAACAGGCACATGGTTCCGGAACAAGCATACAGACCCGGAACAGGCACATGGTCCCGGAAAAAGAATACAGTCTCAAAACAAGCACATGATCCCGGAACAGACAAAAGGGGCTGCACGCCACGTCAGCCCACGAATCTAGTAAAGTTTGTTAGGATCTGTTTGTTATTCCAATGAAAGGGACAGGGGCCACGTCAACCCTCGAAATTAGTGAAGTTTGTTATAACCATGAAAGGGACATATACCACGTCATCATTCGCTCATAACTCCTATAAATATACGAACATAATCATTCATTACACAACACTGGATGCATTAATGTTACTCTACCCAAATTTATAAATGTAACATCCTCCAGCTGTAAGTACAACTCCGATAGAGATTCTGGTCGATATCAGAGTTAATCCTCTATAAGATATTAACTTGCTCGACCTTAATCGAGTAAGATTAATCTCATCGATTGTTTTACGCCCTTGAAATCCAGATTTCAAATCGGGGTTTGCACAGTTATTGGAGATAAAACATTCGATCCTTTCTTTTCCACTAATTTAGCACTCAAATCTAAAGTCTATTTCATCTATTACGATTTTGGTTTGATCATATACTTTTATGTGATATAATATACGATATTTTAAAGTTTAATAATAAATATTAATAGTGGTGTTTCCATAATATAAGGGCTCTATATATGTAAAAAGTATAATTAAATCAATGAACTATTAGTAAGTTTAAGAGTCAATGAGTAATATCAAAGTAATTTCAAGGGGTTTTAGTAAAACGAGATAACTCAAAAGTAAGGTACGTTTTCTTACTGATGTAGACCCCAACCCAAGTACCCAACCTTCTTTTCTATTCATCTTCTTCACTGATCTTCTTCACCTCACCTATATGAAAGTATGAAACTCCATTATATAACATAAATTTTTTTGTTATTTTCACTTGGAGCTGGATCCGTCCCAGATTTCAGTGGTGTCACCAAAAAAATCAACACTATCCACTAATATCATTAGTTAAAAACCTAATTTTTTTTCTCACTAGATCTCGTATTTCACTGGTGTCCTGTGCAAACACTGAAGACACTACAAGTTCGCCTCTGAGTACCTGCCCTTGTGGCCTAGTGGTACGTCCAATACCTTGTGTATTGGATGGGGGTGAGAAGTCTCAAGTTTGAGTCCCATTCTTAAAAATATCTAGGGTATTTACCCGATTATTGATTGCTTCGGGAGGTTTCCAACCCGTATTCAGGATTCGGCCTACTCAGTCTGCCCATCAGGATGGTTTATGGATCGGGTCTCTGTAATGCGGTTGGTGTTTTCGCCCGAAAGCGCGTGTGTACGTGAAAAATGATCTCGGGCAGGTTGTTTCTATCCCGTCAGTGATTCCAACTACTTGACTTTTAATATATATATATATATATATATATATATATATATATATATATATATATATATATATATATATATATATATATATATATATATATATATATAAGATCATCGTCAAGAGAGAAGCACTTTTTTGAGGGGAAGTAATTTTTTTCGTTTGTTTTTGAATTTTTTTTTTCAAACATTAAGATCACATGAAAATATGAACATTTAAAAACGATACTTTGTGACGAATGTTATTATTTTGGCGGAAAAACGCTCTAAGAAATAAATGATAACATTCATCATGAGTACTGTTTTAATTAGAATTTTGGTTCATCGTTTTTTTTCATCTTGTGTGAAGTTTTTTTCAAAATTTAGCCCGATTTAGCGTTTAGGGTTTAGTGTTTTGGGTTTAGTCCCAAAACCCTAAACCGTTCGTGTTAAAAATTCATTCTAAATCCTAATTTCTAAATCGTAAACCCTAATTTCTAACTCCTTAAAAAAACTCTAATTAAAACATTATATATGATGAATGTTATTATTTATTTAGTCGGGCGTTTTCCCGCCAAAATAATATCATTTATTACAAAGTGTCTTTTTTAAATGTTTACTAGATTATAACCCGCGAATTCGCATCATAAATTGTACACGATATTACAACTTATGTATCTGGCTAAAAGTACATATACATGCTAAATCTTCATTGAAGCAGTTCAAGTAGACATCTGATAACATGACTTATTTTGATCCCATTTTACGGCTCAATTGAGTCGACAACAATCGTCGATTTATTGGCGACTTGACTGACTCTTAGAGCCTAAATTAAATTCCAGGCAGGAGTTAAAACTCATGGAAATTTGATTCTACTATTTTCATGGCGTCTAATTATTTTATTTTATTATTTTTATTTCTTTTTAAACTTTTTCCTACTTAAAGGCCGGAGGTCCTCTCGGAAGCAATCTCTTTATCCGTCGAATAGAGAGAGAGATGACTTTCTCTACTTTTGAGAGTGTTTCACTCTGGGTGAAGAAATGACTTGTCTTTATTCTCGGATAGGGGAAGGATTGTCTACATCTCACCTCCTCATACACCACTTATTTGGTATTGGGTTTTGTTGTTGTTGGCCTGATAATTCTGCAACATTGGAAAAAATTGTATTAAAAGACATGATATATAATATATATCTCGACCTTTAGTAACAGGAACACAAAGGTTGGATGTATTAAGACAGCTACCAAGTTCTGTTAGTTCATGTTAGTTCCTCATGAAATGAAAACTTTGCAACTTTGTCATGCAACCTCCTTCGGTACATCAAAACTCGTGTAAATGGAAAACCTACTAATCGTGATGCATTCCATACGGAAACATAGAAAATTTCATGAAGTGGTATATGAGAGTTATTTTTGTGACATACCTTAAGGGGTGATGGACTTTAATGCCTTTCAAACTGAAATTTTATTAAAAGAATCTAATATATCATCATCCTCATCCATAGGATAGACTAGAGCCAAAGGCTATTAAACATAATATGATCATACATATGTGAGCTATTGTGAAAACATATACTAAAAAACACACATGCAAAATGAAAGTAAAAGTCATAACATCATTGACTTAAAGGTGTAGGACCCAGTTTTGTGGAAGTCTGGTCTTAAGGTGAAAGGGTCATATGACATATCAATGAAAGATAAATCTTAAGGTAAAGGAGTTTGGCATTGCATTTAAAAAGTCAAAACTTCACTATACTACTGGAATAAAAAAATTCCTCCAAAAGGCATAACATTATTGACTTTTGTTATCACTACTCGAGATTTATGCTTCCCATATCAAACAGGTCAATTAAGTTGAACTAACATAGATTGAACGTTAATTGCACAATACAAACTCAACTCGCACTAATTATTTATAAGCAAAGTTAAGAGTTCTAGCCAAATGTGCTTTTGGGACAATCCAGCCTGAAAACACCCATACAAAATTTTATCCTTTGAACCCATTAACCAACTTGCCCATTTTTCACCTGCTAAGAATAATAATAATAATAATAATAATAATAATGACATATAAAAGCTTAGTACCAGAAACCAAAATGATATGGATGGACCTGCATGACCAACAACACATTAGCATTATGTGATAAATTATGACTATGTGACATAGCTGCATACAGTAGAAATTGAGTGGTTGTGTGCATATATTACTTCATTTTTCTTTTATACTTTATTCTATAATCTATCTGCATTTTCACCTTCATTGTTCTTGCATAGTTTATACTACAAAAAATAATAATGCCAAAAAACATCTCTTCTTTGCAATATCTATTTGTTAAAAAGTACGGCAAATGTTAGATACCCAGGTTACCAAAAAAAAAAAAAAAAAAAAAAAAATCAACATTCATCTACATATTTCTATTCACATGTGAAATTTTCATGTCTGTATTTTTCAATGCTTAACTTTAATTTGTAGCAGATTGCATATTCAACGTTCAGTTGAAAATTCAATTTTTAGTACACAATTCGGTTCATAGAATGAAACTTTAAACTCAAGAGCTAATGATTTAACCAAGTTGGCGTCAATGTTGGGCAAGTTCAACCTATATGTCTGCTTAAATACAAACATCACTGATTCATAGTTAATTTCATTAATCAATTTAATGATTTATAGGGGTACAATTGGTAAACATGCATATCATGATTGACCTAATTCATGAACCGATAAACTAACATTCCATCCCATTCCCAATCACATAATCACATCAAAATATATATTAAGTACATAAATCCCATCACCTGAAAATCGATGCATCCAATATTTGTTCAAACTGAATATCTGTTTTTTTGTTTACTTTTCCCAGTGAAATATAGGATTACAACAATATATACGATGCGTGGTTGGATGTATTGACATAATTGAATTTTTGTTTCTGATTAATCGATTATATCGACTAATGAAATTTGACGATTGGGGAAGAAAGTAAAATTAGCTTGAACGCTAGGGTTTTTATTGAGAAATTAAGGATGCGTTTTGATTTTGATGTGAAAGACGACCATGTTTGATATATTTGCACATATTTCATTTTAATATGATCTAAGGGTCTTAATTGAAGCTTTCTTTTTAATCAAAGTGACCATAGTTTGCCATGTCCACTTTTGTTAATAGTGCTTTGCAAATAATAGTAAGAAGATAAAGAGATATTTTAATGTGATCTGTTTAAAAAAAAAATGGAAAAAAAATAAAAAATTTAATTTCCCGTTTTATCAAGAAAGTGCTTCCATGTTGACCCTTCGTAGGGCCGCCCGAGGGGGATCGAATTGAATAATTGATGTATTTAATTGCTTATGGTTGTCATTCCCCATCACCAAAAAGGACAGACCGGGATTCGTGAGAGGTCATGGATATATTTTTAGGCAATAGTTTCTATCTGTTATAATTCAGTAGGCTTATAACTACCTTTAGTGGTTTGATTCTTGATGTTATAATTCAGTAGGCTTATAACTACCTTTAGTGGTTTGATTCTTGATGTTATAATTCAGTAGGCTTATAACTACCTTTAGTGATTTGATTCTTGATTTAGAATACTAATAATGAAGTGTAAGAACAAAGATGATAATGGAGAGAAAGAAAGAAACACTTTGTAAGTGTGAGAAATGGTGCAAGTTTAATGCTTGCATTCATGAGTATTTATAGCCTAAAATCTCAATATAAAAATACATACTTTGTGTACCAAAATTGACTATATGTATACACCAAAATTGACTATCCATATCTATATTATTATTATTATTATAACACTCCCCCTTGGATAGCAATTTTATTTTGTTGAAGATCAACTATAAATTACTGCCTCGTTAAAAACCTTGCTAAAGAAAACCCAGTGGGAAAAAACTTTAGCTAAGGGAAAAAGAGTGCAGCATGGAGTTGACTCCCCCTCAAGTAGACATCGCTTCAGCTGTTACATCTTTTGAACATGTCTCATGCCAATGTTATGAACGTGTGTTCTGAAAATAGCAGTTGGAAGTGCTTTCGTGAAAAGATCAGCAGAGTTTTTGCTAGATTGCACATATCTCATTTCAATCTGGTTGTCCTTAATGAGATTTTGAGTGTATGAGAAGAATCTAGGTGGTATGTGTTTTGTTCGGTCACTTTTGATATACCCTTCTTTCATTTGTGCTATGCAAGCTGCATTATCTTCATAGATAGTTGTTGGACTTTTATCGCGTTCTAGTCCACAAGAATCAGTAATGAGTTGTGTCATTGATCTCAACCAAAAACATTCTCGAGTAGCTTCATGTAATGCAATCACTTCGGCATGATTTGACGATGTAGCAACAAGTGTTTGTTTTTGAGAACGCCATGATATTGCAGTACCTCCATTTAGGAATACATATCCAGTTTGAGATTTAGCTTTATGTGGATCAGATAAATAACCTGCATCTGCATAACCAACCAAATCTTGTTTTGATTCGTTAGAATAAAATAATCCTAAATCAGTAGTTCCTCGAAGGTATCGAAATATGTGTTTGATCCCATTCCAGTGTCTTTTGGTAGGAGCAGAGCTGAACCTTGCCAACAAATTAACTGCAAAAGAAATGTCAGGTCTTGTACAATTTGTAAGATACATAAGAGCTCCAATTGCACTAAGATATGGTACTTCTGGTCCAAGAATGTCTTCTTGATCTTCACATGGACGAAATGGATCAGCTTCAACATTGAGTGATCTAACAACCATAGGAGTACTTAATGGTTTTGCCTTGTCCATATTGAAACGTTTCAAAATCTTTTCAGTATATGTTGTTTGATGTACAAGTAAACCATTAGGCATATGCTCAATTTGTAAACCAAGGCAATACTTGGTTTTTCCGAGATCTTTCATTTCAAATTCTTTCTTTAGAAGTTGAATGGCTTCATGGATCTCTTTATTTGTACCTATGATGTTAAGATCATCAACATAAACAGCTATGATCACATATCCGGATGTTGTTTTCTTAATGAAAACACAAGGGCAAGTAAGATTATTTGTATACCCTTTGCTTATCAAGTAATCACTTAATCGGTTATACCACATACGTCCCGATTGTTTTAACCCATATAAAGATCTTTGTAATTTAATCGAATACATTTCTTTGGGTTTTGCATTTGATGCTTCTGGTACCTTAAATCCTTCAGGTATCTTCATATATATATCACTATCAAGTGATCCATATAGATAAGCAGTCACAACATCCATGAGATGCATTTCTAAATTTTTAGAAACTGCCAGACTGATTAAGTACCTAAAAGTAATTGCATCCATAACAGGAGAATAAGTTTCTTCATAATCAATTCCCGGTCTTTGAGAAAAACCTTGAGCTACAAGTCTAGCTTTATACCTTGTAACTTCATTTTTCTCATTTCTTTTTCGGACAAAAATCCATCTGTATCCTACAGGTTTCACATCTTTAGGAGTGAGAATGATGGATCCGAAAACTTTTCTTTTATTGAGTGATTCTAATTCAGCTCGTATTGCTTCTTTCCATTGAGCCCAATCATGTCTATTTTGACATTCAACCATAGATGTTGGTTCTGGATCATCATCATTATTCATGATGTCATATGCAACATTAAATGAAAATTTCTCATCAAGATTTTTCATTTCATTTCGGTTCCATTGTGAAGACCCGTCCTAATCCATCCGGACGAAGTCCATATCGATTATAAACGATTCACAACAGTTGATTACATCGCGAGGTACTTGACCTCTATATGATACATTTTACAAACATTGCATTCGTTTTTGAAAAGACAAACTTTCATTACATCGAAAGTTGACAGGCATGCATACCATTTCATAATATATCCAACTATAATTGACTTGATAATAATCTTGATGAACTCGACGACTCGAATGCAACGTCTTTTGAAATATGCCATGAATGACTCCAAGTAATATCTATAAAATGAGCAAATACACAGCGGAAGATTTCTTTCGTACCTGAGAATAAACATGCTTTAAAGTGTCAACCAAAAGGTTGGTGAGTTCATTAGTTTAACTTAAACAATCGTTTCCATCATTTTAATAGACCACAAGATTTCAGATTTCCATTTCTCATAAACATACGTCCCATGCATAGAGACAAAAATATCATTCATATGGATTGAACACCTGGTAACCGACATTAACAATATGCATATATAAGAATATCCCCATCATTCCGGGATCCTCCTTCGGACATGATATAAATTTCGAAGTACTAAAACATCCGGTACTTTGGATGGGGCTTGTTGGGCCCGATAGATCTATCTTTAGGATTCGCGTCAATTAGGGTGTCTGTTCCCTAATTCTTAGATTACCAGACTTAATAAAAAGGGGCATATTCGACTTCGATAATCCAACCATAGAATGTAGTTTCACGTACTTGTGTCAATTTCGTAAAACAGTTATAAAAGTTGCGCATGTATTCTCAGCCCAAAAATATAAAGGGCAAAAAGGCAAATGAAACTCACGATACTGTATTTTGTAGTAAAAATACATATGACGTCATTGAACAATGCAGGGTTGGCCTCGGATTCACGAACCTATATCAATTGTGTATATATTAATACGTATAATGTAAGTTACAAAATTTCATTTATTAATATGTATTATTTATATATTATAGTTTTGTAGAATTTATTCTAACCTTTATTTTAAAACGTATACTTATATTATATTTTAAGTTATATTTTATATATATATCGATTTTATGTATATATCTATAATGATTTACGTTTATATAAATAGTGACATTAATATATTTATATACATATATTTGTGGTTAGTATTGTATTTATGAAATTTTATTAGTTTGTTATGTGAATTATTAATACAATCCTAGTATATACCATAAGTATATATATAGTGTACAAAAGATTTATTTGTTAAAATAATAATTTAGATAATAATGATTTACTAATAATAATAATAATTTTATTAATAATGATAATACTAATAGCAAAAAAAATGAAAATGATAACTGTTAATGATACTAATAATAATAACTCTAAAATAATATTAATACTAATACCATACTTATGTTAATAATAAGGGTTCTAATATTTATAAAATGATAAATGATAATCATAATAATACTAGTAAATATTAATGATGATACTGATAAATATGATATTATTAATTGTAAATGTACTGATGATACTATTATTTATAAACCGGTACAAATTCTAATATTGATGATAATAATATATTTTTATTTCCTTCATAATAATAATAATGATAATCATAATCATAATCCTAATGATGATAAAATACTAAAATGATAAGTTTATTACTAATAATAATATTATTAATACCTATCATAATAATAATAGTAATGTCTATAATACTTTCAAATATGATAACAAGTATGATACTAATAATAACAATAACAATAACAATCAAAACAATCACAATAATAATAATAATACTAATAATAATTAATATATAATAACAATAAAAAAATTAGAAAAGAAAACTACCTCACATGAAAAGAGTTTCAAAAAAAAAAAGAAACTACCGTCCTCTGGACTCGATCTCGTGACCACATGCTCACACGCAAACACTCTCGACCATCCCACCAATTCTGATTCTCTGTACTAATATCGAATTTAAATTTTATATATAAACTGTTTTTCTTCTATTCCTCTTCTTCTCCACAAGTCTCATGGATTCAACAAAACATCAATAACCAAAAAAAAATAAAAAATCGGGGTTCCCTTTAAAGCTTCAAAACATTACAGAAAAAAAAAATAATTTGGGTTCTAA
This sequence comes from Rutidosis leptorrhynchoides, assembly GCF_046630445.1. Classification (NCBI taxonomy): domain Eukaryota; kingdom Viridiplantae; phylum Streptophyta; class Magnoliopsida; order Asterales; family Asteraceae; genus Rutidosis; species Rutidosis leptorrhynchoides. The sequence goes on from NC_092341.1 coordinate 53,105,142, forward strand.
AATAAAAAAAAAAAACACTAAGGCCTACTGCAGCGTCGGTTCTTGGAACAAAACAAAAAAAATTGATTTCGTAATAGATAACATTATAGATAATGTTTATAACACGAAATAGTTTTCTAAACATGTATAAAAACTACTGGAATCGTCAATTTGATCAGAAACATATACACGAACGCGAATTTGTCTCAAGAACAATTGTTGACTTTTTTTAAACTAAACTTTGACTTCAAAATTCAAGATCGATATAAAGATTTGAGAGTTGAGATTTTGCAGATAGATTCAAAGAAAGATTTCTAACCTTTCTGCATTTTTAGATTTTGAAACTTTATTCGAAATTGAATTAAGAGAAAAAAAAATTGGAGCGTGCAGAGAAGAAGAAAACAAAAATATCGCTGTGCTCTTTAATCCCATTGGATTTCCTTTTTATTTGATTTGCAATTATACATAATCATGTTGTAATAATAGAGATCGGTTGATAAAAAATGGAGAAAATGTCAACACAGGTTCACGAGTTGGGAGCAGGAAAGAAACAAAAAAAAAAAATAATAATAGAGATAAAGGATACAGAGGTCAAGCGTATAATATAGATCCCTACTGCTTTTTTTTAATTAATAATAATAATATATAATAACAATACTATTAATATCTAATAATATTAATAAAATTAATAATAATGATAAATATAATATTAATGATAATAATAATTGTAAAAATGATAATAATAATAATAATAATAATAATAATACCATACTAATTATGATAATATTAATATTTTATCGATAATAATAATATTAGTAATAATAATCTAATTTATACATCCAATTTCATCTTTATATGATATAAAGTGATATTATGAATACAAATATTGATATTTGACGATACAAATAACATTACTACAACAACTATATTTGTATTTAAATTTAATTTATTAATATCATCTATTATTATGTAATATTTAATAATTATGTAATATGTATTGTAACATATACTGAATATTATATATTTATGCATTTTAATATAAATATATTATAATATTTATTTACATACTAATTATATTATACTTATGTATGTAATTATGAAAAATATAAATGTTTTATATATGTAAGTATTATATATATTTATTAAAATAGTACATTATTTCATCATAGATATATTATAAATTTCTACATATACATAATATAATAATTATGTATAAAATCATATATATATATATATATATATATATATATATATATATATATATATATATATATATATATATATATATATATATATATAGTTATATTTATGTATATATGTATACTACCATATATATAAAATCATGTTTTAAATGTTGAGTAGATGATTAATTATGTATATTAAACAATTAACTACAAAGTATAACATTGTACATTTAATATTTTGATAACGTTGGTAAAATATGTTTGAATCATTTATATACAATATACTATATATATTCAAAATGAAAATCTTTAGTTATTAAATGTTATCTTTTATAATAACAAAATTACTTAATAGTTCATTAATACTAATATAATTAGTTTTATATATAATTATTTATATTTACATTCTTAGTTACAATTAAAGGTTCGTGAATCGTCGGAAATAGTTAAAGGTCAAATGTTATCATGAAATAGTTCAAACATAATGAGACTCGGTTTAATAGACTTTGCTTATCGAGTCGAATCATATAAGATTATGTTTAAATTTGGTCAGAAATTCCCGGGTCATCACAGTACCTACCCGTTAAAGAAATTTCGTCCCGAAATTTGAGTGAGGTCGTCATAGCTAACAATAAATATGTTTTCCTGACGAATATGAGTTGATAACTTGAGTTTTATCATCATTGAGTAATATTGATAAAAATAATTCGATTATTCGAAGAGTGCGAATGAAGCTATTCACAAAAGGATGAAATGAGAAACAAAGATTTGTTTTTAACTTTTGACGTAGTCAGGTTTGAATTTAGAAAATAAGGCGCGTCTTAACTTTTGACATTGCCTTGGTTGAATTCCGGAATTTAAGGGATTTAAAGAAAATCTTGAAGATCTATAAAATCTGATTCTTCGGGATTTATGGAAATTAAGATCTCTTTAATTAAATACGGTGATCTGCCCCGATTACTACGTCTGATATTTCCAGTATAAATTAAGCTCTTCCTTTCCATTATTCTCACCATTCTTATACTTTCTTTCTTAGTTCATACATCCAAAAGATTCTGAAAATGATTAATCCAGTTCTGATCCTTGTCCTCATCCTTACTATCGCAACAATCATTCTCCTTTTCCAACTTCCACCAGAGGAATCTGCTTTCTTCTACTTCGCCCTCGGGATTATAATGTTTTTAATTCTCCCGTGTCTTTATGTTGCGATAAACATTGATATACACGGTTTGTAATTTATGTGTTGTTATCGGACTTTATATTCTCCCTTATATTTCAAAGCTCTATGCTTTTGTTTTCTCTTCCCGACTTCAAGTCAAGCGAATAATGGTCCAGAATTTATAGATATAGAGTTTCGAATGATTATAATGTTCTAAGCATGAAGGAACGTGATAGCACGATTTGATTTTCAAATTTATCAACATCACGGAAGATAGAACCATCAAGAATACATTTTCTTGATTTGTTACGGAGTTAAGTAGGATGAAAGAGTTATGTAACATGGCACATGATGACGTTATGATCTGTGAATCATCACGTTTCATTTAGAAACTCAGCATGACTTACTGTAATATAATCACGTTGATCAAGTGTCATTATATTATACTAACTCATGCATTAGTTCCCATCATTACTACAATAACATTCATATTTTAAGCTTGAAAATTTACAGAATATAGAAACTAACAGTTTCTATATGATGTAATACTGATAGCACGAAAAGATTAATGATTTCAGATAAGAATAGTTATAAAAATATCTCCAGAAATATGGAGGATATTTATAATGAAAGGTACGATAATATCTCAGAATATCTAAGATCATAGGATGATAGAAACTATTGTCTGCAAGGGTTTAGAGTAAGGAACAAGTTATTCACTATAGACTTTAGCAGACATTGAATTATTTGGATTCTTTGAAGTCAAACTTATTCTTTGTGATTTATCCACGGCTTTCTTCATAGTTTCGCATAATCTGCTTTTCGGTACTATATTTTCTATTGAATGTTTCCAATATATTGATACACAGGAAGCACGAAGAGGTATATAATTTCGGACGAGAATATTTATGAAAATATCCTCAGAAATATCAAAGATATTGATGATGATATTTTGGAATTTCTAAGTTCGACGGTTGATGGAGAAAGATTTTCCGCAAGATTTTAACATGACTTCGGAGCAAGATATTCTCTAAAGATTTCAACGGATCCAGAATTACCTGAATCCTTTGAATATAGGATTTGGTCCTTGTATTTGTCCTTGGTCTCCTTCATGGGTAACTCAATCTGTTTTTCAATACCCAATTTTCTATCGAGCGTTCCTAACACTCCTTTCTTTATCATCAAACTTTTGTCCGTTTAGACCATCTACCATTTTTCTGTTTCCTCTGCATTTAATGCTATGATATCTGAATCATCGGTTATTAATCCGAGGTGGTTTCAGGAGAATTGTGTTTTTAGATGATTAAACGCTGATGGTAATATGATGGAATATGAAAGGTTACCTGGTAACAATAAAAGAGCACGCGTATATATAAACGTTATAATAAGGTTGTTTCGTACGAAAAGTCGAAGTTGACTTGTTGGAGCTGTGACAAAATTGGCTAATTTTGAAAAGGGATCGCAAAGTTGTTTTTGTTAATAAATGCCAAAGGATCTGACGCGGCTACGTGTTGAACTTTTACACAATTGCCGAGAGTTTCTCAGGTGCATAACTATATGCATAAATCTTTCCTTCCGTAGATAAAGTGCGGTTGATTCATCCTATCGATTGAGGTGTTTTCAAGAATCATGAAAGGTTTGAACGCAGAATGTAATCGTGAAGATACAAATGAGGTTTAAGACGAAATCAAGTGGCAAACTTGAAGAATTGTTTAGTTTCATATGTTATATTCAATATTTTAATTCATTTTAATTGTCCAATGTTATTAGTCCACAGTCGATAGTCCACAGTTGACAGTGCAATCATTCATATATAGTTTAATATATAATATTTGAATTAATTAATACGTATCGTGACCCGTGTACATGTCTCAGACTCGATCACAACTCAAAGTATATATATTATTATAGAATCAACCTCAACCCTGTATAGAGAACTCGATCATTACTGCATATAGAGTGTCTATGGTGATTCCAAATAATATATATAGATGTGTCGATATGATATGTCAAAACCTTGTATACGTGTCCCGATATTTAAAGTGCGTAAAATAAATAACAGAAATTAAATGACGATAAATAAAGTGCGTAAAGTAAATAACAGAAATTAAATGACAATAAATAAAATTGCGAGAATATAAATTGCGATAAATAAATTGCGATAAATAAATTGCGATAAATAAAATGTAATACGGAATTAACAGTTAGCTAGGAACAGTTAGCTAGGATTTTGTTAGCGTGGTTTCTTAATAAAATTTAATATTGTTAATTAGTCTGTTTCTAATCAATTTTTATTGTGTCCATTATTTCTTCATTATGCCACTTGTTGGATTCTGATAGGTCAAAATTCAAATATGAAATTGAATTTGAATAAAAATAGTTATTCTTTGGTGAACGGATAAGTATCCCGGTGGTTGTAAATAGGATAGTGAATAACTGTTGAATCAGATTCGAAGAATATACAGTGTAACTTATTAATGTGAAATTTAAATATTCCTCGGGTATTACCTACCCGTTAAAATATTTTTATTATTAACAGTTTGTACAAAAGAATTTTTAATTACAATCTTTATGAAAACATATATACATATATATTTTCTTCAGATGTAATCATGAATTTAATGAGTTAACATGATATTAAACTCATTTAGTTTTCAGTTGGAACTAGAATAAATAATCTCTAAAACATTAGAGATTACATAATCACCATGTCGAACGAAGATAACTGATGTAGAATGTCATGTAGAATGATGATTATACTCGAGGTATAGATTGAGATGTTGAGGCATGTGATATTGAAATTTGGGTTGTTGGTGGTACTGTTGGTGCCGGTGATTTGGATGAAGCTGGTACGTTTTGCACCATATTTTCCAAGACTACAACTTATGCGCGAAGTTCGTTAACTTCTTCTATTACACCGGGATGATTGTCGGTTCGGACGAGCGGATGAATGAGGTTTAGAATCTGAGATAGTATATGATCGTGATGAGATACTTTGGAAATGAGAGAGAAAATGGTGTCTCGAACAGGTTCGCCGGTAAACGTTTTAGGTTCATTGTCAAGAGGTGAATTTGGTTAGTGGAAATGATCGCCTTCTTCGCGTTTCCATTGATTAAGTCGACTACGAACCCATCTCCAATTCATTCAGAATAGATGATGGCTAATTGATCGATTCATTCCGGTTACTCTGCTTTCGGAGCTCGAGTGGAAATCCATATCGAAATAGCTGTCGGAATAACTATCGAAATAGCTATCGAAATCTGATGGACTCGAACTGGTTGAGGGATTCATCTCGTACGATCAGATGAAGGATTTTCGATAAGAAATAGATTATAGGATGTAGATTAGTACCCTGCAATACATAATTTACATATGCATATATAATACTAAAATCCCATAAGCTATGGAGGAATCTACGGAAGCTGTCAGGCAAAGGTAACAATAACAGATACGCTAAGATATGAATTTAACTATACACTGTCTATGCAATAAAGGCAGTAAGACGTGTCTTAGACTTTAAGGATGATAAGCAAATAATTTTTCGACACTAAATGATAAGCAAAACTTTTGACATGCAAACACGGTCGAAGTCCAGACTCATTAATGCATTCTAACGACTATCAGTTAGACTCACTAATGCAAGACCTGGTTCGCTAAGACCACCGCTCTGATACCAACTGTGAAGACCCGTCCTAATCCATCCGGACGAAGTCCATATCGATTATAAACGATTCACAACAGTTGATTACATCGCGAGGTACTTGACCTCTATATGATACATTTTACAAACATTGCATTCGTTTTTGAAAAGACAAACTTTCATTACATCGAAAGTTGACAGGCATGCATACCATTTCATAATATATCCAACTATAATTGACTTGATAATAATCTTGATGAACTCGACGACTCGAATGCAACGTCTTTTGAAATATGCCATGAATGACTCCAAGTAATATCTATAAAATGAGCAAATACACAGCGGAAGATTTCTTTCGTACCTGAGAATAAACATGCTTTAAAGTGTCAACCAAAAGGTTGGTGAGTTCATTAGTTTAACTTAAACAATCGTTTCCATCATTTTAATAGACCACAAGATTTCAGATTTCCATTTCTCATAAACATACGTCCCATGCATAGAGACAAAAATATCATTCATATGGATTGAACACCTGGTAACCGACATTAACAATATGCATATATAAGAATATCCCCATCATTCCGGGATCCTCCTTCGGACATGATATAAATTTCGAAGTACTAAAACATCCGGTACTTTGGATGGGGCTTGTTGGGCCCGATAGATCTATCTTTAGGATTCGCGTCAATTAGGGTGTCTGTTCCCTAATTCTTAGATTACCAGACTTAATAAAAAGGGGCATATTCGACTTCGATAATCCAACCATAGAATGTAGTTTCACGTACTTGTGTCAATTTCGTAAAACAGTTATAAAAGTTGCGCATGTATTCTCAGCCCAAAAATATAAAGGGCAAAAAGGCAAATGAAACTCACGATACTGTATTTTGTAGTAAAAATACATATGACGTCATTGAACAATGCAGGGTTGGCCTCGGATTCACGAACCTATATCAATTGTGTATATATTAATACGTATAATGTAAGTTACAAAATTTCATTTATTAATATGTATTATTTATATATTATAGTTTTGTAGAATTTATTCTAACCTTTATTTTAAAACGTATACTTATATTATATTTTAAGTTATATTTTATATATATATCGATTTTATGTATATATCTATAATGATTTACGTTTATATAAATAGTGACATTAATATATTTATATACATATATTTGTGGTTAGTATTGTATTTATGAAATTTTATTAGTTTGTTATGTGAATTATTAATACAATCCTAGTATATACCATAAGTATATATATAGTGTACAAAAGATTTATTTGTTAAAATAATAATTTAGATAATAATGATTTACTAATAATAATAATAATTTTATTAATAATGATAATACTAATAGCAAAAAAAATGAAAATGATAACTGTTAATGATACTAATAATAATAACTCTAAAATAATATTAATACTAATACCATACTTATGTTAATAATAAGGGTTCTAATATTTATAAAATGATAAATGATAATCATAATAATACTAGTAAATATTAATGATGATACTGATAAATATGATATTATTAATTGTAAATGTACTGATGATACTATTATTTATAAACCGGTACAAATTCTAATATTGATGATAATAATATATTTTTATTTCCTTCATAATAATAATAATGATAATCATAATCATAATCCTAATGATGATAAAATACTAAAATGATAAGTTTATTACTAATAATAATATTATTAATACCTATCATAATAATAATAGTAATGTCTATAATACTTTCAAATATGATAACAAGTATGATACTAATAATAACAATAACAATAACAATCAAAACAATCACAATAATAATAATAATACTAATAATAATTAATATATAATAACAATAAAAAAATTAGAAAAGAAAACTACCTCACATGAAAAGAGTTTCAAAAAAAAAAAGAAACTACCGTCCTCTGGACTCGATCTCGTGACCACATGCTCACACGCAAACACTCTCGACCATCCCACCAATTCTGATTCTCTGTACTAATATCGAATTTAAATTTTATATATAAACTGTTTTTCTTCTATTCCTCTTCTTCTCCACAAGTCTCATGGATTCAACAAAACATCAATAACCAAAAAAAAATAAAAAATCGGGGTTCCCTTTAAAGCTTCAAAACATTACAGAAAAAAAAAATAATTTGGGTTCTAAAATAAAAAAAAAAAACACTAAGGCCTACTGCAGCGTCGGTTCTTGGAACAAAACAAAAAAAATTGATTTCGTAATAGATAACATTATAGATAATGTTTATAACACGAAATAGTTTTCTAAACATGTATAAAAACTACTGGAATCGTCAATTTGATCAGAAACATATACACGAACGCGAATTTGTCTCAAGAACAATTGTTGACTTTTTTTAAACTAAACTTTGACTTCAAAATTCAAGATCGATATAAAGATTTGAGAGTTGAGATTTTGCAGATAGATTCAAAGAAAGATTTCTAACCTTTCTGCATTTTTAGATTTTGAAACTTTATTCGAAATTGAATTAAGAGAAAAAAAAATTGGAGCGTGCAGAGAAGAAGAAAACAAAAATATCGCTGTGCTCTTTAATCCCATTGGATTTCCTTTTTATTTGATTTGCAATTATACATAATCATGTTGTAATAATAGAGATCGGTTGATAAAAAATGGAGAAAATGTCAACACAGGTTCACGAGTTGGGAGCAGGAAAGAAACAAAAAAAAAAATAATAATAGAGATAAAGGATACAGAGGTCAAGCGTATAATATAGATCCCTACTGCTTTTTTTTAATTAATAATAATAATATATAATAACAATACTATTAATATCTAATAATATTAATAAAATTAATAATAATGATAAATATAATATTAATGATAATAATAATTGTAAAAATGATAATAATAATAATAATAATAATAATACCATACTAATTATGATAATATTAATATTTTATCGATAATAATAATATTAGTAATAATAATCTAATTTATACATCCAATTTCATCTTTATATGATATAAAGTGATATTATGAATACAAATATTGATATTTGACGATACAAATAACATTACTACAACAACTATATTTGTATTTAAATTTAATTTATTAATATCATCTATTATTATGTAATATTTAATAATTATGTAATATGTATTGTAACATATACTGAATATTATATATTTATGCATTTTAATATAAATATATTATAATATTTATTTACATACTAATTATATTATACTTATGTATGTAATTATGAAAAATATAAATGTTTTATATATGTAAGTATTATATATATTTATTAAAATAGTACATTATTTCATCATAGATATATTATAAATTTCTACATATACATAATATAATAATTATGTATAAAATCATATATATATATATATATATATATATATATATATATATATATATATATATAGTTATATTTATGTATATATGTATACTACCATATATATAAAATCATGTTTTAAATGTTGAGTAGATGATTAATTATGTATATTAAACAATTAACTACAAAGTATAACATTGTACATTTAATATTTTGATAACGTTGGTAAAATATGTTTGAATCATTTATATACAATATACTATATATATTCAAAATGAAAATCTTTAGTTATTAAATGTTATCTTTTATAATAACAAAATTACTTAATAGTTCATTAATACTAATATAATTAGTTTTATATATAATTATTTATATTTACATTCTTAGTTACAATTAAAGGTTCGTGAATCGTCGGAAATAGTTAAAGGTCAAATGTTATCATGAAATAGTTCAAACATAATGAGACTCGGTTTAATAGACTTTGCTTATCGAGTCGAATCATATAAGATTATGTTTAAATTTGGTCAGAAATTCCCGGGTCATCACATCCATAATATTTTTGAATATGCATAATTGATTGCAATTTCTGTATTGACATCATCAATCTCCTCTGCAGTAGGAGTACTGATTTGTGGTTCTTCTTGAACACTTTCTTTTACTTCATTATCAGCTGATTTTCTTTTTCGAGGATTTTTATCCTTTGAACCGATTGGTCTTCCACGTTTCTGACGTGGCAAAGATTCATGAGTGACGTTATTGCCAGCTTTTGGAATTTCAATTCGAGCTGGAGTATTTACTGCTGGTATATATGATTTTGTCACCGTTTTTGTATCTGTAAATGCATCAGGCAATTGATTTGCAAGTTCTTGTATATGCATTATCTTTTGAACTTCTGTCTCGCATTCTTTTGTGCGAGGATCAAGATACTTTAATTGAGGTTCACACCATGAAACATCATTTTCTTTATTTTTCATTTCTCCCCCTAATCTAGGGAACAATGTTTCATTAAAATGACAATCAGCAAAACGTGCTGTAAAAACGTCACCTGTCATAGGTTCAATATACCTTAATATTGAAGATGTTTCATATCCAACATATATTCCCAACCTCCTTTGAGGACCCATTTTTGTACGTTGTGGTGTCGCAATTGGAACATACACTGCACAACCAAATGTTCTAAGATGGGAAATATTTGGCTCTTGACCAAAAGCAAGTTGTAGGGGGGAATATTTATGACTTGCACTTGGTCTGATGCGAATCAATGCAGCAGCATGTAAAATTGCATGACCCCATATAGATACAGGGAGTTTTGTTCTCATTATCAATGGTCTAGCGATTAACTGTAAACGTTTAATCAATGACTCGGCTAAACCATTTTGTGTATGCACATGAGCAACAGAATGTTCAACAACAATTCCTATAGACATGCAATAGTCATTAAATGCTTGAGATGTAAATTCACCAGCATTATCAAGTCTCACCCTTTTAATGGTGTAATCAGGAAAATGAGCTCTCAATTTAATAATTTGGGCAAGAAATTTTGCAAATGCCACATTACGGCTTGATAACAGACAAACATGAGACCATCTGCTAGATGCGTCTATTAGAACCATGAAATATCTAAATGGTCCACATGGTGGATGAATTGGTCCACATATATCACCTTGAATTCTTTCAAGAAACATTGGTGATTCTTTCTCAACCTTAAGTGGTGAGGGTCTAGTTATCAATTTTCCAAGAGAGCAAGATGTACATGGAACCATTGTATCATGATGGATTTTTCTATCCTTTAGTGGATGTCCATGAGTACATTCAATAATCCTTTTTATCATTGTTGATCCTGGATGGCCTAATCTGTTATGCCATAAACTGAATACACCAGGATCAATATATTTTTCGTTAACTACCATATGTATTTCTGGTACATTTATATGTGTATAATGTAATCCAGAACTAAGTCTTGGCAGTTTTTCAACCACATGACTCTTGTCAGTGATACTTAAATATTTCTCATTTTCTGTTGTCACTGACTGATAATCATACCCGTTAAGGTATATGTCGGAGAAACTCAATAAATTTCTGCTTGACTTGGGAGAAAATAAGGCATCATTTATTAAAAATTTTGTACCATTTGGTAGTATGAAATTTGCCTTTCCTATCCCTTTTATCAAGTTAGCAGGTCCTGATATTGTATGTATAGTTCCTTCCGTTGGTTTTAGATCAATAAAATATTTCTCGGATTTAAGTATAGTGTGTGTAGTTCCACTGTCTGCTATACAGAGATCTCCACCACTTGATTGATGTTGTATTCCAGCAAAATTCATATTGAACTTCATATATAAGAAATAAATAGTGAGTACATTAATATTACACAATATTTTAAACGCAAATAGATAGTACTGAAACATTTAGCAAACATAATGACAAAGACAGACGATATTAAATCGTTTATTTTTCAAAAGACACACAACTTAAACATTCAAGAAATCTTCATATAAATCAGATGGTTTCTCAGTGACTGTTGGATCAATATTATCCACAAAATTTACTTCCTTTTCTTTACCTTTCAGCGAATCCTGATACATCTTAACAAGATGTTTAGATGTTCGGCAAGTATTAGCCCAGTGGCCCATTCTACCACATCTGTAGCAAGATTCTTCAGAATTTTTAGAAGAATTTTCTTCAACATCTTGTTTAATGGGCTTGTTTTGTGGTTGATATTTATATTTTCGTGGATTACTATTTCTTTGACCACCACGGCCACGACCACGACCACGTCCACGCCCATTACCATTACCATAAGGATGGTTTCTACCATAGTTATGGCTTTTGGCATGATGATGGTGATGGTTATTATAACCACGACCTTGCCCGCGTCCTTGTCCCTGTTTATAATTATTTGCAGTATTTGCTTCAGGGATTGCAAGTGTACCAGTAGGACGGGATTGCTGATTTTTCATTAATAGCTCATCATTTTGCTCTGCAACTAAGAGATATGAATTAAGTTCAGGATATGTTTTGAACTTTAGCATTCTCAAATTTCTTTGCACTGTGATGTTTGCAGCATTCATTGTGGAGAAAGTTTTCTCCATCATGTCTGCATCACTAATTTCATGTCCACAGAATTTAAGTTGTGAACATGTATTATACAGAGCTGAGCTGTATTCATTTACTTTCTTAAAGTCTTGGAACCTTAATGTTCTCCATTGTTCCATTGCAGCTGGAAGTAAAATTTCTCTTTGATTATTGAATCTGCTTTTGAGACCTTCCCATAAAACATGGGGATCTTCTACAGTCACATAATTATTTTGTAAGCATTCATCAATATGTTGATGAATAAAGCAACATGCCGTAGCTTGTTCTTTTTCAGAACAAGTGTTGTTTTCATTTATGGTTTCAAGAATGCCCATTGATTTAAGATGCATTTTTACTTTTATAACACATGGCATGTAGTTGTTTCCAGTTGATTCTAAAGGAGTAAATTTAAGCTTTTCCAGATTCGACATTTTCTATTATCAAAAATTAAAACAAACATCATGATAAATTAGAGTCAATTTATATTCATAAGTATATAAACATTAAACATAAATTTAATATAACATAAATGATAAGTAGGTGACCATGTGTAAGCAATCATAAATAAATGTTATATAACAAAAATATAAATATTAGTAAACATAAATGAAAATTTGGCGACAGTGTCGACCATATATTTTTTCAGGTGGTATAACCGACCTATATCATTCTGGTGGTATAACCGACCATATATCATTTTGGTGGTATAACCGACCATATATCATTTTGGTGGCAGAGCCAACCATATTTAGTATTAAGATTATCGTGCTGATAACGTGTTATAATTCAGTAGGCTTATAACTACCTTTAGTGGTTTGATTCTTGATGTTATAATTCAGTAGGCTTATAACTACCTTTAGTGGTTTGATTCTTGATGTTATAATTCAGTAGGCTTATAACTACCTTTAGTGATTTGATTCTTGATTTAGAATACTAATAATGAAGTGTAAGAACAAAGATGATAATGGAGAGAAAGAAAGAAACACTTTGTAAGTGTGAGAAATGGTGCAAGTTTAATGCTTGCATTCATGAGTATTTATAGCCTAAAATCTCAATATAAAAATACATACTTTGTGTACCAAAATTGACTATATGTATACACCAAAATTGACTATCCATATCTATATTATTATTATTATTATAACACTATCATGCTTTTTGATTGAAATTTTGCCAAAACGTGGTCGGATGAGCTGATGTAAGCATATATATATATATATATATATATATATATATATATATATATATATATATATATAAATAAATTTTAATGAACTAAATATAGACTATAATAGTGAAATGACCCGTGAAATTACGAGTTTTTTAAATGAAACAGCTTAATGGTATGTTTTAGGGTTTGTTGAAATGAAACAGCTTAATGATATATTTTATGTATTAAGTGAACGTAAATGCTAAAGTCATTTAGTTTAATGACCCGTGGAATCACATATTCCTACTAACAAGCAGGTCGTCGTTTTTACAAGCATATTGATATACTTAACTTAGTCATAATAAATGAACCACATTTATTCTCCCACCACTTTTTTTCAATTTTGATCACAATTATTATTTTTCTTATCATAAAAGTTACATTACAACATTTTATTGAGATATGTATTTCGCATACATATGTAACGTAATTACTACCGTAAACAAAACCTATATTTGAATAATAATAATAATAATAATAATAATAATAATAATAATAATAATAATAATAATAATAATAATAATAATACTCCCTCCGTCCCACTACAAATGTATAGTTACTTTTTACACAAAGTTTTAGAAAATTCTACTAACTTTATTCTCCATCAATCAGAAATCTTCTCTCTCCATAATAACCTCTTCTGATTTGTTGAAACATAGTAGAGACTTGAAATGGGACAACCAAAAATAGAAAGGTGAATCATTATCATTTTCATTATTGTAGTAATATCGTTGTATATGTATGTAAATCAGTATTGTTATCTCATCGTATTGTTGGTCAAAACAAAAAACTGAAATGCTACTGGTGATGTGAGCAAAAGAAGTAAACAATTGTAATTAGTTAGATATACATATCAATTTTTTGACGAAACGTGATTTATAGTATCCGTAGCCTATCAATTAAAATAAATTAACAACAATAAAAAAAATTACAGAATAAAGGGGAAATGGGGTGTGTGAGAGAGAAAGAGAGGAGAGAGAGAGAGCGATGAGAGAGAATCAAAGAGAATGGGCAGGCACAAGAAAATCGCGAGAACATTACAACGGTGGACTTCAAGATCGACTAACAAGGCTATTCGGAAACCATTTAACGTCTTTCATGTTTTTCAATTTCCCGGAGGTGTGGAACGTAGCAGATCTGTGGAGGGTTTTCAAACCTTATGGCGACGTTAGGGACATCTATCTGGCTGGGAAACGGTTAAGGAATGGGCAGCGGTTTGCGTTTGCTCGTTTCGCCAACAACAATGATTCTGATCAGTTGTTATCTTCATTTATAACAACCCTCATATTTCCATACCTGAATTGACTAATTTGACTATAGGGTTGTTATCCATACGTAATATATAATTAAATTTGACATTGATCAAATATTTATTTTTAGTCGACACTTTTTGTTAACTAAAGTTTACACTAATTATATAAAATAACTTTAGTTAATATTAATATTAATGCGTATTATATTTAAAACTATATGAAACATAATTATTAATTAAATGATAAGTTATTTTAATCATTATATATAATATATATTTTTAGCTTATAAAAAAGAGATTTTTTTTATAAATTAAATAATGAGCCCATGAATTTTGACTAAATATTTTCAAAAACAAAAACTTATTAAAAACATTTTTAACATGTTTTTATTTTTTGTCAAAATTGGCACCTTTATTTTATTTATATTTTTTTTTCACCAACCATTTTTTTCCTATAAATACCCACTTCCATTTCATAAAAACTTGTATCAAATCTTTGAAAAAACTCTCTCACAAACTTGGGAAAGTACTTGAGGTATTTTCTATATTTTTTATCGAATTGCTTTTATTTTTTGTATATTCTTTAAAAATTCGAATTTAATATATATAAATTATTTTTACATGTTAAAATTAGTATTATAAGTATTATGATGTATAAAAAAAATTTTGATAATTTATGGAATATTATTTATAATTAAATACGAATTATGTAGTATTTAAACATAAAAACAATATAAAATTCGTAATAAAATATTAAACAGTAATAAAAATAATTATAATTTTTTTTTTGAGATTATTATACTTTTATAAACAAGCAAAAATTATAAAAATTAAATAAATGGGACGATTAGTATTTAAAAATAATTTACTTTTGCATTATTCTAAACCGAGAGAAATAATAAAGAAAATACATAATAAATACAAACGTGTATTAAATATTTTTATAAAATTTTTATATAATTAGTAGCATCACTAGATACTTTAAAAAAAATATAAAAATTAATTTTAAATTATTTTTCCTATTTATTTAATTATAGGCCGATTACAATGGTTAAATAATTAGAAAACATTAAATAAATAATATTTTGATATAAAATTTGATTTAATAATTTTTATAACATTTTTACATAATATAGAACCTGTAAAAAATATAAAATTATTTATTTAGGTCGATTTAATATTTATTACCTAATTAAATTTGATTAATATAAACCGAGTATATATATAAAGAAAAGTGGGAAATAAATACAAAAACTTGATAAAATTATTTTTATAAAATATCCTACTGAATTGTATAATTAACTAAGTTTATAAAAATTATAAATATAATATTTAATGAATTAATATTCGAATTAACATATATTAGTATGATTTTCGATTAACATAAGTATATTACATATACTAAATTAATATTATTATTATAACTTACGGTTAATAACTAAGTATACTATATAATAAAGTATAATGCTTATAATGTAAGTTAATAACAATACATTATTAATAAACACTTATTTTATAAATATACTAATTTAATAATAATAACTTATAGTATATAATATAAGATAATCAAATTGTTAATACATTAATAAATATAATATAACATATATAATAACATATAAACCTAAAGTGAAGGTTAATCAAAGATAATGTACAATTCATGTGAACTTCATCGCTACTCACGGTCGTAAGTGAATGATGTCTAGGTTGCCATTTATGGGTAAGCTTGTGGATCTCGAATGCCATGACTTAGATTCTGGTCAAGAGTCCTGGGCCCCCGGTTACATCTGGTTATTCTTGACTTATTTGATAGCAACGAAGTTTGAGTAAAGTTATACAACGTCTTGCTAAAGATTAACCCGAACTTTCTAAAATTGGAAAATTACTATAAGTGGAAACTTTCCATAAATAGTAACCTTCCGAAAATGGAAATTCTTTAGTGAACCATTACTATCAATATAGTACTATATACTATTGTCTGTTAGGCAATGTCTGATCATACGTTCTATCTCTAGGTTGAGATCTCGGTCACGTCCTTCCGTTCAATTCTTTCGTGGAATACTCTTTTGTGCTACTAAGGTGAACTTCATAGCCCCACTTTTTATTGTTTCATAACTGTTTTATAACTTTTGGGGTGAGACACATGCTTGCTTTATAACTGTTTTACGCTTAGACACAAGTACTAAATTGTTAACTATGCTGTCATGCTTTGATTCATGCTAAATCCCTACCGTAATATCGTTAATTGCTACGTTTAAATGAAAACTTAATTATTGTGAATAGGCCTATTGAGAGTAACATCTCTAACCATTCGACCGTTGGTCTTTGGTTACATAATAATGATTCCACGACACTGACAGTACAAGGTGTCATAGGGTAAACTTGTTTAGTAGCGATATTACAAAATGCAGCAACACTTTTAGATTGATATTTCTATATCAATCAACTTTAAACTAAATCTTGCGGTCTAAAACTTTGGATATTATTTATAAACCTGTGAATTTCACTCAACCTTTTTGGTTGACACTTTAAGCATGTTTTGTCTCAGGTGATGATTGAGCTAGCTGTTTGCAACTTTGTGATGATAGATTTGATGCTTGCATGGAGTCCACATCGCATATTATATTTTAGTTCATAAATATTTATTTTACGTTTTAATAATAATGTAAACATGTATTACTGCTTCCGCTGTTTTATTAACAAAGGTTTTATTTAAAAAGTCTCATATAGAGTCGCTCTCGTTTATACAACTGTGTTATGATATGATTGGTCACAATTACCCCTGGTCCATTTTGGGGGGTGTGACAGATTGGTATCAGAGCAGTGCTGTTGTAGAGAACCAGGATTGCATTTTAAGTGTGCCGTATACAATTAGGTACCTTAGCAATATAGGACTACAACATTCCTTGACTATAGTGCCTTTAATTGTTAAATACTACACTATACTTTAGAAACTTTACTTATCTTAGAATGCCAAGTCAATCTAAGAATTCTGTTCACTTTTTTAAGTACTATCCAATTACGCCACCGCGTTTAAATGCGACACTACGATTTCTGAAATTCTTGACATTCCTAAGTCATCTATCATGGTTTGTGTATTACATATGTATTACATGAAATATTATCCATGAATTTTGAAACTCCTATATTTGTTACTATTCATACTCAAACGTATATAACTCCCTGTTATATCATGTACCTATATGCCTGATGCCTTTATGCATCGGTTTGCGAACCAGAAAATGTTATTGAGTTATCGAGAATCTCAAAGACATTATAATGTCATCACTATTCATATTCATTACTTTCTTTGCTTTCTTGTTGTTTTGATCATTGAATTTTCCTGACGGATAACGTCTACGAAACTATAGAATAGAAAGCGTTTGGATTACTGATTTAAAGGATCCTATAGCTCAAGCCCCTGGACCTGAATAGGACATTACGAATTGAAAATATTTAATCAAAAGATTATCAGATTACATACTTATCATCTAGACACGTCATACTACCATTATTAGAGTATAGACACATCATATCTTATTATATCTTATCGTATCTATCCCAATAATCTTTGTCTAACACTTTTCCTAAATTTCCTCCGTAAATTACGAAAATCTTTTTGCTACATATAAATATTCAAGGAGATGAATATATCATCCAGTATTCAACACTAATCTCATATCAAACCCTAATTCAAATCACATATTATGGATTTCTCAACCAATTCCTCGAGCTCCAATGGCAGCGTAACCGGAACAAACGAACCAATCAGCCATCATCTATTTTGGATGAATTGGGGATGGGTTCGTAGTAAACTTAATCAAATGAGACAAGAATAAGGTAATCCCTTCCACCAACCGAATTCACCTCTTGGTGAAGAACCTGAAGCACTTACCGGCGAACCCGTTCGGAACACTATTTTCACCATCATTTCCAGGATATCTAGTCACGAATATATAATATCTAAAATTCTAGATCTTATTCATCCACTTGTCTGAACCGCCAATCATCCTGGAATAATAGAAGAAGTCAACGAGCTTCGCGCTCGAGTGGTGGCTCTGGAGAATATGGTGCGAAACCTACGAACACCCACAGCAGCACCAGTAGCATAACCAGTACCATCAACATCACCACCAACAGCATCAGTTTCACCAACAACAACATCCGCATCCCACGCCTCAACATCACACTCAGTACCTCGAACATCAACATCATACGCCCCATAGATATCAAGGAATATTAGTAATAATGAGTTAAGATGTATTGACTCATTCTTCCTGAAGAACTATATATGTATACTTTATATATATGGATTGGAACAATAATAAATCTTTTCGTACTAAGCTATTACGTGTGAATCTTAACTAGTATGTACTACTTGGTTAATTCATATCACAATATGCTATGATGTATATCCTTTGTTAATGACTTAACAATCGTTAATCACTGCTTCAACACAATAAACTCCATTTCATAATAAATCAAGTGTATTACTCAAATACAAGATTGATTGTATACTTCCATTTTTGATATAATCAAAACTTTTTAGAAAAACATTATTCGTGTCTTGTGAATTTCACAAGGATTACACGAGCACCAACATCATACACCAAGGTATATCTATAACAATGAACGATGAACTATTGACTCATAACTTCATTACCGAAATATTTCGCGACAATTATGAAATCTCTAAGATTTTGGAGATTATTTACTCTCGTTTCAACAGCAAATTAAATGAGTTTAATATTATATTACTCATTAAACCTATCTGAAGAATACATATATGAACGTATATCTTCATAAAGATTGTAATTCTTTTGTACAAACTGTTAATTGTGAAAATATTTTAACGGGTAGGTAATACCTGAGAAATATTTAGATTTCACATTAATATGTTACACCGTACATTCTACAAATTCTGATTCAATAATCAGTAACTATACATCCACAAGATATATGTATCCGTTCATTAAAAAGAACAACCATCTTCATACAAATTCAATTATCTATTCTAATTTTGACATATCAGAATCCAAGTAAAGCTTTAGCAGGTGTTATCCTTCTAAAAAAATAACTACATTCATGAATTATATTCATTCATATTCTATGATGAATTATCACATCAAACCACCAAAATTATCGTTCATTTCTTTTGAAATCAAAAATGCCTATTCATCAACCATTAGATCCGTTGACGATTACAATCAGCATTTAATCATCTAAAAACGAAATTTCTTGAAACCATCTCGGATTGATAACCAATGATTCAAATATGGCTGCATTAAATGCAGAGGAAACAGTAAAATTGTAGATGGTCTCAATGGCCAAAAGTTTTATAATAAAGAATGGTACGTTGGAAAAGCTCAAAAGAAAATTTGGAACAGAAAAACAGATTGAGCTAACCATGGAGGAGACCAAGGACAAATACAGGGACCAAACCCTATATTCAAAGAATCCAGGTAATTCTGGATCCGATGAATTCTTTAGAGAATATCTTGCTCCGAAGTCATGTTAAAAGCTTGCTGAAAATTTTTCTTCATCAACTTTCGAACTTAGAAATTCCAAAATATCATCATAAATATCCTCTATATTTCTGATGATATCATCATAACGATTCTTGTCCGCAATTAATTATCTCTTTGCGATATCTTTATCACATCATAAAGGAAACTGTATTAGTTTCTATATTCTGTAAAATTCAAGTTTAAATTATGAATGATTTGAAGAAGTGTTGGGAATTGAAGCATGAGTTAGTATAATATAATGACGTCAGGCCAACGTGATTATATTACAGTAAGTCATGCTAAATTTTTAATGGAAGATGATGATTCATAGACTGTATAAATCACCATTCGCCATGTTACACGACTCTTACATTCTATTTAACCTCTAAACATATCAAGAAAATATTTGTCTTGATGATTCGGTCTTTTCCGAATATTCTGGTAATTTGACAAATCAAATCGTGCTATTACCTTTCCTTTCTACTTTATAAATTATGATCATTCGAAACTTCATACCTATGAGTTCTGGACCATTATTCGCTTGACTTGAAGTCCGGAAGAAGAAACAAAAGCATAAAGCTCTGACATATAAGGAAAAATATAAAGCCCGATAACAACACGGAAATTACAAACCGTGTATATCAATGCGTATAGCAACATAAAGACACGGGAGAATTAAAAACACTATAACCCCAAGGTAATTGTAGAAGTAAACAGATTCCTCTGGGGGTAAATGAAAAAGAAGAATGACAGAAACGATAGTCAGAAAAATATCCAGGATAAGAACTGGATGGAGTATTTTCACAATCTTTGGAAGTATGAATCGAGAAAGAAAGTATAGAAGTGGTGAAGATAATGAAACAAAAGAAGCTAATTTATAGCAAAATTCTAGACACAACAATCAAGGCAATTTTAATTTCCTTAATTACCGGAGAATCAAATCTTATACAGATTATAAAGATTTCCTTTAAATCCCTTGAATTCCGGAAATCACCTTTAATTATGTCAAAAGTTAAGGCAAACTGATATTTCCTTATTTCAAACTTTTAAGATAACTTCATTTATACTCTTCCTATAATCAAATCGTTTTATCCATATTACCCAATGTTGATAAAACAATATTTTCAACTCATATTCATCATTCTTGTTGTAAAGATTGACAATCTCTATCAAATTTCATGACTATGATTTTCATGAACTCCTCTCTATTTTGTCTACCCTAGCGTGGTGGCCTAAACGCTCAAGGTTTAAATGAGCTCGATATTATTCATAACACATTTTATATATCCAATTTATTGAAATGACTTGTATAACATCATCATTTTGAATGATCTCCGCATTAATAATAAAATGCACTTCGTAGAAGAACTTGTAGAAATTATGGTTTGTATGATTTTAATTCTTGAAACAGAACAATATTCTATCCGTTGGAATTCACGCAAGGCCCCGAGCATATCTGGGAACGTGAAAACCAAATAAAACGTAAATATCCTTGTCTATGTACGAACAACACCGATTAATGGCAACAACTAAATTTCGGGATGAAATTTCTTTTAACGGGTAGGTACTATAACAACCCTCATATTTCCATACCTGAATTGACTAATTTGACTATAGGGTTGTTATCCATACGTAATATATAATTAAATTTGACATTGATCAAATATTTATTTTTAGTCGACACTTTTTGTTAACTAAAGTTTACACTAATTATATAAAATAACTTTAGTTAATATTAATATTAATGCGTATTATATTTAAAACTATATGAAACATAATTATTAATTAAATGATAAGTTATTTTAATCATTATATATAATATATATTTTTAGCTTATAAAAAAAAGAGATTTTTTTTATAAATTAAATAATGAGCCCATGAATTTTGACTAAATATTTTCAAAAACAAAAACTTATTAAAAACATTTTTAACATGTTTTTATTTTTTGTCAAAATTGGCACCTTTATTTTATTTATATTTTTTCTTTTCACCAACCATTTTTTTTCTATAAATACCCACTTCCATTTCATCAAAACTTGTATCAAATCTTTGGAAAAACTCTCTCACAAACTTGGGAAAGTACTTGAGGTATTTTCTATATTTTTTATCGAATTGCTTTTATTTTTTTATATATTCTTTAAAAATTTGAATTTAATATATATAAATTATTTTTACATGTTATAATTAGTATTATAAGTATTATGATGTATAAAAATAATTTTGATAATTTATGGAATATTATTTATAATTAAATACGAATTATGTAGTATTTAAACATAAAAACAATATAAAATTCGTAATAAAATATTAAACAGTAATAAAAATAATTATAATTTTTTTTGAGATTATTATACTTTTATAAACAATCAAAAATTATAAAAAATAAATAAATGGGAAGATTAGTATTTAAAAAGAATTTACTTTTGCATTATTCTAAACCGAGAGAAATAATAAAGAAAATACAAAATAAATACAAACATGTATTAAATATTTTTATAAAATTTTTATATAATTAGTAGCATCACTATATACTTTAAAAAAATATAAAAATTAATTTTAAATTATTTTTCCTATTTATTTAATTATAGGCCGATTACAATGGTTAAATAATTAGAAAACATTAAATAAATAATATTTTGATATAAAATTTGATTTAATAATTTTTATAACATTTTTACATAATATAGAACCTGTAAAAAATATAAAATTATTTATTTAGGTCGATTTAATATTTATTACCTAATTAAATTTGATTAATATAAACCGAGTATATATATAAAGGAAAGTGGGAAATAAATACAAAAACTTGATAAAATTATTTTTATAAGATATCCTACTAAATTTTATAATTAACTAAGTTTATAAAAATTATAAATATAATATTTAATGAATTAATATTCGAATTAACATATATTAGTATGATTTTCGGTTAACATAAGTATATTACATATACTAAATTAATATTATTATTATAACTTACGGTTAATAACTAAGTATACTATATAATAAAGTATAATGCTTATAATGTAAGTTAATAACAATATATTATTAATAAACACTTATTTTATAAATATACTAATTTAATAATAATAACTTATAGTATATAATATAAGATAATCAAATTGTTAATACATTAATAAATATAATATAACATATATAATAACATATAAACCTAAAGTGAAGGTTAATCAAAGATAATGTACAATTCATGTGAACTTCATCGCTACTCACGGTCGTAAGTGAATGATGTCTAGGTTGCCATTTATGGGTAAGCTTGTGGATCTCGAATGCCATGACTTAGATTCTGGTCAAGAGTCCTGGGCCCCCGGTTACATCTGGTCATTCCCGACTTATTTGATTGCAACGAAGTTTGAGTAAAGTTATACAACGTCTTGCTAAAGATTAACCCGAACTTTCTAAAATTGGAAAATTACTATAAGTGGAAACTTTCCATAAATAGTAACCTTCCGAAAATGGAAATTCTTTAGTGAACCATTACTATCAATATAGTACTATATACTATTGTCTGTTAGGCAATGTCTGATCATACGTTCTATCTCTAGGTTGAGATCTCGGTCACGTCCTTCCGTTCAATTCTTTCGTGGAATACTCTTTTGTGCTACTAAGGTGAACTTCATAGCCCCACTTTTTATTGTTTCATAACTATTTTATAACTTTTGTGGTGAGACACATGCTTGCTTTATAACTGTTTTACGCTTAGACACAAGTACTAAATTGTTAACTATGCTGTCATGCTTTGATTCATGCTAAATTCCTACTGTAATATCGTTAATTGCTACGTTTAAATGCAAACTTAATTATTGTGAATAGGCCTATTGAGAGTAACGTCTCTAACCATTCGACCGTTGGTCTTTGGTTACATAATAATGATTCCACGACACTGACAGTACAAGGTGTCATAGGGTAAACTTGTTTAGTAGCGATATTACAAAATGCAGCAACATTTTTAGATTGATATTTCTATATCAATCAACTTTAAACTAAATCTTGCGGTCTAAAACTTTGGATATTATTTATAAACCTGTGAATTTCACTCAACCTTTTTGGTTGACACTTTAAGCTTGTTTTGTCTCAGGTGATGATTGAGCTAGCTGTTTGCAACTTTGTGATGATAGATTTGATGCTTGCATGGAGTCCACATCGCATATTATATTTTAGTTCATAAATATTTATTTTACGTTTTAATAATAATGTAAACATGTATTACTGCTTCCGCTATTTTATTAACAAAGGTTTTATTTAAAAAGTCTCATATAGAGTCGTTCTCGTTTATACAACTGTGTTATGATATGATTGGTCACAATTACCCCTGGTCCATTTTGGGGGGTGTGACATCATTGCAGCGTATCAAATTAGATGGTAACCCAATCAGAATTTTTAAAGCTTACAAGAGAGGTCACAGTGATGAAAAAGTTACTAGATCTGCGGCTCATCCACATACAAGTACAAGAAGATTCAGTAATGCTTTCAGAGATGCTCGACCGTACAATAAGGTTATGGGATGCCACGAAGACTTGCGAGATAGGTTACCAAAAAAAGATTTGAGAGAAAAGCTCTCGAATATCTATGAGAACAAAAAAGCTACATCTGCTGTGGAGAAGAGAGTTGTTATTAGAGATTCAAGATATAACAAACACATATGCAAAAGATCCATTGTTGGTGTGGTGAAAGATTGGAGTTTCATTCATCAAATTCCAGATCTTTATAGGGCTGAAGGGTTGATTTATTGTGACATAAAATACTTGGGTGGATTAGAGATCCTTTGGATTTTTAACTCTACCGCTGAAGCAGAATCCCTTTTGAACAATAAAGATCACGCTATACATAAATGGTGCAATGTGGTTCGAATGTTTGACATGACACGTCAAAAGCAATCCAGACTAGCGTGGGTTGATGTCGTAGGTGTTCCGGTTACGTGTTGGAATGAGGATATTTTCAAAGCTATCGCCAACAATTGGGGGAAGACGCTGGATATGGTCAATTGTAATCTAGTTGAGGGGAATCAAAATCTTATTTCTGGGAGCGTTTTGTTGCTCACTGCAGATGTTGATGTCATTAGTGGAAGGGTATATACGGAGGTCGGCAAGGAAAAATTCATAGCATCTGTCAATGAGAGTTCTATCAAAACGGCTAGTGTAGGCTTCAACGTCCTTACAAGTGATGATGAGGAGGATCTAGATGATACAGTCAAGAATGACCCAAGTAACGAAGATTTTGTTGATGATACCTTTGAGAATTCGGATGGTGATAACGAGTCAAATGATGGTTCTTATTACGAGTCTGATGATGATGATTTTGTCATAGAATTGGAAGAAAGTGTTAAAAACAACCTAAATAATGGGATGGAAGAGAATATGTCTTGTAATAATAACGGTCAGTTTCATGGGGTTAATCCGGATGGGGATGATGTTTCCGGTGACCGGAATAACCGCCGGACGGGTATGTTCAATCTAGAAGATGAGGAGTTTGAGTGCTTTGGTACAAATGATCTTTTTCGAGAAAACAATGATCTTTTTCGAGAAAACAATGATGTTGGGAACATTGGGTTGGGAAAAAGTGGCGTTTCTCCCAATGTAATCAATTCTGACCCTAGGGTTCCCACGTCTCCATGCAATGCTTCACATTCCAAGGATGTAAGCTTCTAATACCAGTCGTGATTATGTTGGAGAGTCTGGACATGTGGCTGGCGATATAGGGGTCTGTAAAATTGGGCCCAAATCAACCCAAGATGGGGTTGGGCCTGGTGGATCTTCGGGCAAGAATTCACAAAGTGGGCCTTCTAGCCCCATTAGTGCTCCTGTGAAAAATACTGGATCTTTAAGCCCAAATGTTCCAGTCTCTGATCACGTGCATAATCAGGAAAGGGATATCCCTCAAACATCTGGCACTTCTGGGGTTAATCGTGTCGGTAAACCTAAAGGTAAATCTATTCCCAATAAGGCAAACAATAAGGCGAACGAATTCAAGAAATGCGACTGTTGCTGGGCGAATTTGAGAAATTGGAAGACTTCTTCAAGAATGATGAACATCAAAGCGACGGCTAGGAAGGTTGATCCTGAGAAGCGTGTTCTGAAATCGAAATGTTCTTCTTGTGCAGGCAAAAATTCGAATCCCAGTTCATCTTCATCAGGGTCTGAGCGTAACAAGAAAGCATCTGATGGTTCCTTCAACCCTAATGATGACATGGTGGTTAGAGAATATGGGACAAAACTTGGGCTCAAATGGAAGGAGAGACCTTCTCATCAGTAAGCTCTTCCTTTGTTATGTCATTTTTATTAGTGTTAATTATGAAGATTATTTCTCTAAACATTCGAAGTTTCAAAATCGGGGGTAGTGAGAACAAATTCGGGTGGGTTAAAAGTCTTATTGTAAAAGAAAAACCAGATTTTATGGCGTTTCAAGAAACAAAATTGCACCCTGTCGACTTAAGATGGGTTTGCTCTTTGTGGGGTAACGAGGACTGTAATTTTATCCAAGTGGCTATGGTGGGAAAGTCAGGTGGACAGCTGTTAATTTAGAACACAAATTGTTTCGATGTTGTGAGTTTAATCAAGGTTGATAATTCAATTGGTGTGAGGGGTATCTGGAAACCTACATGTTGTAAGTTAAACGTGATCAATATCTATGGACCGCATGACGACATCAATAAACAAAAGCTATGGGACTCGTTATCTAGGGTAATAGAAAGTGATGAGGATGATGCGTGGGTGTTGTGTGGAGATTTCAACGAGGTTCGGGATCAAAGTGAAAGGTTTAACTGTGAGTTTATTGAAAGTCGAGCAAAAAGATTTAATGATTTTATTTTAAAAAACAGATTGATGGATATTCCATTGGGTGGTAGGAACTTTACGCGGGTTAGTGAGGATGGGATTAAGTTTAGTAAATTAGATCAGTTCCTCGTGAGCGAAATTTTTTACTCATTGTGGGGTCACATCATGGCGGTTGCATTGGATAGAAAACATTCAGACCACTTCCCTATTATGCTTAAAGATGAGGAAAGGAATTTTGGCCAGAAACCGTTTAAACTTTTCGATGCTTGGCTTGACGAAGAGGATATCGATCAGGTGGTTAAGGACGCGTGGTCAGATTCGGGTGCTTCATCAAATCGAATGGATTGTGTGTAGAGAAACAAACTTAAAAGAGTGAAAGAAGCGTTGAGGGTGTGGAGCAAAAACAAATATTGTTCACTTGAAGCTGAGATAGAGAGCTTAAAAACAACAGCTCTTGAGTTAGAATTAAAGGCTGAATCGATGGTATTGGACCAAACTGAGCATGACTTGTGGAGAGATTCTCGCAAGCAATGGTTGGATAAGGAAAAAATTAAATGTAACATGCTAAAGAAGAAGGCAAGAGTTCGTTGGATTCTAGAGGGGGATGAAAACTCTAAGTTTTTTCACTCCGTAATTCGAAGGAAGCACAACAAGTGTAACATCAGAGGGCTTTCGATAAATAGGGTATGGAATGAGACGCCCTCGGATATTAAAATGGCAGCTTACTCACATTTTATGAACATTTTCACCGAACCAAGCATTGATAGACCTAGCCTTGAAGACTTCAACTACCCGTCAATTACCAGTGATGAAGCAAACGCACTTGAACTACCTTTCGACGAAAATGAAATTCGAGAAGCTATCTTTGATTGTGGAAGTACGAAGGCGCCGGGACCGGACGGTTTCAACATGCGTTTTTTCAAGAATTTTTGGGATGTCATTAAAAAGGATCTCATTGATGTGCTAGCTTGGTTCTGGGATAAAGCTGAATTCTCGAGGGGTTGCAACGCTTTTTTTGTCACGTTAATACCTAAGAAAGATGATCCGTTGAGCCTCGGTGATTATCGACCAATTAGTTTAATTGGAAGCTATTACAAGATAATAGCTAAAATTCTTTCTAATCGGTTGAGAAAAATCATTCCATCGGTTGTAGGGTCGGAACAGAGTGCATTCTTAAAAGGAAGGTTTATTTTAGATGGAGCGCTCATCGTTAATGAACGTATTGAGTATCTTAAAGCTTCCAAACAGAAGGGTATTCTTTTTAAGGTTGATTTTGAAAAGGCGTTCGATTGCCTTAATTGGAATTTTTTACTCGAGGTAATGAAAAGTATGGGGTTTGGGTGTAAATGGAGGAAATGGATCTCATCTTGCCTTAGTTCAGCTTCAATCTCTATTTTGGTAAACGGATCGCCCACAAACGAATTTTCACCAGGTCGTGGGGTTAGGCAAGGGGACCCATTGTCCCCATTTCTCTTTATACTTGCAGCGGAGGGTCTAAACATAATTACTAAAGCGGCTACTGAAAAGGGTCTCTTTAGAGGTGTCGAGATCGGGCAAGAGAAGGTTTTAATTTCTCACCTTCAAGACGAGGACGATACTATTTTTCTTGGACAATGGAGTCGAGAAAATGTTTATAGCCTTCGTAACCTTCTCAAATGCTTCGAATTAGCCTCGGGCTTGAAGGTTAACTTTTAGAAAAGTTGTATGTATGGTATTGGAGTTGATTTTGAGGAAGTCAGTCTCGTGGCTAATCGCATTGGATGTCAGGTTGGTAAGTTTCCTTTCACTTACCTTGGGTTGCCGATTGGGTCAAAGATGAAGAAACTCGCGGATTGGAAAACGGTGATTGATAAAATAAAGTCAAGGCTCTCGGATTGGAAAATACGATCGATGTCATTTGGTGGACGTTTGGTCCTTATTAAGTTGGTCTTAAGTAGTTTTCCGTTGTACTACTTCTCGCTTTTTCGTGCCCCACCGTGTGTGCTAAAATTACTTGAGAGTGTGAGGCAAAAATTCTTTTGGGGTGGGGGGGGGGGGGATTCGGGTACAAAAATGTCGTGGGTTAAGTGGGATCATGTTATTTCTTCATACGAGAATGAGGGACTAAACATTGGGTCTTTTAATAGTAAAAATTTATCTTTATTGGGTAAATGGTGGTGGAGGTTTAAAACCGAAACCAACGCGCTTTGGGTCAAAATTATTCGTAGTATTCACGGTCCGGACGGTGGCTTGGGGTTGGAGATTAACTCAAATCAATCCTCAAATCCGGGTCTGTGGCGTAATATTATTTCAGCAGGTTACTCTATCGACGAGATGAACGTGCAATTCAGCAACTCCTTCATCAGATCACTTGGAATCGGGTCATCTTCTTCATTCTGGGACGAACAGTGGGCGGGGAGATTTTCCTTACGTGACAAGTTTCCTCGACTTTACAGGTTGGAAAGTTTCAAGGAGGCTGCCATTACTAATCGAATCAAAGTAGAGTCAACTGGAATATGCTATAATTGGAGCTGGACTCGAACTCCTTCAGGTTGAACAAGTGGAACTCATTGAACTAACCAACCTAATTGCAGGTATCACTTTCAATAACAGGAGCAACGACGAGTGGACGTGGGCATTAGCATCATCTGGATTGTTCACGGTCAAGCGACTAGCTGCTCTTCTAGACGATCAACAGGTCACAACCAATAACAGCCTGCAGGAGACTATGCGAAATAGCCTAGTGCCGAAGAAACTTCAAATTTTCGTATGGCGAGCAATCAAAAAAAGAATTCCTGTAAGGGTTGAACTCGATAAACGTGGGATATACTTAAACAGTGTGCGATGCCCATTATGCGACGATGAGGTTGAAACGGTAGACCACTCTTTAATATTTTGTAAACACGCTTTTGATTTATGGGATCGGGTGCACAAATGGTGGGGTTTAGGCTCCTTTTCGAACCTCAGTTGCAATGAAATCTTGCGTGGTAATTCTTCGGTCCCAATGACAAACGTGGGAAGGAAGATATGGCAAGGTATTGAATGGGTATGTGTTTATTATATTTGGAAGAACGGGAATAACAAGGTATTTCGAGACAAAAGTTGGAACACTCCGGTGGCTTTAAATGAAATTCAAATTAAGGCCTTCGATTGGATCTCACACCGCTTGAAAGGAAGAACGTTAGATTGGTTTACGTGGTTGAATAATCCTTCAGTTTATCTACAACTGCCTTAGGTGAAGGGTTTGTTTCCTCACAAACCCAATTTGTTCGTATATGTTTCTGTGTCTGTTCTCAATTCCTAAATGTATATGTATTTCGTGTTCAGTGGGCTTGGGCTAAATATTGAGCCTAACTTATTCATGTAATTATTCGTTGGTTTATTAATTTAATATAATTCCTTGCTTTTCAAAAAATAAAAAAATAAAAAAATTTACAGTCAGCTAAAGATATATAAAGATAACTAATAGTGATCACATTATGTATTCTCACCTTATAATAGCTTTATACCGTTGAAGAGAATTAGATGATTAGCATGTATCGATTATGGTAGTTAATATCATAGTACATAGCTCGGAGAAGAAAAAAAAAGCAAGCATGAATAATTGCTGCAAAAAAAATTAGGGCATAAAAATTAGGGTATAAAGATGTATCACATTAAGATTGAATAAATGAGTAAATATGATGAGTTTATATGTTTAAAATGGACTCATATGATATAATCATATTTAAGTGGGTAAATATGTTATTATTAAAATTAAGAAGGATATATGATAAAAACTCTAAATAAATAAATAAAATATTTAATTAATGTTAATAACATCATCAAGATGGCTTAGATTTTTTTTTTTATTTTTTTGATTTTTTCTTAACAAATGAATTAGCCTAATAATGACATCATCATTATAGGATTTTAATAGAAACTATAGATAGATAGATGCTCATTCCACCGTTTATTTTGGCCAAGTTTTTTGCTATACATGGACCCGATAGAGACAAAGTAAAAACGTCAATTAGTAGCACTATGGTGTATAAGCTCTTGCTATATACAATGGTAAAAGAGATTCAAGATGGATTAATATTGATCATCTAACTTTTATAGTAATTGCTCGTTAAATGATCATCATTTGTACATGTTTAACCAACTTTACCACAACGGATACCTCGAATGTGTGATGTAGGTGTTTATGCTTTCATTTATCCGTCTTTCGAATACTTTGACTCGGTTATGTTGGGGCCTTTCACTATTTCGGTCATTTTGTCGTAGAGTAGGTTTGTCACATATATTGGTTTATATGATTCTTACACGACTGTTTACGCGATTAGATCTAATGATCAATGGTTTATAGGTTTGTCCTTATTGTTTTATAAATATTTTGAAAAATGATGCAATGGTTCTTATTAAAACTCTCGTAGACGCTTAATATTTGCAGTTAGTTCATGACAAATTCAAATTCGTTGGTTGTAGTCGTTCATGTTTTGTTCGGCTTAGTCATGTGGTGTGTTGGTTGTTCAGCTTAGAAGCTTGTCTCTTATGCTAATTTGCGTTTCATTATAAATTTGTTTCATATATAAAACTTTACCGGGTAATACCTTTTTACTCAAAGAAAATAAATTCAAATTCAATGATTGAACAATGGTTGACTCAAATTGTTAGAAAGTAGGTTTGAAAATAATAATCTGATTGATTCTACAATCGTGTAATCACTTTCTCAATTAAGTATTTCGATCCCGCAAATCTCGGATATCGCGAAACTTCAATTGGAATAAGGCAAGAACAACATTAGAGTCCAGGTAAGAAGATTCTAAGCAGAGCGTATAATCAGAGCGTATTGAGAGTTATGCGTGTTTTCTCTAAGTTCATAATGAAAGCAAACATGCCCAAAAATTGATATATTAATTTGACAGTTACATTGTAGGTATGCAACCCTTTATTTGGCAGAAAAAACTGTTATTGAACAGTCATTTCTTTTGGTGGGAAAATCGGTTGAAAGACATCTTTTCAGTATACAACATAGTGCCTTTTTGGGAAAACCAGTTGGAAGACATCTTTTGGCGGGAAAATCGGCCACGGCGCTGCCCCTTGGACCCCGCTAGGAGCACTGTGCCTTGGACCCCGCAAGGGGGTGCAACCCCCTTAGCCCCCGCCATATTCGCGACTGTGTCTAGCCAACTCTTAGGTCGTGCACTCCACACTCTTCGAACCCGTTGTTAAGTATAACTAGCTCACCCTTGCTTTCTAATAAATCCCAATGAACCAAAATATTTGTTAGATGACACTAAAATCACCAACACGAATAACAGTTAAAGTAAAGTAAATAAAGTATTGAATTATTGTTAAGTATACGTTTGTCAATATAATGTATTTATGTGTAACGACCCAACTTCGTTTTACCAAAACACGATAAATTTTTTTTTAATACAGTACATCTGGACGGCGTCCAGTAACAAAGGGCAGGACGACGTCCTAAATTTTGGTCGGCGTCCAGTTGAACTAACTTTGACTGTGCCAGAAAATCCCAACCCACGTTGTACTGGACGGCGTCCAGCCAATCTAGACGGCGTCCAAAACACCTGATCAGTCCCAAAACTTGTCAAAACACATTAAACACTTCCAATCGATACCAAAACGATTTATAGCCATCGCCCCGCATTTAAATACATCCAATATATAAAATAAAAGTGTTTACACATCAAAACGGGCACAACGGCCCTTGAAACCCCAACGACCCGTTAAATACATCAATGTAGCAATTTTGACCCAAATAGTTTAACTTCCAAACATTTAACGAGCATGGTGTTTGAGACTAAACTACCCCGCACTTAGGCCAATATCCAAAAGCGTTCATTATCAAAACAAAGGAGGGAGATCTCTAATCCAAACGAATACCCTTGCCTTTGTCCACATCGGCACCTAAAAAGAGTAAACAACGAGAGGGTAAACAAAACCCTTAGTGAATGCAATAATTATACATATACATATAAAATTTACCTACTTGCACCCATTTACACTACCACGCATAAATTCCGCATATTAAGCATACAAGCTAGCATTTTCAACGTATAAACTAGCATCATCATTAGCACATAATCTCAACAAATATAAATGCTAAATAATAAACAACACGCAAACCATCGATGTTCACAACATCCGTTAGTATTCAATACTAGCCCCACGAATGGTATCGTCAACATCGAACTAAATCCCATCCGTCCTACTTAATGTGGTATCGTCAACATCGAACTTAAAACCCACATCACGCATCACTACAATAGTGGTATGGCATCGTCAACATCGAACTTTAAATCCATTCATGAGGTATCGTCACATCGAACTTTAAACCCTCATCAAACAATACAATAGTGGTATGGCATCGTCAACATCGAACTTTAAATCCATACATGAGGTATCGTCACATCGAACTTTAAACCCTCATCAAACAAAACAATGGTGATATGGCATCGTCAACATCGAACTTTAAATCCATACAAGAGGTATCGTCACATCGAACTTTAAACCCTTATCAAGCAATAACCCACACGAGGATATGGTATCGTCACATCGAACTTAAAACCCATATCCCACAAGTAAATAAACCGTATACATACATATATAATTATTCCACTCACTTTAACGCCTTGATGAATGCGATCGAATAATCCACAACTCGTCAATGGAAAGTACCTATCCCCTTAATCACATAACAACAACACAATTAGGGCGGACTTACAAAGCAACCCAATTTGACAATTAGTGCCATTTTGACCCAATTGCACTTCCAAACACAAATCGTGCCCAGACTAACCAATAATCACTCACACTAGTGAGAATAGTCCTAATACACCAACTAAACAAAATCATAAGTGTTAAACACTTGTCTTACCCAAATTGACACATAAATCCTAATTTTGACCCATTTCAAAATTAGTCAACCAAATACACCCAAATGGGTTTTAACACCTCTATAATCACTAAACCTAGTTATTAAACCCAAATTGCAAGTCTTAAACTTGACCAAAACATCAACCAACCCAAAATCCACCAACGACAATATAAAACCCGATTACTAGCATCAATAAACTCACTTCATGAGTTTAAATGGGTTTCTCAACAACTCAAGTTCAAACCCTAACTTTGAATATCAAATCAAGCAATGAAATTAGAAGTTAGAACTTACCACAATAACCAAAACGTAGCTAGGAGTGAGATGAACAACTTTAATACTCGGCCCTTTGATCGATTCAAGCTTCTCCTTCTCCAAATCTCCAAATCTCTCTCTAGAAATCTCCTTCTCTCTCTAAGATGAGATGAGAGAGTTGCGTGGATGTTAAAATGATCCAAAATTGGATCCCAATCTGATATTATGGCTAAAAATCCGTCCCCAAGTGAAATGACACAAATGCCGCTCATTTAATCAATTTTAAATAGCTGGCCCGTCAGTGCATCTAGACGGCGTCCAAGATTCAAGACAGCATCCAGTAACAAAGAGCTGGACGGCGTCCAGATAAGCGGGACGGCGTCCCAATGAACTGAAACGGAAACTGGGTCTTACAACTCTCCCCCACTTATACTCGATCACGTCCCCGTGATCCTCGTCATTTAACCAACAGGACCTACGCTCCATGGTCCTCCGACATACGTCCAAACTTGATGTCCACCACAAATTTCCATCAATCCAAAGATTTCACACCACTTCTTTAGGCGACTTTACTTAAAAGTTACCCTTCCGATTTAAATCATCAACAGCGATTTACCAAATCTACCAAACTCGAGTACTAAGTCTCGCTTCATTCCCAAAACGGAACGAACCCATGCCGCGAACGTAGGACATATACAAGCCAACATTCCAAATCTCATACTGAGCTAGCAATCTCCTTAGCGTACCCTTACCATTTACGATGCTAAAGAAATAATACCCAATAAATTGGCCAACATTCGACATGTTAGAGGCCAACGAACAATGAATCCCACGAAACACTTGGTTCACCCGCTAGTGAGTCCCGGAATACGAGCACTCGCTAAACCATAACCAACATACATGGTGATATGGTATCGTCAACAATGAACTTAAAACCATATCACATACCAAAACACAAGTCGATGAGGTATCGTCTACATCGAACTTTAAACCCTCATCTAATGCCAAACGTGATGTGGTATCGTCAACTCGAACTTTAAACCCATATCGAACGTAACTCATCCGTGAGCACCACCACCATCATCACAACAGAGCAAGAAATCGCCTACATCACTCATAGGCTCAACATAACGGTTCTCATAAAAGAGAATTCGGCACACCCATCCCTCAAACACGGGACCTCACCTTGCTCAACGAACCCGCACATCTATCTCTTAACGAGCTTAACCACATTACTACCTCGGGTAGTAATTTAAATCCAAACCAAATAAATACAATTTACCCCAAATTGTACTTTAACATAAATCGACCAACTTAGGTCTAACACTAACTTCGAAACTATCACGAGCATCGTCCGAAATTTGCACCAGAACCCCCCTTCGTGTGGGAGTACAATTCCTCCACTTAGAACTTTGTTCCACAAACACATCGCCAAGATAATAACGCCCCGCGAAAGCACCATTACAACTTCTTGACTTAATCAACCATCAAGTCCGTTCCTGCCTCAAGGCAACCTTGTACAACCAACTCATTAAAGAAAGACGAGATTCACCCTTCTTGTACCTCATGATGCACACGCCATCACGCCTTGCTCCAAATCTTGAGCACACGAAAGACTTCACATTGTCCTTCAGTGCTACATACGAAGAGCTTACTACAATTTACACAAGCTTCTTTCTTGCTAACGCCATATTGCTAACGCTTGTAAATTCCCGCAAGGTCACTCATGTACCTAAGGGTTTCTCACCTGTACCCTAAGCACAATGCAACCACACCGTCACCAGAGTCGATCATTATGCTAGCTGGTATGAAAGAGGCACCTGACGCCGCGTCATATAGACTCCACTACCAATAACCACCGAGATCAAGGACTCGATCTCTAGGGTTTCATTCATCCGATGTCACCAGTCGCAAAACTAAATGACCCCAAGTCATAACCACCTATCGAACCTTACAGTTCATCAACTTACATTACAAAAGCGAACACGCGCTATCAACCACACACCAAAGCCCATTCACATGGCATGGTAAAATCCTTCATTCGACATAAAGGAACCCTTGGAAACACTAAGTCTTACGCCCTTCGTCCATACAACCGTCATCATAGGGTAGTTCCATTAGGAATGCTACTCACAACAATACTACGCATTAACACCATGCATTCGCCCCCAGGTCACACTCTCGCGAGTCAACGACTCAAACACCACCCTGGTGCCCCGTCATCGAAACAATCAACAAGTCGACTTGTCCGAATTCACTACCCCGTACTCTTATTGGTACTATCAAAATACGCGCGCACTTGAGAACA
Organism: Rutidosis leptorrhynchoides; assembly: GCF_046630445.1. NCBI lineage: Eukaryota > Viridiplantae > Streptophyta > Magnoliopsida > Asterales > Asteraceae > Rutidosis > Rutidosis leptorrhynchoides. The sequence goes on from NC_092341.1 coordinate 53,141,684, forward strand.
ATTAGATCTCGAAACAAGATTTAAGTCTCTAATACATACCCGAATCCATCGGCACATAACAATTAATTATAAAGCATTTGTATCGAAAACGAAATTGCCTGAAGCATCACCATTGGATTGTCCGGCTTCATCATTAGTCATCAAATAGTTTCATTCTCTAGCCGTACCCTCCGCGTTTTCTAGCCTCTTAACCTGATCACTCCGCAAATCGGGACACTCCGATTTCCGATGCCCTTCCTTTTGACAGTTAAAGCACGTGATCTTGTTAGAAGATGGGTTTGTACAATCTCGAGACAAATGACCCCGTAACCCACAATTGTAGCAAGTAGGGAGATTACTTCCGGAGCCATCCTTCTTCGCACTACCGACACCCTTGGTCGCACTTTTACTCTTCTTGTTGGTATGGCTAGTAGCTTCAAACCTTCTCTTGTTAAAAGTAAAGTCACTCTTTTTCAGAGCAAGAGACTCAAAACCTTTAGCGACATTAAACAACTCATCAAAGGATTTCACCGAACCCCTACTAATCTTCTCTTGATAGTTGTCATTTAAAGTTCGATAGAAATCTTCCATTAGCATAAGATCATTGCCGGTATACTCTGGACAAAATTGGGTCTTCGACAAGAAAGTGGACTTGAGAGTATTCAAATCCATTGACCCTTGCTTTAAGGCCCTCAATTCGTCCTTAAGCCTTGAAAGATCAGCCGGAGTTCGGTACTCCTTGAAAAATTCCTCCTTGAACTCTTCCCACGTTAAACTCATACATTGCTCCTCGCCATAAAGTCGAATCTTTGCATCCCACCACAACTTGCCATCACCCCTCAACATACTACTTACGTACCTCGTCTTCTTATCCGGAGGACATTCACTAGTACGAAAAGCCCCTTCTAAATCGGATATCCAATGAGTACTTTCGAGTGGGTCTCGTTCACCATCAAAAGTGGGAGGTTGAGAGATTTTGAAGTTCTTGAAGAGGAAATCTCTTCTTCTCACATCACCCACATCATTTTCGACATTCACACCTTGCGGTTTGGGAAGCCTCTTTTCCAACTCCACTTCGAGGATAGTACTTATTTGTTCCTTGATCATGTCGGTCACTTATTCATCGAACGATTCTTGGAAGACCTTTTTAACGTCCGCGAGGAATTCCGCTTTGTGACTTTTAAGGATGGCCTCTACTTTGGCCATCCTCAACACTCGGACTTCCATTATCGTGACTGTTTCTCGTCTTCATGCTATAAAACGGAATAGATTAATTAATGAAACGAATGGAAACGACATATATATACCACACCGCCCATCTCGCTCAACATTCGTTGTACATCGCTTGTTTGACACGATTTGAACCCGTAACAATGGTAGCTAGTCATTGTTAAGCGAGCACTCCTCATCAACTCGCTAGTACAACATCTATCTCGCTTGATGATTGCAAACACAAGCAAAACAATTATTACAAGGTTAGTTCACCTAAACCTAGGCACTAACAAAATTTCGATCTGACTCGTATCCTACAAGTCCCGTATAAAACGTACACATTAAAGCCTAAGTCTAGGCACCTATCTCAAGTCACCTAAATCCCATAGACCATGCTCTGATACCACTTGTAACAACCCAACTTCGTTTTAACAAACCCCGAAGAAAAAAAATATACAGTACATCTGGACGGCGTCCAGTAACAAAGGGCAGGACGGCGTCCCAAATTTTGGATGGCGTCCAGTTGAACTAACTTTGACTGTGCCAGAAAATCCCAACCCACGTTGTACTAGACGACGTCCAACCAATCTGGACGGCATCCAGAACCCCTGATCAGTCCCAAAACTTGTCAAAACACATTAAACACTTCCAATCAATAACAAAACAATTTATAGCCATTGCCCCGCATTTAAATACATCCAATATATAAAATAAAAGTGTTTACACATCAAAATGGGCACAACGGCCCTTGGAACCCCAACGACCCATTAAATACATCAATGTAGCAATTTTGACCCAAATAGTTTAACTTCCAAACATTTAACGAGCATGGTGTTTGGGACTAAACTACCCCGCACTTAGGCCAATATCCAAAAGCGTTCACTATCAAAACAAAGGAGGGAGATCTCTAATCCAAATGAATACCCTTGCCTTTGTCCACATCGGCACCCGAAAAGAGTAAACAACGAGTGGGTAAGCAAAACGCTTAGTGAATGCAATAATTATACATATACATATACAATTTACCTACTTGCACCTACTTACACTACCACGCATAAATTCCTCATATTAAGCATACAAGCTAGCATTTTTAACGTACAAACTAGCATCATCATTAGCACATAATATCAACAAATATAAATGCTAAATAATAAACAACACGCAAACCATCGATGTTCACATCCATTAGTATTCAATACTAGCCCATCGAATGGTATCGTCAACTTCGAACTTAAATTCCATCTGTCCTACTTAATGTGGTATCATCAACATCAAACTTAAAACCCACATCACGCATCACTACAATAGTGGTATGGCATCATCAACATCAAACTTTAAATCCATACATGAGGTATCGTCACATCGAACTTTAAACCCTCATCAAACAATACAATAGTGGTATGGCATCGTCAACATCGAACTTTAAATCCATACATGAGGTATCGTCACATCGAACTTTAAACCCTCGTCAAACAATACAATAGTGGTATGGCATCGTCAACATCAAACTTTAAATCCATACATGAGGTATCGTCATATCGAACTTTAAACCCTCATCAAGCAATAACCCATACGAGGATATGGTATCGTCACATCGAACTTAAAACCCATATCCCACACGTAAATAAACCGTATACATACATATATAATTATTCCGCTCACCTTAACGCCTTGATGAATGCGACCGAATAATCCATAACTCGTCAATGGAAAGTACCTATCACATTAATCACATAACAACAACACAATTAGGGTGGACTTACAAACCAACCCAATTTGACACTTAGTGCCATTTTGACCCAATTGCACTTCTAAACACAAACCGTACCCAGACTAACCAATAATCACTCACACTAGTGACAATGGTCCTAATACACCAATTAAACCAAATCATAAGTGTTAAACACTTGTCTTACCCAATTTGACACATAAACCCTAATTTTGACACATTTCGAAATTAGTCAACCAAATATACCCAAATGGGTTTTAACACCTCCATAATCACTAAACCTAGTGATTAAACCCAAATTGCAAGTCTTAAACTTGACCAAAACATCAACCAACTCAAAATCCACCAACGACAATATAAAACCCGATTACTAGCATCAATAAACTCACTTCATGAGTTTAAATGGGTTTCTCAACAACTCAAGTTCAAACCCTAACTTTGAATATCAAATCAAGCAATGAAATTAGAAGTTAGAACTTACCACAATAACCAAAACATAGCTAAGGAGCGAGATGAAAAACTTTAATACTCGGCCCTTTGATCGATTCAAGATTCTCCTTCTCCAAATCTCCAAATCTCTCTCTAGAAATCTCTTTCCCTCTCTAAGATGAGATGAGAGAGTTGTGTGGATGTGAAAATGATCCAAAATTGCATCCCAATCTGATATTATGGCTATAAATCCGTCCCCAAGTGAAATGACACAAATGCCCCTCATTTAATCCATTTTAAATAGCTGGCCCGTCAGTGCATCTGGACGGCGTCCAAGATTCAGGACGGCGTCCAGTAACAAAGAGCTGGACGGCGTCCAAATAAGCGGAACGGCATCCCAATGAAATGAAATAGAAACTGGGTCTTACATTAGGATTTAGTTATGCCAAAATTCACCGCTTAAGGAATTTCGGCTTGAGTGCAATGATGTCAGAGTTGTTACGATATTTCGGATTGAGTGCAATGATGTCAGATTTGTTACGGTGTTTGAGGGACTTTATGATGGTTTTCCTCTTATCCTTTCATGATCATGTAACCTTGTCATCGATCACAACTCATAAAGGCGCACCCCTTAGAGAGTGACTGAGAATAGTGATTCGAGTTATGAGCTCATAAAATCCAACAACTCCCACATGATGGACCTTGATAACTTCGCTCATTCATTCTGCAATGTTCATGTGATGCGTAACTTGAGTCTTTAATAGATGCGCTTTATTCATTGCGCACATAGTACTTAATATTCTCATATGCATATTATGCATATTACGCATATGAGTAGGTGTAGGAATGGTAATGTATGGGATTACGCCATATCCATATCCAAATTCATTTACCAAAGTCTCATCCATATCTATATCCATTTAAATTTAATTCATCTGTCCATGCCCATATCCGATAGATTAATCGGGTTAATAGATTTCCGTTGAATAATTCATCGTTAGATTTTTTTCAACGTAATACCATTAAAAGTCATAACTTGTTATAAAGTTATATAATTACTTAAAAATAAGTCGTAAGGTTTACAACCTACATGCTCTAAATAACCTAACTGACTAGTAAATCGTAGTGTGTGTGCGTATATATATATACACACACACACACAAAAATACGATCTGAGAACAAGATAAACACCATACATATGATATTAGATATGATCATGTCCAGTGCGGTATGGGTTGCACTCGAAGCCACTTATCATCATGATTATGTTGAACGAACCCGTACGCTAATAGACTCACTTCGTCATCTCAAAAAGGCTTATCTACAGTATTCGAATCTTCTCGCAAGTTTAAAAACAACTTTATACTATTGGTCATCATGTTCCAGCAGATGATAAATCTCAATAGTTCTTATGTGGTCTTCGCTCATCATTTAAAACATTTTCCACAACTCAATGATTACTCTCTACAAAACTATGTTTTTGTTACTTAGTTTCTCAAGCAGAAAGTCATGAGATGTTCCTTCAATCTATGCAAGATACTGTTGCAACTCCTGTTGCGTTTAACACCACGTCTTCACGTTCTACTAGTGACTCATCATCATATTGTGGTTGGGTAAATCTAATTCTAGACGTTCACATTCCAGGGGTAGAGGTCGTGGTAATCGACATCTTCCACATTGTCAACTGTATTGAAAAGAGGGTCATTATACAAGTAAAATAAAAAAGTGAATAAAAATTAAGGAGTAAAATAATAACGTTAACATAAAGTATACATGACAATCACTTTTTCTTAAACTGAATAATTTTTGTCGGGTACACTAAATATGCGACGAAGAGAGTATTTATATTAGAACTTTAGAATTACGTCACTTTTTCTTAGGATTTTAAAATTATTGTAATTTTTTATTAATGAATTTTATTAAATTTATTTCATTTATTTATAATTATTGTTCTTTATTTATTAATCATATTAAATAAATATATCACTTTTAGTTATTTAAAAAAAGTAAAGAAAATAAAAAATATGCGAGACCTACCAGAAAAACACCTTCCAAATAACCATTACATAACAACCCATAAAAAATGACATTGACACATCATAATCATGTCACCCCGAACTCCATAAAACACAAACTACTTTCATATCACACTCATTGTAATAAGTAGTCTTATGGTGAGTGTCAAGTTTTAGTATATCCCACCTTTTTAATAATAAATTAAATAATTAACTTCCACTAAATTAAAATACATATACGTACCATAAATTAAATAAATTTTATAAAATAAAATAACATAAATTAAAATCCTTGAAAATAAAAAAGTACATAAATTAAAATTCTTGAAAATAAAAATTTCATAAATTAGTATTCTTAAAAATAAAATTATATAAATTAAAATACTAATAAGTAAAAGTTACATATACTAAAATTCATTCATGGTATAAAAGTTTGGAGAATGGAGTCAAATCTCTCGACGAGATTGTCCCTTAGTTGATTGTGGGCACCTGTCTGTCTCGTATTTCTCTATCAATTGTCTCTGAAGAATTTTTCGGCGGATACTTAGGCGTCTTTAAAAAGTAATTCTCCCATAGTCTATTAGTCGCAACTTCACGGTCCCTCATAAATCAGAGTCGTGTACATGAGACTGGTGTAACAACCCTACTTTTTTCGTTACTTCTGTTAACTGTCTGTTAATTATTTTAACGGTGACTACTTGAAATTTATGTGTTTAAGCTTATTAAATGCATACTTAATCCTTGTTGGATTACTTGAATTAATATGATTAGATATTAATTGATAAACTTATTTCGGATATTGAAATATGAAGTATACGAAACGGTTTAAATAACTGCAAAAACTATTTTTCGAGTAACGAAACACTCGTGTTTATTTTAATAATTATTTCAATAAATATTAACTGTGAAAAATATTTTAATTTATTAATTATTTTAATAAATTAGATAACTCGGTTGCGTTTTAACGATCGGTTTAACATTCCGGGACTTCAGTACGGTTAGACGACACTAGAAACGGACCACGAGTGCAAGTAATTAGACAAAACGAGCCCAGGAACCCCACTTGGGCCATATTCAGCCTAACCTAGCCCTCCACCCCATCATATTGGTCTTTTGTTTGGCCAATGCTTGTTACTTACTAGTGTGAGGCCCTAATTAGGTTATTAAAATAAAACACTGCAACTTGGATAATCCCTAAACCTAAATAAAATAAATCGCGCAGCTTTTTGTCTCCTCCTCCCTCCTCACGTCGATCACCACACTGAAATGTCCCGTTCTTATTGATTAAAAACGTTCCATATTAATTGATTTCGTTGCGAGGTTTTGACCTCTATATGAGACGTTTTTCAAAGACTGCATTCATTTTTAAAACAAACCATAACCTTTATTTCATAAATAAAGGTTTAAAAAGCTTTACGTAGATTATCAAATAATGATAATCTAAAATATCCTGTTTACACACGACCATTACATAATGGTTTACAATACAAATATGTTACATCGAAATCAGTTTCTTGAATGCAGTTTTTACACAATATCATACAAACATGGACTCCAAATCTTGTCCTTATTTTAGTATGCAACAGCGGAAGCTCTTAATATTCACCTGAGAATAAACATGCTTTAAACGTCAACAAAAATGTTGGTGAGTTATAGGTTTAACCTATATATATCAAATCGTAACAATAGACCACAAGATTTCATATTTCAATACACATCCCATACATAGAGATAAAAATCATTCATATGGTGAACACCTGGTAACCGACAATAACAAGATGCATATATAAGAATATCCCCATCATTCCGGGACACCCTTCGGATATGATATAAATTTCGAAGTACTAAAGCATCCGGTACTTTGGATGGGGTTTGTTAGGCCCAATAGATCTATCTTTAGGATTCGCGTCAATTAGGGTGTCTGTTCCCTAATTCTTAGATTACCAGACTTAATAAAAAGGGGCATATTCGATTTCGATAATTCAACCATAGAATGTAGTTTCACGTACTTGTGTCTATTTTGTAAATCATTTATAAAACCTGCATGTATTCTCATCCCAAAAATATTAGATTTTAAAAGTGGGACTATAACTCACTTTCACAGATTTTTACTTCGTCGGGAAGTAAGACTTGGCCACTGTTGATTCACGAACCTATAACAATATATACATATATATTAAAGTATGTTCAAAATATATTTACAACACTTTTAATATATTTTGATGTTTTAAGTTTATTAAGTCAGCTGTCATCGTTAGTAACCTATAACTAGTTGTCCACAGTTAGATGTACAGAAATAAATCGATAAATATTATCTTGAATCAATCCACGACCCAGTGTATACGTATCTCAGTATTGACCACAACTCAAACTATATATATTTTGGAATCAACCTCAACCCTGTATAGCTAACTCCAACATTCACATATAGAGTGTCTATGGTTGTTCCGAAATATATATAGATGTGTCGACATGATAGGTCGAAACATTGTATACATGTCTATGGTATCTCAAGATTACATAATATACAATACAAGTTGATTAAGTTATGGTTGGAATAGATTTGTTACCAATTTTCACGTAGCTAAAATGAGAAAAATTATCCAATCTTGTTTTACCCATAACTTCTTCATTTTAAATCCATTTTGAGTGAATCAAATTGCTATGGTTTCATATTGAACTCTATTTTATGAATCTAAACAGAAAAAGTATAGGTTTATAGTCGGAAAAATAAGTTACAAGTCGTTTTTGTAAAGGTAGTCATTTCAGTCGAAAGAACGACGTCTAGATGACCATTTTAGAAAACATACTTCCACTTTGAGTTTAACCATAATTTTTGGATATAGTTTCATGTTCATAATAAAAATCATTTTCTCAGAATAACAACTTTTAAATCAAAGTTTATCATAGTTTTTAATTAACTAACCCAAAACAGCCCGCGGTGTTACTACGACGGCGTAAATCCGATTTTACGGTGTTTTTCGTGTTTCCAGGTTTTAAATCATTAAGTTAGCATATCATATAGATATAGAACATGTGTTTAGTTGATTTTAAAAGTCAAGTTAGAAGGATTAACTTTTTTTTGCGAACAAGTTTAGAATTAACTAAACTATGTTCTAGTGATTACAAGTTTAAACCTTCGAATAAGATAGCTTTATATGTATGAATCGAATGATGTTATGAACATCATTACTACCTTAATTTCCTTGGATAAACCTACTGGAAAAGAGAAAAATGGATCTAGCTTCAATGGATCCTTGGATGGCTCGAAGTTCTTGAAGCAGAATCATGACACGAAAACAAGTTCAAGTAAGATCATCACTTGAAATAAGATTGTTATAGTTATAGAAATTGAACCAAAGTTTGAATATGATTATTACCTTGTATTAGAATGATAACCTACTGTAAGAAACAAAGATTTCTTGAGGTTGGATGATCACCTTACAAGATTGGAAGTGAGCTAGCAAACTTGAAAGTATTCTTGATTTTATGAAACTAGAACTTTTGGAATTTATGAAGAACACTTAGAACTTGAAGATAGAACTTGAGAGAGATCAATTAGATGAAGAAAATTGAAGAATGAAAGTGTTTGTAGGTGTTTTTGGTCGTTGGTGTATGGATTAGATATAAAGGATATGTAATTTTGTTTTCATGTAAATAAGTCATGAATGATTACTCATATTTTTGTAATTTTATGAGATATTTCATGCTAGTTGCCAAATGATGGTTCCCACATGTGTTAGGTGACTCACATGGGCTGCTAAGAGCTGATCATTGGAGTGTATATACCAATAGTACATACATCTAAAAGCTGTGTATTGTACGAGTACGAATACGGGTGCATACGAGTAGAATTGTTGATGAAACTGAACGAGGATGTAATTGTAAGAATTTTTGTTAAGTAGAAGTATTTTGATAAGTGTATTGAAGTCTTTCAAAAGTGTATAAATACATATTAAAACACTACATGTATATACATTTTAACTGAGTCGTTAAGTCATCGTTAGTCGTTACATGTAAGTGTTGTTTTGAAACCTTTAGGTTAACGATCTTGTTAAATGTTGTTAACCCAATGTTTATAATATCAAATGAGATTTTAAATTATTATATTATCATGATATTATCATGTATGAATATCTCTTAATATGATATATATACATTAAATGTCTTTACAACGATAATCGTTACATATATGTCTCGTTTAAAAATCATTAAGTTAGTAGTCTTGTTTTTACATATGTAGTACATTGTTAATATACTTTATGATATGTTTTCTTATCATAGTATCATGTTAACTATATATATATATATCCATATATATGTCATCATATAGTTTTTACAAGTTTTAACGTTCGTGAATCACCGATCAACTTGGGTGGTCAATTGTCTATATGAAACATATTTCAATTAATCAAGTCTTAACAAGTTTGATTGCTTAACATGTTGGAAACATTTAATCATGTAAATATCAATCTCAATTAATATATATAAACATGGAAAAGTTCGGGTCACTACAGTACCTACCCGTTAAATAAATTTCGTCCCGAAATTTTAAGCTGTTGAAGGTGTTGACGAATCTTCTGGAAATAGATGCGGGTATTTCTTCTTCACCTGATCTTCACGCTCCCAGGTGAACTCGGGTCCTCTACGAGCATTCCATCGAACCTTAACAATTGGTATCTTGTTTTGCTTAAGTCTTTTAACCTCACGATCCATTATTTCGACGGGTTCTTCAATGAATTGAAGTTTTTCGTTGATTTGGATTTCATCTAACGGAATAGTGAGATCTTCTTTAGCAAAACATTTCTTTAAATTCGAGACGTGGAAAGTGTTATGTACAGCCGCGAGTTGTTGAGGTAACTCTAGTCGGTAAGCTACTGGTCCGACACGATCAATAATCTTGAATGGTCTAATATACCTTGGATTTAATTTCCCTCATTTACCAAATCGAACAACGCCTTTCCAAGGTGCAACTTTAAGCATGACCATCTCTCCAATTTCAAATTCTATATCTTTTCTTTTAATGTCAGCGTAGCTCTTTTGTCGACTTTGGGCGGTTTTCAACCGTTGTTGAATTTGGATGATCTTCTCGGTAGTTTCTTGTATAATCTCCGGACCCGTAATCTGTCTATCCCCCACTTCACTCCAACAAATCGGAGACCTGCACTTTCTACCATAAAGTGCTTCAAACGGCGCCATCTCAATGCTTGAATGGTAGCTGTTGTTGTAGGAAAATTCTGCTAACGGTAGATGTCGATCCCAACTGTTTCCGAAATCAATAACACATGCTCGTAGCATGTCTTCAAGCGTTTGTATCGTCCTTTCGCTCTGCCCATCAGTTTGTGGATGATAGGCAGTACTCATGTCTAGACGAGTTCCTAATGCTTACTGTAATGTCTGCCAGAATCTTGAAATAAATCTGCCATCCCTATCAGAGATAATAGAGATTGGTATTCCATGTCTGGAGACGACTTCCTTCAAATACAGTCGTGCTAACTTCTCCATCTTGTCATCTTCTCTTATTGGTAGGAAGTGTGCTGATTTGGTGAGACGATTAACTATTACCCAAATAGTATCAAAACCACTTGCAGTCCTTGGCAATTTAGTGATGAAATCCATGGTAATGTTTTCCCATTTCCATTCCGGGATTTCGGGTTGTTGAAGTAGACCTGATGGTTTCTGATGCTCAGCTTTGACCTTAGAACACGTCAAACATTCTCCTACGTATTTAGCAACATCGGCTTTCATACCCGGCCACCAAAAATGTTTCTTGAGATCCTTGTACATCTTCCCCGTTCCAGGATGTATTGAGTATCTGGTTTTATGAGCTTCTCTAAGTACCATTTCTCTCATATCTCCAAATTTTGGTACCCAAATCCTTTCAGCCCTATACCGGGTTCCGTCTTCCCGAATATTAAGATGCTTCTCCGATCCTTTGGGTATTTCATCCTTTAAATTTCCCTCTTTTAAAACTCCTTGTTGCGCCTCCTTTATTTGAGTAGTAATGTTATTATGAATCATTATATTCATAGATTTTACTCGAATGGGTTCTCTGTCCTTCCTGCTCAAGGCATCGGCTACCACATTTGCCTTCCCCGGGTGGTAACGAATCTCAAAGTCGTAATCATTCAATAATTCAATCCACCTACGCTGCCTCATATTCAGTTGTTTCTGATTAAATATGTGTTGAAGACTTTTGTGGTCGGTATATATAATACTTTTGACCCCATATAAGTAGTGCCTCCAAGTCTTTAATGCAAAAACAACCGCGCCTAATTCCAAATCATGCGTCGTATAATTTTGTTCGTGAATCTTCAATTGTCTAGACGCATAAGCAATCACCTTCGTTCGTTGCATTAATACACAACCGAGACCTTGCTTTGATGCATCACAATAAATCACAAAATCATCATTCCCTTCAGGCAATGACAATATAGGTGCCGTAGTTAGCTTTTTCTTCAATAACTGAAACGCTTTCTCTTGTTCATCATTCCATTCAAATTTCTTCCCTTTATGCGTTAATGCAGTCAAGGGTTTTGCTATTCTGGAAAAGTCTTGGATGAACCTTCTGTAGTAACCAGCTAGTCCTAAAAACTGGCGTATGTGTTTCGGAGTTTTCGGGGTTTCCCACTTTTCAACAGTTTCTATCTTTGCCGGATCCACCTTAATACCTTCTTTGTTCACTATGTGACCGAGGAATTGAACTTCTTCCAACCAACATGCACACTTTGAAAACTTAGCGTACAATTCTTCCTTCCTCAATACTTCTAACACCTTTCTCAAATGTTCACCGTGTTCTTGGTCATTCTTTGAGTAAATAAGTATGTCATCAATGAAAACAATGACAAACTTGTCAAGGTATGGTCCACACACTCGGTTCATAAGGTCCATGAACACAGCTGGTGCATTAGTTAAACCAAACGGCATGACCATAAACTCGTAATAACCGTAACGTGTTCTGAAAGCAGTCTTTGGAATATCATCTTCTTTCACCCGCATTTGATGATACCCGGAACGTAAGTCAATCTTTGAATAAACAGACGAGCCTTGTAGTTGATCAAATAAGTCGTCGATTCTCGGTAGTGGGTAGCGGTTCTTGATGGTAAATTTGTTCAACTCTCGGTAGTCGATACACAACCTGAATGTACCATCTTTCTTCTTGACAAACAAAACAGGAGCTCCCCACGGTGATGTGCTTGGTCGAATGAAACCACGCTCTAAAAGTTCTTGTAATTGGCTTTGCAGTTCTTTCATCTCGCTGGGTGCGAGTCTGTAAGGAGCACGAGCTATTGGTGCAGCTCCTGGTACAAGATCTATTTGAAATTCAACGGATCGATGTGGGGGTAATCCCGGTAATTCTTTCGGAAATACATCGGGAAATTCTTTTGCAATGGGAACATCATTGATGCTCTTTTCTTCAGTTTGTACTTTCTCGACGTGTGCTAGAACAGTATAGCAACCTTTTCTTATTAGTTTTTGTGCCTTCAAATTACTAATAAGATGTAGCTTTGTGTTGCCCTTTTCTCCGTACACCATTAAGGGTTTTCCTTTTTCTCGTATAATGCGAATTGCATTTTTGTAACAAACGATCTCCGCTTTCACTTCTTTCAACCAGTCCATACCGATTATCACATCAAAACTCCCTAACTCTACTGGTATCAAATCAATCTTAAATGTTTCGCTAACCAGTTTAATTTCTCGATTCCGACATATATTATCTGCTGAAATTAATTTACCATTTGCTAATTCGAGTAAAAATTTACTATCCAAAGGCGTCAATGGACAACTTAATTTAGCACAAAAATCTCTACTCATATAGCTTCTATCCGCACCCGAATCAAATAAAACGTAAGCAGATTTATTGTCAATAAGAAACGTACCCGTAACAAGCTCCGGGTCTTCCTGTGCCTCTACCGCATTAATATTGAAAACTCTTCCACGGCCTTGTCCATTCGTGTTCTCCTGGTTCGGGCAATTTCTAATAATGTGGCCTGGTTTTCCACATTTATAATAAACTACATTGGCATAACTTGCTCCGACATTACTTGCTCCGCCATTACTCGTTCCGACACCATTTGTTCCTTTCGTTCTATTAACACCTGGTCCGTAGACCTCACACTTCACCGCGCTATGACCATTTCTTTTACACTTGTTGCAAAATTTGGTGCAGAACCCCGAGTGATTCTTTTCACACCTTTGGCATAGCTGCTTCTGATTGTTGTTGTTGTTGCGGTTATTATTGTTGTTGGGATGATTGTTGTAGTTGTTGTTGTTGTTGTTGTTGTTGTTGGGCCGTTTGTTGTAGTTGCGATTGATGTTGCGATTGTTGGGATAATTGTTGCGATTATTGTTGTAATTGCTGTTGTTGTTGTATTGGTGATTCTTATCACCGTTTTCCTCCCACTTTCTTTTGACTTGCTTCACATTGGCCTCTTCAGCAGTCTGTTCTTTAATTCTTTCTTCAATCTGGTTCACTGGTTTGTGAGCCATTCTACATGCCTGTTGTATGGAGGCGGGCTCGTGTGAACTTATATCTTCTTGGATTCTTTCCGGTAATCCTTTCACAAACGCGTCGATCTTCTCTTCCTCATCTTCGAATGCTCCCGGACACAATAGGGACAATTCTGTGAATCGTCTTTCGTACGTGGTAATATCAAATCCTTGGGTTCGTAACCGTCTAAGTTCTGTCTTGAGCTTATTGACCTCGGTTCTGGGACGGTACTTCTCGTTCATCAAGTGCTTGAATGCTGACCACGGTAGTGCGTACGCATCATCTTGTCCCACTTGCTCTAGATAGGTATTCCACCATGTTAACGCAGAACCTGTGAAGGTATGCGTAGCGTACTTCACTTTGTCCTCTTCAGTACACTTATGGCAAACACCGATTCAACCTTCTCGGTCCACCGTTTCAATCCGATCGGTCCTTCGGTTCCATCAAATTCCAAAGGTTTGCAGGCAGTGAATTCTTTGTAGGTGCATCCTACACGATTTCCTGTACTGCTAGATCCAAGGTTATTGTTGGTATGTAGCGCAGCCTGTACTGCGGCTATGTTTGAAGCTAGAAAAGTACGGAATTCCTCTTCATTCATATTCACGGTGTGTCGAGTAGTCGGTGCCATTTCCTTCAAAATAGTTAAATGGAACAAGTTAATCATACAGAATATTAAGAGTAGTTAATAGTATTTCGTAGCATAATATGAACTCATTTATAAAAGCTTTTTCTTCATATTAGCGTTTTATAAGTTTAAATTCGGGTAGTACCTACCCGTTAAGTTCATACTTAGTAGCTAATATACAATTCAACTACTACAATTCTATATGAAAAACTGATTATAATAATATTTCGCGTTCAAACTTTTATACAATATTTTACAAACTTACAATACCGCTTATTTTACATAAAGCATGAAATATAGCACACAATAACTTTGATACAAGATAGTTGTGAAGACAATTCTAGCTAGTACACAAGTCGTTCAGCAAAGGCAATAAAGACACGTAATTCATACGTCCAGAAACAAGTCATGCATTCTGGTTTTACTAGGACTACTTCCCATCCTTGGTCTTGTGCAACATAACCGTTATGGCCGTTGATAAACAGCGTGTTGTAACGTCATCAAAGGGACGAGGGTTACGTAATGTCCAACAGTCCCGTAATAATCTAAAAACCTCATTTCTTACCCCAATTACCGACTCCGTCACTTGTGGAAACGTTTTGTTTAATAGTTGTAGCCCGATGTTCTTGTTCTCACTTTGGTGAGAAGCGAACATTACTAATCCGTAAGCATAACATGCTTCTTTATGTTGCATGTTAGCCGCTTTTTCTAAATCACGAAGTCCAATATTCGGATATATTGAGTCAAAATAATTTCTTAACCCGTTGCGTAAAATAGCATTTGGGTTCCCCGCAATATATGCGTCAAAGTAAACACATCGTAACTTATGGGTTTCCCAATGTGATATCCCCCATCTTTCAAACGAAAGTCTCTTATAAACCAAGACATTCTTGGAACGTTCTTCGAATGTCTTACAAACTGATCTCGCCTTAAATAGTTGTGCCGAAGAATTCTGGCCGACTCTAGACAAGATTTCATCAATCATGTCTCCGGGTAGGTCTCTTAAAATATTGGGTTGTCTATCCATTTTGTGTTTTTAAACTGTAAAATAGACAAGAGTTAGATTCATAAAAAAATACTTATTAATACAAGCAATTTTTACATATATCATAAAGCATAAGAACACTATATTACATATATTACACCACACGAATACAACTATCTTATTCCGACTCGCTCGTTTCTTCTTCTTCGGTTTTGGTTCGTTTTGCCAAGTTTCTAGGGATATATGATGTTCCCCTAATACGAGTCATCGTTGTCCACATTGGTTTAGAAAAACCTGGTGGTTTAGAGGTTCCCGGGTCATTGTTACAACTTAAGGACTTCGGGGGTTGACGATACATATAAAGTTCATCGGGGTTGGAATTAGATTTCTCTATTTTTATGCCCTTTCCCTTATTATTTTCTTTTGCCTTTTTAAATTCAGTTGGGGTAATTTCTATAACATCATCGGAATTCTCGTCGGAATCCGATTCATCGGAGAATTGGTAATCCTCCCAATATTTTGCTTCCTTGGCGGAAACACCATTGACCATAATTAACTTTGGTCGGTTGGTTGAGGATTTTCTTTTACTTAACCGTTTTATTATTTCCCCCACCGGTTCTATTTCTTCATCCGGTTCCGATTCTTCTTCCGGTTCCGATTCTTCTTCCGGTTCCGACTCTTCTTCCGGTTCCTCTTCGGGAACTTGTGAATCAGTCCACAAATCATTCCAATTTACATTTGACTCTTCATTATTATTAGGTGAGTCAATGGGACTTGTTCTAGAGGTAGACATCTATCACATAATATCAAACACGTTAAGAGATTAATATATCACATAATATTCATATGTTAAAAATATATAGTTTCCAACAAAAATGTTAAGCAATCATTTTTAAAGAAAACACGGTCGAAGTCCAGACTCACTAATGCATCCTAACAAACTCGATAAGACACACTAATGCAAATTTTCTGGTTCTCTAAGACCAACGCTCGGATACCAACTGAAATGTCCCGTTCTTATTGATTAAAAACGTTCCATATTAATTGATTTCGTTGCGAGGTTTTGACCTCTATATGAGACGTTTTTCAAAGACTGCATTCATTTTTAAAACAAACCATAACCTTTATTTCATAAATAAAGGTTTAAAAAGCTTTACGTAGATTATCAAATAATGATAATCTAAAATATCCTGTTTACACACGACCATTACATAATGGTTTACAATACAAATATGTTACATCGAAATCAGTTTCTTGAATGCAGTTTTTACACAATATCATACAAACATGGACTCCAAATCTTGTCCTTATTTTAGTATGCAACAGCGGAAGCTCTTAATATTCACCTGAGAATAAACATGCTTTAAACGTCAACAAAAATGTTGGTGAGTTATAGGTTTAACCTATATATATCAAATCGTAACAATAGACCACAAGATTTCATATTTCAATACACATCCCATACATAGAGATAAAAATCATTCATATGGTGAACACCTGGTAACCGACAATAACAAGATGCATATATAAGAATATCCCCATCATTCCGGGACACCCTTCGGATATGATATAAATTTCAAAGTACTAAAGCATCCGGTACTTTGGATGGGGTTTGTTAGGCCCAATAGATCTATCTTTAGGATTCGCGTCAATTAGGGTGTCTGTTCCCTAATTCTTAGATTACCAGACTTAATAAAAAGGGGCATATTCGATTTCGATAATTCAACCATAGAATGTAGTTTCACGTACTTGTGTCTATTTTGTAAATCATTTATAAAACCTGCATGTATTCTCATCCCAAAAATATTAGATTTTAAAAGTGGGACTATAACTCACTTTCACAGATTTTTACTTCGTCGGGAAGTAAGACTTGGCCACTGTTGATTCACGAACCTATAACAATATATACATATATATTAAAGTATGTTCAAAATATATTTACAACACTTTTAATATATTTTGATGTTTTAAGTTTATTAAGTCAGCTGTCCTCGTTAGTAACCTATAACTAGTTGTCCACAGTTAGATGTACAGAAATAAATCGATAAATATTATCTTGAATCAATCCACGACCCAGTGTATACGTATCTCAGTATTGACCACAACTCAAACTATATATATTTTGGAATCAACCTCAACCCTGTATAGCTAACTCCAACATTCACATATAGAGTGTCTATGGTTGTTCCGAAATATATATACATGTGTCGACATGATAGGCCGAAACATTGTATACGTGTCTATGGTATCTCAAGATTACATAATATACAATACAAGTTGATTAAGTTATGGTTGGAATAGATTTGTTACCAATTTTCACGTAGCTAAAATGAGAAAAATTATCCAATCTTGTTTTACCCATAACTTCTTCATTTTAAATCCGTTTTGAGTGAATCAAATTGCTATGGTTTCATATTGAACTCTATTTTATGAATCTAAACAGAAAAAGTATAGGTTTATAGTCAGAAAAATAAGTTACAAGTCGTTTTTGTAAAGGTAGTCATTTCAGTCGAAAGAACGACGTCTAGATGACCATTTTAGAAAACATACTTCCACTTTGAGTTTAACCATAATTTTTGGATATAGTTTCATGTTCATAATAAAAATCATTTTCTCAGAATAACAACTTTTAAATCAAAGTTTATCATAGTTTTTAATTAACTAACCCAAAACAGCCCGCGGTGTTACTACGACGGCTACGACGGCGTAAATCCGGTTTTACGGTGTTTTTCGTGTTTCCAGGTTTTAAATCATTAAGTTAGCATATCATATAGATATAGAACATGTGTTTAGTTGATTTTAAAAGTCAAGTTAGAAGGATTAACTTTTGTTTGCGAACAAGTTTAGAATTAACTAAACTATGTTCTAGTGATTACAAGTTTAAACCTTCGAATAAGATAGCTTTATATGTATGAATCGAATGATGTTATGAACATCATTACTACCTTAATTTTCTTAGATAAACCTACTGGAAAAGAGAAAAATGGATCTAGCTTCAATGGATCCTTGGATGGCTCGAAGTTCTTGAAGCAGAATCATGACACGAAAACAAGTTCAAGTAAGATCATCACTTGAAATAAGATTGTTATAGTTATAGAAATTGAACCAAAGTTTGAATATGATTATTACCTTGTATTAGAATGATAACCTACTGTAAGAAACAAAGATTTCTTGAGGTTGGATGATCACCTTACAAGATTGGAAGTGAGCTAGCAAACTTGAAAGTATTCTTGATTTTATGAAACTAGAACTTTTGGAATTTATGAAGAACACTTAGAACTTGAAGATAGAACTTGAGAGAGATCAATTAGATGAAGAAAATTGAAGAATGAAAGTGTTTGTAGGTGTTTTTGGTCGTTGGTGTATGGATTAGATATAAAGGATATGTAATTTTGTTTTCATGTAAATAAGTCATGAATGATTACTCATATTTTTGTAATTTTATGAGATATTTCATGCTAGTTGCCAAATGATGGTTCCCACATGTGTTAGGTGACTCACATGGGCTGCTAAGAGCTGATCATTGGAGTGTATGTACCAATAGTACATACATCTAAAAGCTGTGTATTGTACGAGTACGAATACGGGTGCATACGAGTAGAATTGTTGATGAAACTGAACGAGGATGTAATTGTAAGAATTTTTGTTAAGTAGAAGTATTTTGATAAGTGTATTGAAGTCTTTCAAAAGTGTATAAATACATATTAAAACACTACATGTATATACATTTTAACTGAGTCGTTAAGTCATCGTTAGTCGTTACATGTAAGTGTTGTTTTGAAACCTTTAGGTTAACGATCTTGTTAAATGTTGTTAACCCAATGTTTATAATATCAAATGAGATTTTAAATTATTATATTATCATGATATTATCATGTATGAATATCTCTTAATATGATATATATACATTAAATGTCTTTACAACGATAATCGTTACATATATGTCTCGTTTAAAAATCATTAAGTTAGTAGTCTTGTTTTTACATATGTAGTTCATTGTTAATATACTTTATGATATGTTTTCTTATCATAGTATCATGTTAACTATATATATATATATCCATATATATGTCATCATATAGTTTTTACAAGTTTTAACGTTCGTGAATCACCGATCAACTTGGGTGGTCAATTGTCTATATGAAACATATTTCAATTAATCAAGTCTTAACAAGTTTGATTGCTTAACATGTTGGAAACATTTAATCATGTAAATATCAATCTCAATTAATATATATAAACATGGAAAAGTTCGGGTCACTACACACACTACCAAAATCACCACTCAATTTTGTTTGTTAGCTCTTGCATTCTACACGAAAGTGATTGCTCTTCCTCTACGCGTAGCTACTTGTTGATTGCGTTTTTAAGGTATAAATCACTAACCCTAATGTATTAATCTCAGATTTTTAATGAATTTCATAGTCTAGGTTAGTCTATTGCTCAAGTCTAGATGTTTATACATGTTTGTATGCGGTGTATTGCTCGATTGAGATGATTTTGTTAAAATCCGAAATTGAAAAGTGGTGTAACCGAAACATAAATTTGGAATTTGTTAAATATTATTATATAGTTAGAATCCTCATGAAAAACTATTAATTTTGGGCTTTTGAATCACCAATTTTCGTTATGTTATGCTCATGATATGATTAGTTGAAGTTTAATTCGTTTTTGAGTGTAAACCAGAATACTGGGCAAAGCATGTTGCGAATTGTTGTATGAATTGTCTACCATTAGATAGATAATTTAAAGACACTCAGTTTGGACTAGGATATCATGCTATTTGGAGTTGTAAAACTCATTTTATGCTTAAATGGTCGTTCTTGGTGAAACTTGTTAAACGGTAACTTAAAACAGGTTCTAAAGGTGTTTTAAAATGTGTTCTCGAACAAAGCCTCTGCATTTCTGTAAAATTTATATATTGTAGATAACTTTTCATCTAGACCTTGTGACAATTGGACAAGTATAACTTGTGTAATGTGCGTGCGAAAACGACTACCTGAATGGGAACGAATCTATCTATTTTGTAAAATAATTATCTAGCATGAAGTAGGAGTTGATTTGGACTTTGTGCTTCTGATCTGTGGTTAAATGTATATTTCTTAGCATATATTGTTTGAATGTCAAGCTCTGAATGCTTTGTTTGCTATGTGTTATATGCGTGCCGAAAATGAATGTCTGAATTCTGTCCAAAATCAGAAAGTCCGAAAAGTCGGTCAAAACTGTACAAAATTGACTACATGAACTTCCTTAATTATTTTACAAATAATAATTTGGAGTGTTTAGAGTCATCTCTAATTATTCATTCATTAATTGCTATTTTCTAAATTAAATGAGAATTAATATGAAACTGATGCGCAAACAGAAACTGTTCTTGAATGTTTTACGTGCTACGTGAGTTCTAGGAGTCGTATGATAGCGTGCTTAGTATTTTTAGAAACATTATAACATGGACTAATGATCTGGAGCTTTCCATGATTTCATGTCTTACAATTTATGAATAATCTTTGTTTGTTTGCATAACTGCCATGAACGTTTACAACAATTGAACTAGAAATGTGTAATATGTCGCAATAGTGTATGAAACTTGTGAATTGATCTTAGTTTGATATTATGACATCATTGACATGAACCTACTGATGTGTTGACATTAGGTTGAACATCTTGGTCAAGTTTGACTTTTTGGTTGACTTGCGCTATGTGTTTACCGTACCCCGAGTCGGTCTGAGCAATAGGACAACTTACTCTATGAAATAACTATTGTACACGATACAACTATTGACCAACCTAAATACGTATATCTAGGTTGCATTACTCGACCGTAGTCCGTACAAGCTACTTTTTGCTTACTTTTCATACCGAGCTTTAAATACTACTCATCACTACTAGCACCTCCACGATTTACCACCAGCTACTATGCATCACGACTCATTTCTGATACATCTTTAGAGGATGAATTCCTGGTAACAGACCGCACAATACGTAGTAGATATTGTCTACTTGACTTCCGACTTACCTATCATTCAGCCACCCCGCAGTTTTACGATTTTGCTTTCCAATACGAGTCTACCGGAAGAGGTATTCACACCCTCTCTCATAAAGAGTATTTTGTTCTTCTCCCCCACCAATGTGGGACAAGTCTGATAACTCACCCTACTTTAAACATTAACCTAAATGAAGTTCGTCATGAGTTTGTTCTTACTCGTCAATCATAATGTTTATATCCTACTGACACTAGTGTTGATAGAAGCTTTATCGCTAGAGAATTCTGTCACAACATTTAGAATCCAATATCTTCCTTAGACAACGTGTACTCTATATAAACTATTAAACTAGAAAGTTTTAACCTTGTGGTTGGAACGGACTGGTTATCTAATGACAAAACCGAGGTTGCTACGAACAGAAGGCTATTCGAATTCATCTTACTGACGGCGATGGTGTACGGAGAGAAGACCGGTACACCGTTGTGTTACATTAATTACTCGAAGGTCCAAAAGTACATGAGATAAGAATATCTCGCAATTCTGGCACGTGTGAGTAAAGTTGAATCAACAGTTAGGAGACCTGAAGATGTCCCAACAGTTAGAAATTTTCCTTAAGGCCCTTCCAGAAGATTTACATGGTCTTCCACCTCACCGTGAAGATGAATTTTAGATTGACCTAGTGCCAGGAGCGGCCCTAGTGGCTCACGCACCGTATAGACTTACACCCCCAGAGCTACAACGGTTGTTGGCTATGAATTCCAAGCTGAGGAGTTCGGAGTTTGAGCTCCGGTTCTTTTTGTTAAGAAGAAGGATGGACCTATGAGACTTTGTCTTGAATATATAGAACAATCTGACTATCAAGAATAGATATCTGCTACCAAGAATCGATGATTTGTTTGATCAGCTCCAAGGATTTGGATGTTAGTCTAAGATTGACCCGAGGTCAGGTTATCATCAAATGAGGGTAAAAGAGACTGATATACTGAGGACAACGTTCAGGACACGCTACAGACATCATGGATTTACAGTAATGCCGTTTGGTTTGACAAACACACCGGTAGTGTTCATGGATATCATGAACCGTGTGTGTAAGCCGTACCTAGACAAGTTTGCTATTGTGTTCATTGATAAAATTTTGGTATATTCCAAGAACGAGAAAGAACATGAACAACATCTCCGTTTGATACTTAAGATGCTCGGGAAAGAGCAGTTGTATGCTAAGTTTTCGAAGTGTAACTTTTGGCTACCAGAATTTCAATTTTTGGGTCATATTGTGGGTACCAATGGTGTTTAAGTTGATCCTGTGAAGATAGAAACGGTCAAGAAATGAAAGACTCCTAATTCGCCAAGGCAGATTCGACAATTTTTAGGTCTCGTCGGTTATTATAGGAGATTCATTGAGGGATTTTCTACTATTGCCCGACCGTTAACAGCATTGACTCACAAAGGTAAAAAGTATGAGAGGACTGAGCAACATGAGTCTGCATTTCAGTTATTAAAACAGAAATTGACTACTGCTCTGATTTTGTCTTTACCCGAAGGAAATGAAGATCTCGTGATTTATTGCGATGCTTCACGACAAGGGTTTTGGTTGCGTGTTGATGAAACAGAAGGAAGTGATTGCCTATGGATCACAACAGTTAAAGATTCACGAGTAGAACTACACAACGCATGATCTAGAACTAGGTGTTGTGGTCCTTGCACTCAAGATGTGGAGACGCTACCTGTATGGAACCAAGTTTACTATCTTCACCGACCATAAGAGTTTATAGCACATATTTGATCAGAAGCAACTCAACATGAGACAGCGACGTTGGGTGGAATTGCTTAACGATTAAGATTATGAACTTCAATACCATCCTGGCAGAGAGAGAAACCTCTCAGGGTTAAAGCTCTTAACATAGTTGTACGTACGAACCTTACATCACAGATCCGTAATGCACAACTGGAGGCTGTGAAACAAAATAATGTCGATGTAGAATTTATCAAGAGATTAGATAAGAAATTCGACATAAAAGAGGATGGAACACGATATTTTGCTAACCGAGTCTGGGTGCCAAAATTTGGTGGATGAGAGAACTGGTTTTGGAGGAAGCACACAAGTCAAGGTACTCATTTCATTCTGGATCAGATAAAATGTACCAAGATCTGAAGGCGTATTATTGGTGGCCAAATCTGAAAGCTGACATTGCTAACTATGTCATAAAGTGCTTGACTTGCGCTAAGGTCAAGGCTGAACACCAGAAGCCATCAGGGTTACTGACTCAACCAGAAATTCCCCAATGGAAATGGGAATGTCTTGCAATAGACTTCATCACAAAACTGCCAAAAACTGTGGGAGATTACGACACCATTTGGGTTGTAGTGGATCATCTCACTAAGTCTACACAATTCCTACCAATAAGGGAAACTGACAAGATGGAGAAGCTGGAACATGTTTACAGAAGTCATCTCTTGGCATGGAGTGCCTGTATCCATTATATTCGATCGCGACAGCAGATTTACTTCTAGATTCTGGCAAACATTACAGAAAGCAATGGGGACTCGTTTAGATATGAGTACAGCATATCACCCCCAGACAGATGGCTAAAGTGAACGAACCATTCAAACTCTAGAAGACATGTTGCGAGCATGTGTCATTGATTTCGAAAACGGATGGGATAAGTATTTTACCACTAGCTGAGTTCTCATACAACAATAGCTACCATACGAGCATAAAGGCTGCACCTTTCGAAGCATTGTACAAAAAAAAGTGTAGATCTCCCTTATGCTGGAGCGAATTAGGGGATAGTCAATTGACAGGTCCTAAGATTATACAGGAGACAACAGAGAAAATCGTACAGATTTAAGAATGATTGAAAATGGCTCGGAGTCGTCAGAAAAGCTACGCTGATGTTAGAAGGTGACCTCTAGAATTCAAAGTTGGCGACAAGGTCATGCTTAAGTATCACCCTGGAAGGGTGTAGTACGGTTCAGAAAATGAGGTAAATTGAGTCCTAGATATGTTGGACCATTCGAGATAACTGAAAGGGTTAGACCGGGGGCTTACAGATTGAAACTACCACAAGAACTCAGTGAAATACACGACACTTTCCATGTGTCGAACCTGAAAAAGTGCCTAGTCAACGAGAAATTAGTGATTCCTTTAGAGGAACTGTGCATTGATAGAAAACTTCATTTTATTGAAGAACCCGTTGACATCATGGACCGTGAGGTCAAACGGTTAAAGCAGAGCAACATACCCATCATTAAGGTTCGGTGGAATGCCCGTAGAGGACCAGAATTTACTTGGGAGCGTGAAAATCAAATGAGACAAAAGTACTCACAACGGTTTCCTGAGGAAACGACTTCAGCAGACGTGCACTAAATTTCGGGACGGAATTTTTAATAAAAGGTGGATAATATAACAACCCAACTTTTTCCGTTACTTCTGTTAATTGTCTGTTTATTATTTTAACGGTGACTACTTGAAATTTATATGTTTAAGCTTATTAAATGCATACTTAATTCTTGGTGGATTACTTGAATTAATATGATTAGATATTAATTGATAAACTTAATTCGGATATTGAAATATGCAGAAAACGAAATGGTTTGAATAACTGCAAAAACTATTTTTCGAATAACGAAACACTCGGGTTTATTTTAATAATTATTTTAATAATTATTAACTGTGAAAAATATTTTAATTTATTATTATTTTAATAAATTAGATCACTCGGTTGCATTTTAACGATCGGTTTAGCATTCTGAGACTTCGGTACGGTTAAACGACACTAGCAACGAACCACGAGTGCAAGTAATTAGACAACACGAGCCCAAGAACCCCACTTGGACCATATTCGGCCGAACCTAGCCCTTCAACCCATCATATTGGTCTTTTGTTTGGCCCATGCTTGTTACTTACTAGTGTGAGGCCCTAATTAGGTTATTAAAATAAAACACTGCAACTTGGATAATCCCTAAACCTAAATAAAATTAATCACGCAGCTTGTTGTCTCCACCTCCCTCCCCACGTCGATCAGCACACCACCAAAATCACCACTCAATTTTGTTTGTTAGCTCTTGCATTCTACACGAAAGTGATTGCTCTTGTCATCCTCTACGCGTAGCTACTTGTTGATTGTGTTTTTAAGATATAAATCACTAACCCTAATTTATTAATCTCAGATTTTTGATGAATTTCATAGTCTAGGTTAGTCTATTGCTCAAGTCTAGATGTTTATAGATGTTTGTATGCGGTGTATTGCTCGATTGAGATGATTTTGATAAAATCGGAAATTGAAAAGTGGTGTAACCGAAACATAAACTTGGAATCTGTAAAATATTATTATATATTTAGAATCCTAATGAAAAACTATAAATTTTGGGCTTTTAATCACTAATTTTCGTTATGTTATGCTCATGATATGACTAGTTGAAGTTTAATTCATATTTGAGTGTAAACCAGAATTTTGGGCAAAGCATGTTGAGAATTTTGGTATGAATTGTGTACCATCAGATAGATAATTTAAAAACACTCAATTTGGACTAGGATATCATGCTATTTGGAGTTGTAAAACTCATTTTATGCTTAAATGATCGTTCTTGGTGAAACTTGTTAAACGGTAACTTAAAACAGGTTCTAAAGGTGTTTTAATATGTGTTCTCGAACAAAGTCTCTGCATTTCTATAAAATTCATATATTTTAGATAACTTTTCATCTAGACCTTGTGACAATTGGATATGTATAACTTGCGTAATGTACGTGCGAAAACGACTACATAAATGGGAACGAATCTGTCTATTTTGTACAAATAATTCTCTAGCATGAAATAGGAGTTGAATTGGACTTTGTGCTTCTTATATGTGGTTAAATGTATATTTCTTAGCATATCTTGTTTGAATGTCAAGTTCTGAATGCTTTGTTTGCTATGTGTTATATTCGTGCCGAAACCGAATGTCTGAATTCTGTCTAAATCAGAAAGTCCGACAAGTCGGTCAAAACTGTACAAATTGGCTACATGAACTTCCTTGATTATTTTACCATTGATAATTTGGAGTGTTTAGAGTCATCTCCAATTAGCTGTTCGTTAATTTTTATTTTCTAAATTAAATGAGAATTAATATGAAACTGATGTGCAAACAAAAACTGTTCTTGAATGTTTTGCGTGCTACATGAGTTCTAGGAGTCGTATGATAGCGTGCGTAGTCTTTTTAGAAAGCTTATAACATGGACTAATGATCTGAAGCTTTCCATGATTTCATGTCTTACCATTTATGACTAATCTTTGTTTGTTTGCATGACTGCCATGAACGTTTACAACGATTGAACTAGAAATGTGTAATATGTCGCAATGGTGTATGAAACTTGTGAATTGATCTTAGTTTGATATTATGACATCATTAACATGAACCTACTGATGTGTTGACCTTAGGTTGACCATCTTCATCAAGTTTGACTTTTTGGTTGATTTGCGCTATGTGTTTACCGTACCCCGAGTCGGTCTGAGCAATAGGACAACTTACTTTATGAAATAACTATTGTACATGATACAACTATTGACCAACCTAAATATGTATATGTAAGTTGCATTACTCGACCGTAGTCCGTACAAGCTACTTTTTGCTTACTTTTCATACCGATCTTTTAAAGGTGAGTCTATAGTCCCGCTTTTTACATGTTTTATGGGATGAGAATACACGCTGATTGTGACGACTCGAAAATTTCCGACAAAATTTAAACTTAATCTTATTATGATCTCAACACGGTAAGCAAAGTCTGTAATGTTAAGTCTCGAAAATTATTGAAACTGGTTACATGAAATCATTTGACCTTCGACTGTTTCCAATGATTCACGAATCATTGCTTGTAAATATGTGGATATATATAAATATGTGCATATATAAATATATGTATAATATATATAATAACCTGAACATTAATAAACTAGCATATACATTTAATTTTTTGAAATAAATATGTATAATAATATGCAATGTAATAAAAACTAATATTATATATAGATATATGTATTTATGTATATAAATTTTATTTGTAAATATATAAAGCTTTATTAAATATATTTGTTTAAGAATATATAATATATTTGTTTTAGTAATTAAACTTGCTATTTTTAAAACTGTTTGTATATAGAAAGAGAATATATTAAAAATAAATGATTTCGAGCTTAGTCAGTAAACTTCAGTAACACTTGGTTGACATTTTGTTAGTTTTAATATAGATACAGTACATGTTCATGAAGGATTGAAATAAAAGTTGGACTGTAAATTGATTACGAAGATTTTAGATTTGTTAAATATATTTTTATCTTTTTAAGTTTAAAAATTAGTACTCCGTACATATTAATTGGAACAGAAAATAAATAATTATAGAACCTTTTTGATCAGGTTTTAAACAGGAAATGACTGAAATAATTAAATATAGTTAATCTAAAAATTTGGGATTTTTAGGAACACTTTCATACGTTAACTGTTTAGCAATGGACACATCCCGTGAAAACCGTCGGTAGAAAGGACGTAAGAGACACTGCTGAACTATTGAAAATTATCATTTAAAGTTACTGTCAGATCTGTGACTATCGTTCCATTATTTTATTAATTATTATTTAATTATATTAATTATTATTAAGATTATATTTACATAGTATTATATATATATATATATATATATATATATATATATATATATATATATATATATATGTGTGTGTGTGTGTGTGTGTGTGTGTGTGTGTGTTTGTGTGTATTATGCATTAAGAAATATAGAGGTAGAGCAGGTGAATCACTTGATCACTGATAATGCTAAAAACGAACATATATTTCATAGCATTATTCCTCAAGAAAGACAAGCTTTTAGTTGCAATTGTTCTATTTACAAGTGATATTCGTTTAAATAATAAAAGGTGAAGACAAAAGACAGATTCGACGAATTGAAGACGCAAACGACCAAAAAGCTCAAAAGTACAAAAGACAATCAAAAAGGTTCCAATTATTGATAAGAAACGTCTCGAAATTACAAGAGTACAAGATTCAAAACGCAAAGTACAAGATATTAAATTGTACGCAAGGACGTTCGAAAATCCGGAACCGGGACCAGAGTCAACTCTTAACGCTCGACGCAACGGACTAAAAATTACAAGTTAACTATGTATATAAATATAATATAATATATAATTAATTATATTAATTATATATATATTATATTTATAAATAAAAACCGTCGGCAGAGAAAGACTCCAAGGGACTGAGCTGTAATTTCATTCTCCGCGACTCGCGGAGTTTGAAGGCAAAAATGCCGCGAGTCGCGGAGCCCCAAAAGTTGACTTTTCCTATAAAAGCAACCGAATTCTGATCGCAAATCATCATCTTTTTTCTCCTCATTCATACGATATATTTATATTTATAATTTATATTTTAATTTTAATTTTAATTATAATTCTAATAATAAGGGTATGTTAGCGAATATTGTAAGGGTGTAAGTCGAAACTCTGTCCGTGTAACGCTACGCTATTTTTAATCATTGTAAGTTATGTTCAACCTTTTTACATTAATGTCTCGTAGCTAAGTTATTATTATGCTTATTTAAAACGAAGTAATCATGATGTTGGGCTAATTACTAAAATTGGGTAATTGGACTTTGTACCATAATTGGGGTTTGGACAAAAGAACGACACTTGTGGAAATTAGACTATGGGCTATTAATAGGCTTTATATTTGTTTAACTAAATGATAGTTTGTTAATGTTAATATAAAGATTTACAATTGGGCGTCCTTATAAATTACCATATACACTCGATCGGACACGATGGGCGGGGTATTTATATGTACGAATAATCGTTCATTTAACCGGACACGGGAATGGATTAATAGCCACTAGAATAATTAAAACAGGGGTGAAATTACATTCAAGGGTAATTGGTGTAATTGTTAACAAAGTAGTAAAACCTTGGTTTACACGCAGTTGATAACCTGGTGTATTCATTAAACAAAGTATTAAAACCTTGTTACAATTCGAATCCCCAATTAGTTGGAATATTTAACTTCGGGTATAAGAATAATTTGATGAGGACACTCGCACTTTATATTTATGACTGATGGACTGTTATGGACAAAAACCAGACGGACATATTAAATAATCTAGGACAAAGGACAATTAACCCATGGGCATAAAACTAAAATCAACACGTCAAACATCATGATTACGGAAGTTTAAATAAGCATAATTCTTTTATTTCATATTTAATTTCCTTTATTTTATATTTAATTGCACTTCTAATTATCGCATTTTTATTGTTATTGTATTTAATTGCACTTTTAATTATCGTACTTTTTAATTATCGCAATTTTATTTTATCGCACTTTTATTATTCGCAATTTCATTATCGTTATTTACTTTACGCTTAAAATTAAGTCTTGTATTTATTTATTATTTTACATTTGGTTTTAACTGCGACTAAAGTTTTAAAATCGACAAACCGGTCATTAAACGGTAAAAACCCCCCTTTATAATAATAATATTACTTATATATATATTTGTATTTTTATAAAAGTAAACTAATATAGCGTTAAGCTTTGTTTAAAGATTTTCCTGTGGAACGAACCGGACTTACTAAAAACTACACTACTTTACGATTAGGTACACTGCCTATAAGTGTTCTAGCAAGGTTTAAGTATATCCATTCTATAAATAAATAAATATCTTGTGTAAAATTTTATCGTATTTAATAGTGTTTCGTTGTAAACTTCAATAGTATTTTATACCCCTTAGCTTTGACATCAAGTATTTTTGGCGCCGCTGCCGGGGACATCTCTTAAAAGCCGGAAGCGCAACACTAATATATAAAAAAAAAAAATTTAGTTAACTTTTATTAAAATTTGTTTTTGTAAAAATACGTTTAAATTATTCAAAAAAATAAAAAGAAAAACAAAAATATAAGTATTTTTAAGATTTTTTTAAATATTTAAGTTTTATAAGTTTCTTTATTTTTATTTTAGTGTATAAAAATATAAGTTTTATTTAAATATCTTTTATTTATATAAAAACAGAAAACAGAAAATAAAAAAAATAAATAAAGAAAAACGCGTCGAATTTAAATAAGCTGTCATCTGAATTTCTGAACCCCGCGACTCGCGGGGTTTGAAGCATTAAATACCGCAAGTCGCGGAGATAACCTGACACGCCGACAGAAGCCCTAATTCAGCATTAATTACGGTTAATTATTAATTATTATTATTATAACCCTAACTAATTATTATTATTATAATTACTTTTACTTTTTATTTAATTTATATATTTTAGTTAAATTAGTTTAATTAAATTGTAAAATTAGTAGTTTTATTAAATAAATAATATAAAAATAATATTTTTATAAAAATTGTAATTTTTACAACTTTTTATATATTTTTATATTTTGTCCCTTTTTAATCGTTGTAGCGTAATATTTGTATTTTTTTCGCTCATATTTAAATTTTAAACTTAGTTTTTACCATAGTCATTTTTACTCCTAGATTTTTAGGCTTTGCCGTAAAATTCCTTAAGTACTTTTTCTTTAGACTAAGATTTAGGTACTTTAGAATTTTGCGACGCCTTTTTAAGTTTTAGTTTCTTTTTAAGTTATTTCCATTTGGGATTTAGTTTTTCTTGTAAGCTTTAATATTTTTAGACGACTTTTACCTATGTATCAATTATCATTCCAATTAGTAATTTCAATTTGCGATTATAATTTTAAGTTAGTTGTAGTAATAAGGTTAGGTTAGTCAAGTATTTTTAAGTTTTTATAAGTTTCTTTTATTTTTCCGTCACCTTTTATTTTTCAACCATTTTTCTTTTTCGACCTTTTTCGACGAACTCTTTTTCTTTCTTATTTCTCGCTATTCTAGTTTTTAGGACATAGATTTTTATTCTACTTCTTATCTAAATTTCTTAAAATTACGAAAATTTATTTTAAGTGGTTAAATTGATAGACATCAAAATTTTCTGGTTCGTAGTAATAGTTGGATTTGTACGTGGACCGGGTTATTGGAGCCAAACAGTCCTCAATTATATTGAGACTGTGATGACCCGGGAATTTCCGACCAAATTTAAACATAATCTTATATGATTCGACTCGATAAGCAAAGTCTATTAAACCGAGTCTCATTATGTTTGAACTATTTCATGATAACATTTGACCTTTAACTATTTCCGACGATTCACGAACCTTTAATTGTAACTAAGAATGTAAATATAAATAATTATATATAAAACTAATTATATTAGTATTAATGAACTATTAAGTAATTTTGTTATTATAAAAGATAACATTTAATAACTAAAGATTTTCATTTTGAATATATATAGTATATTGTATATAAATGATTCAAACATATTTTACCAACGTTATCAAAATATTAAATGTACAATGTTATACTTTGTAGTTAATTGTTTAATATACATAATTAATCATCTACTCAACATTTAAAACATGATTTTATATATATGGTAGTATACATATATACATAAATATAACTATATATATATGATTTTATACATAATTATTATATTATGTATATGTAGAAATTTATAATATATCTATGATGAAATAATGTACTATTTTAATAAATATATATAATACTTACATATATAAAACATTTATATTTTTCATAATTACATACATAAGTATAATATAATTAGTATGTAAATAAATATTATAATATATTTATATTAAAATGCATAAATATATAATATTCAGTATATGTTACAATACATATTACATAATTATTAAATATTACATAATAATAGATGATATTAATAAATTAAATTTAAATACAAATATAGTTGTTGTAGTAATGTTATTTGTATCGTCAAATATCAATATTTGTATTCATAATATCACTTTATATCATATAAAGATGAAATTGGATGTATAAATTAGATTATTATTACTAATATTATTATTATCGATAAAATATTAATATTATCATAATTAGTATGGTATTATTATTATTATTATTATTATTATTATTATTATTATTATTATTATTATTATTATTATTATTATTATTATTATTATTATTATCATCATCATTTTTACAATTATTATTATCATTAATATTATATTTATCATTATTATTAATTTTATTAATATTATTAGATATTAATAGTATTGTTATTATATATTATTATTATTAATTAAAAAAAACAGTAGGGATCTATATTATACGCTTGACCTCTGTATCCTTTATCTCTATTATTATTATTATTTTTTTTGTTTCTTTCCTGCTCCAAACTCGTGAACCTGTGTTGACATTTTCTCCATTTTTTATCAACCGATCTCTATTATTACAAAATGATTATGTATAATTGCAAATCAAATAAAAAGGAAATCCAATGGGATTAAAGAGCACAGCGATATTTTTTTTTTCTTCTTCTCTGCACGCTCCAATTTTTTTTTCTCTTAATTCAATTTCGAATAAAGTTTCAAAATCTAAAAATGCAGAAAGGTTAGAAATCTTTCTTTGAATCTATCTGCAAAATCTCAACTCTCAAATCTTTATATCGATCTTGAATTTTGAAGTCAAAGTTTAGTTTAAAAAAAGTCAACAATTGTTCTTGAGACAAATTCGCGTTCGTGTATATGTTTCTGATCAAATTGACGATTCCAGTAGTTTTTATACATGTTTAGAAAACTATTTCGTGTTATAAACATTATCTATAATGTTATCTATTACGAAATCAATTTTTTTTGTTTTGTTCCAAGAACCGACGCTGCAGTAGGCCTTTAGTGTTTTTTTTTTATTTTAGAACCCAAATTATTTTTTTTCTGTAATGTTTTGAAGCTTTAAAAGGAACCCTGATTTTTTTTTTTTTTTTTTTTGGTTATTGATGTTTTGTTGAATCCGTGAGACTTGTGGAGAAGAAGAGGAATAGAAGAAAAACAGTTTATATATATAATTTAAATTCGATATTAGTACAGAGAATCAGAATTGGTGGGATGGTCGAGAGTGTTTGCGTGTGAGCATGTGTTCACGAGATCGAGTCCAGAGGACGGTAGTTTTTTTTTTTTTTTGAAACTCTTTTCATGTGAGGTAGTTTTCTTTTCTAATTTTATTATTGTTATTATATATTAATTATTATTAGTATTATTATTATTATTGTGATTGTTTTGATTGTTATTGTTATTGTTATTATTAGTATCATACTTGTTATCATATTTGAAAGTATTATAGACATTACTATTATTATTATTATGATAGGTATTAATAATATTATTATTAGTAATAAACTTATCATTTTAGTATTTTATCATCATTAGGATTATGATTATCATTATTATTATTATGAAGGAAATAAAAATATATTATTATCA
The DNA here is from genome assembly GCF_046630445.1 of Rutidosis leptorrhynchoides. Classification (NCBI taxonomy): domain Eukaryota; kingdom Viridiplantae; phylum Streptophyta; class Magnoliopsida; order Asterales; family Asteraceae; genus Rutidosis; species Rutidosis leptorrhynchoides. The sequence goes on from NC_092341.1 coordinate 53,175,483, forward strand.
TCAATATTAGAATTTGTACCGGTTTATAAATAATAGTATCATCAGTACATTTACAATTAATAATATCATATTTATCAGTATCATCATTAATATTTACTAGTATTATTATGATTATCATTTATCATTTTATAAATATTAGAACCCTTATTATTAACATAAGTATGGTATTAGTATTAATATTATTTTAGAGTTATTATTATTAGTATCATTAACAGTTATCATTTTCATTTTTTTTGCTATTAGTATTATCATTATTAATAAAATTATTATTATTATTAGTAAATCATTATTATCTAAATTATTATTTTAACAAATAAATCTTTTGTACACTATATATATACTTATGGTATATACTAGGATTGTATTAATAATTCACATAACAAACTAATAAAATTTCATAAATACAATACTAACCACAAATATATGTATATAAATATATTAATGTCACTATTTATATAAACGTAAATCATTATAGATATATATACATAAAATCGATATATATATATAAAATATAACTTAAAATATAATATAAGTATACGTTTTAAAATAAAGGTTAGAATAAATTCTACAAAACTATAATATATAAATAATACATATTAATAAATGAAATTTTGTAACTTACATTATACGTATTAATATATACACAATTGATATAGGTTCGTGAATCCGAGGCCAACCCTGCATTGTTCAATGACGTCATATGTATTTTTACTACAAAATACAGTATCGTGAGTTTCATTTGCCTTTTTACCCTTTATATTTTTGGGCTGAGAATACATGCGCAACTTTTATAACTGTTTTACGAAATTGACACAAGTACGTGAAACTACATTCTATGGTTGGATTATCGAAGTCGAATATGCCCCTTTTTATTAAGTCTGGTAATCTAAGAATTAGGGAATAGACACCCTAATTGACGCGAATCCTAAAGATAGATCTATCGGGCCCAACAAGCCCCATCCAAAGTACCGGATGTTTTAGTACTTCGAAATTTATATCATGTCCGAAGGAGGATCCCGGAATGATGGGGATATTCTTATATATGAATATTGTTAATGTCGGTTACCAGGTGTTCAATCCATATGAATGATATTTTTGTCTCTATGCATGGGACGTATGTTTATGAGAAATGGAAATCTGAAATCTTGTGGTCTATTAAAATGATGGAAACGATTGTTTAAGTTAAACTAATGAACTCACCAACCTTTTGGTTGACACTTTAAAGCATGTTTATTCTCAGGTACGAAAGAAATCTTCCGCTGTGTATTTGCTCATTTTATAGATATTACTTGGAGTCATTCATGGCATATTTCAAAAGACGTTGCATTCGAGTCGTCGAGTTCATCAAGATTATTATCAAGTCAATTATAGTTGGATATATTATGAAATGGTATGCATGCCTGTCAACTTTCGATGTAATGAAAGTTTGTCTTTTCAAAAACGAATGCAATGTTTGTAAAATGTATCATATAGAGGTCAAGTATCTCGCGATGTAATCAACTGTTGTGAATCGTTTATAATCGATATGGACTTCGTCCGGATGGATTAGGACGGGTCTTCACAGTTGGTATCAGAGCGGTGGTCTTAGCGAACCAGGTCTTGCATTAGTGAGTCTAACTGATAGTCGTTAGAATGCATTAATGAGTCTGGACTTCGACCGTGTTTGCATGTCAAAAGTTTTGCTTATCATTTAGTGTCGAAAAATTATTTGCTTACCATCCTTAAAGTCTAAGACACGTCTTACTGCCTTTATTGCATAGACAGTGTATAGTTAAATTCATATCTTAGCGTATCTGTTATTGTTACCTTTGCCTGACAGCTTCCGTAGATTCCTCCGTAGCTTATGGGATTTTAGTATTATATATGCATATGTAAATTATGTATTGCAGGGTACTAATCTACATCCTATAATCTATTTCTTATCGAAAATCCTTCATCTGATCGTACGAGATGAATCCCTCAACCAGTTCGAGTCCATCTGATTTCGATAGCTATTTCGATAGTTATTCCGACAGCTATTTCGATATGGATTTCCACTCGAGCTCCGAAAGCAGAGTAACCGGAATGAATCGATCAATTAGCCATCATCTATTCTGAATGAATTGGAGATGGGTTCGTAGTCGACTTAATCAATGGAAACGCGAAGAAGGCGATCATTTCCACTAACCAAATTCACCTCTTGACAATGGACCTAAAACGTTTACCGGCGAACCTGTTCGAGACACCATTTTCTCTCTCATTTCCAAAGTATCTCATCACGATCATATACTATCTCAGATTCTAAACCTCATTCATCCGCTCGTCCGAACCGACAATCATCCCGGTGTAATAGAAGAAGTTAACGAACTTCGCGCATAAGTTGTAGTCTTGGAAAATATGGTGCAAAACGTACCAGCTTCATCCAAATCACCGGCACCAACGGTACCACCAACAACCCAAATTTCAATATCACATGCCTCAACATCTCAATCTATACCTCGAGTATAATCATCATTCTACATGACATTCTACATCAGTTATCTTCGTTCGACATGGTGATTATGTAATCTCTAATGTTTTAGAGATTATTTATTCTAGTTTCAACTGAAAACTAAATGAGTTTAATATCATGTTAACTCATTAAATTCATGATTACATCTGAAGAAAATATATATGTATATATGTTTTCATAAAGATTGTAATTAAAAATTCTTTTGTACAAACTGTTAATAATAAAAATATTTTAACGGGTAGGTAATACCCGAGGAATATTTAAATTTCACATTAATAAGTTACACTGTATATTCTTCGAATCTGATTCAACAGTTATTCACTATCCTATTTACAACCACCGGGATACTTATCCGTTCACCAAAGAATAACTATTTTCATTCAAATTCAATTTCATATTTGAATTTTGACCTATCAGAATCCAACAAGTGGCATAATGAAGAAATAATGGACACAATAAAAATTGATTAGAAACAGACTAATTAACAATATTAAATTTTATTAAGAAACCACGCTAACAAAATCCTAGCTAACTGTTAATTCCGTATTACATTTTATTTATCGCAATTTATTTATCGCAATTTATTTTATCGCAATTTATATTCTCGCAATTTTATTTATTGTCATTTAATTTCTGTTATTTACTTTACGCACTTTATTTATCGTCATTTAATTTCTGTTATTTATTTTACGCACTTTAAATATCGGGACACGTATACAAGGTTTTGACATATCATATCGACACATCTATATATATTATTTGGAATCACCATAGACACTCTATATGCAGTAATGATCGAGTTCTCTATACAGGGTTGAGGTTGATTCTATAATAATATATATACTTTGAGTTGTGATCGAGTCTGAGACATGTACACGGGTCACGATACGTATTAATTAATTCAAATATTATATATTAAACTATATATGAATGATTGCACTGTCAACTGTGGACTATCGACTGTGGACTAATAACATTGGACAATTAAAATGAATTAAAATATTGAATATAACATATGAAACTAAACAATTCTTCAAGTTTGCCACTTGATTTCGTCTTAAACCTCATTTGTATCTTCACGATTACATTCTGCGTTCAAACCTTTCATGATTCTTGAAAACACCTCAATCGATAGGATGAATCTACCGCACTTCATCTACGGAAGGAAAGATTTATGCATATAGTTATGCACCTGAGAAACTCTCGGCAATTGAGTAAAAGTTCAACACGTAGCCGCGTCAGATCCTTTGGCATTTATTAACAAAAACAACTTTGCGATCCCTTTTCAAAATTAGCCAATTTTGTCACAACTCCAACAAGTCAACTTCGACTTTTCGTACGAAACAACCTTATTATAACGTTTATATATACGCGTGCTCTTTTATTGTTACCAGGTAACCTTTCATATTCCATCATATTACCATCATCGTTTAATCATCTAAAAACACAATTCTCCTGAAACCACCTCGGATTAATAACCGATGATTCAGATATCATAGCATTAAATGCAGAGGAAACAGAAAAATGGTAGATGGTCTAAACGGACAAAAGTTTGATGATAAAGAAAGGAGTGTTAGGAACGCTCGATAGAAAATTGGGTATTGAAAAACAGATTGAGTTACCCATGAAGGAGACCAAGGACAAATACAAGGACCAAATCCTATATTCAAAGGATTCAGGTAATTCTGGATCCGTTGAAATCTTTAGAGAATATCTTGCTCCGAAGTCATGTTAAAATCTTGCGGAAAATCTTTCTCCATCAACCGTCGAACTTAGAAATTCCAAAATATCATCATCAATATCTTTGATATTTCTGAGGATATTTTCATAAATATTCTCGTCCGAAATTATATACCTCTTCGTGCTTCCTGTGTATCAATATATTGGAAACATTCAATAGAAAATATAGTACCGAAAAGCAGATTATGCGAAACTATGAAGAAAGCCGTGGATAAATCACAAAGAATAAGTTTGACTTCAAAGAATCCAAATAATTCAATGTCTGCTAAAGTCTATAGTGAATAACTTGCTCCTTACTCTAAACCCTTGCAGACAATAGTTTCTATCATCCTCTGATCTTAGATATTCTGAGATATTATCGTACCTTTCATTATAAATATCCTCCATATTTCTGGAGATATTTTTATAACTATTCTTATCTGAAATCATTAATCTTTTCGTGCTATCAGTATTACATCATATAGAAACTGTTAGTTTCTATATTCTGTAAATTTTCAAGCTTAAAATATGAATGTTATTGTAGTAATGATGGGAACTGATGCATGAGTTAGTATAATATAATGACACTTGATCAACGTGATTATATTACAGTAAGTCATGCTGAGTTTCTAAATGAAACGTGATGATTCACAGATCATAACGTCATCATGTGCCATGTTACATAACTCTTTCATCCTACTTAACTCCGTAACAAATCAAGAAAATGTATTCTTGATGGTTCTATCTTCCGTGATGTTGATAAATTTGAAAATCAAATCGTGCTATCACGTTCCTTCATGCTTAGAACATTATAATCATTCGAAACTCTATATCTATAAATTCTGGACCATTATTCGCTTGACTTGAAGTCGGGAAGAGAAAACAAAAGCATAGAGCTTTGAAATATAAGGGAGAATATAAAGTCCGATAACAACACATAAATTACAAACCGTGTATATCAATGTTTATCGCAACATAAAGACACGGGAGAATTAAAAACATTATAATCCCGAGGGCGAAGTAGAAGAAAGCAGATTCCTCTGGTGGAAGTTGAAAAAGGAGAATGATTGTTGCGATAGTAAGGATGAGGACAAGGATCAGAACTGGATTAATCATTTTCAGAATCTTTTGGATGTATGAACTAAGAAAGAAAGTATAAGAATGGTGAGAATAATGGAAAGGAAGAGCTTAATTTATACTGGAAATATCAGACGTAGTAATCGGGGCAGATCACCGTATTTAATTAAAGAGATCTTAATTTCCATAAATCCCGAAGAATCAGATTTTATAGATCTTCAAGATTTTCTTTAAATCCCTTAAATTCCGGAATTCAACCAAGGCAATGTCAAAAGTTAAGACGCGCCTTATTTTCTAAATTCAAACCTGACTACGTCAAAAGTTAAAAACAAATCTTTGTTTCTCATTTCATCCTTTTGTGAATAGCTTCATTCGCACTCTTCGAATAATTGAATTATTTTTATCCATATTACTCAATGATGATAAAACTCAAGTTATCAACTCATATTCGTCAGGAAAACATATTTATTGTTAGCTATGACGACCTCACTCAAATTTCGGGACGAAATTTCTTTAACGGGTAGGTACTGTGATGACCCGGGAATTTCCGACCAAATTTAAACATAATCTTATATGATTCGACTCGATAAGCAAAGTCTATTAAACCGAGTCTCATTATGTTTGAACTATTTCATGATAACATTTGACCTTTAACTATTTCCGACGATTCACGAACCTTTAATTGTAACTAAGAATGTAAATATAAATAATTATATATAAAACTAATTATATTAGTATTAATGAACTATTAAGTAATTTTGTTATTATAAAAGATAACATTTAATAACTAAAGATTTTCATTTTGAATATATATAGTATATTGTATATAAATGATTCAAACATATTTTACCAACGTTATCAAAATATTAAATGTACAATGTTATACTTTGTAGTTAATTGTTTAATATACATAATTAATCATCTACTCAACATTTAAAACATGATTTTATATATATGGTAGTATACATATATACATAAATATAACTATATATATATGATTTTATACATAATTATTATATTATGTATATGTAGAAATTTATAATATATCTATGATGAAATAATGTACTATTTTAATAAATATATATAATACTTACATATATAAAACATTTATATTTTTCATAATTACATACATAAGTATAATATAATTAGTATGTAAATAAATATTATAATATATTTATATTAAAATGCATAAATATATAATATTCAGTATATGTTACAATACATATTACATAATTATTAAATATTACATAATAATAGATGATATTAATAAATTAAATTTAAATACAAATATAGTTGTTGTAGTAATGTTATTTGTATCGTCAAATATCAATATTTGTATTCATAATATCACTTTATATCATATAAAGATGAAATTGGATGTATAAATTAGATTATTATTACTAATATTATTATTATCGATAAAATATTAATATTATCATAATTAGTATGGTATTATTATTATTATTATTATTATTATTATTATTATTATTATTATTATTATTATTATTATTATTATTATTATTATTATTATTATTATTATCATCATCATTTTTACAATTATTATTATCATTAATATTATATTTATCATTATTATTAATTTTATTAATATTATTAGATATTAATAGTATTGTTATTATATATTATTATTATTAATTAAAAAAAACAGTAGGGATCTATATTATACGCTTGACCTCTGTATCCTTTATCTCTATTATTATTATTATTTTTTTTGTTTCTTTCCTGCTCCAAACTCGTGAACCTGTGTTGACATTTTCTCCATTTTTTATCAACCGATCTCTATTATTACAAAATGATTATGTATAATTGCAAATCAAATAAAAAGGAAATCCAATGGGATTAAAGAGCACAGCGATATTTTTTTTTTCTTCTTCTCTGCACGCTCCAATTTTTTTTTCTCTTAATTCAATTTCGAATAAAGTTTCAAAATCTAAAAATGCAGAAAGGTTAGAAATCTTTCTTTGAATCTATCTGCAAAATCTCAACTCTCAAATCTTTATATCGATCTTGAATTTTGAAGTCAAAGTTTAGTTTAAAAAAAGTCAACAATTGTTCTTGAGACAAATTCGCGTTCGTGTATATGTTTCTGATCAAATTGACGATTCCAGTAGTTTTTATACATGTTTAGAAAACTATTTCGTGTTATAAACATTATCTATAATGTTATCTATTACGAAATCAATTTTTTTTGTTTTGTTCCAAGAACCGACGCTGCAGTAGGCCTTTAGTGTTTTTTTTTTATTTTAGAACCCAAATTATTTTTTTTCTGTAATGTTTTGAAGCTTTAAAAGGAACCCTGATTTTTTTTTTTTTTTTTTTTGGTTATTGATGTTTTGTTGAATCCGTGAGACTTGTGGAGAAGAAGAGGAATAGAAGAAAAACAGTTTATATATATAATTTAAATTCGATATTAGTACAGAGAATCAGAATTGGTGGGATGGTCGAGAGTGTTTGCGTGTGAGCATGTGTTCACGAGATCGAGTCCAGAGGACGGTAGTTTTTTTTTTTTTTTTTTTTTTTTTGAAACTCTTTTCATGTGAGGTAGTTTTCTTTTCTAATTTTATTATTGTTATTATATATTAATTATTATTAGTATTATTATTATTATTGTGATTGTTTTGATTGTTATTGTTATTGTTATTATTAGTATCATACTTGTTATCATATTTGAAAGTATTATAGACATTACTATTATTATTATTATGATAGGTATTAATAATATTATTATTAGTAATAAACTTATCATTTTAGTATTTTATCATCATTAGGATTATGATTATCATTATTATTATTATGAAGGAAATAAAAATATATTATTATCATCAATATTAGAATTTGTACCGGTTTATAAATAATAGTATCATCAGTACATTTACAATTAATAATATCATATTTATCAGTATCATCATTAATATTTACTAGTATTATTATGATTATCATTTATCATTTTATAAATATTAGAACCCTTATTATTAACATAAGTATGGTATTAGTATTAATATTATTTTAGAGTTATTATTATTAGTATCATTAACAGTTATCATTTTCATTTTTTTTGCTATTAGTATTATCATTATTAATAAAATTATTATTATTATTAGTAAATCATTATTATCTAAATTATTATTTTAACAAATAAATCTTTTGTACACTATATATATACTTATGGTATATACTAGGATTGTATTAATAATTCACATAACAAACTAATAAAATTTCATAAATACAATACTAACCACAAATATATGTATATAAATATATTAATGTCACTATTTATATAAACGTAAATCATTATAGATATATATACATAAAATCGATATATATATATAAAATATAACTTAAAATATAATATAAGTATACGTTTTAAAATAAAGGTTAGAATAAATTCTACAAAACTATAATATATAAATAATACATATTAATAAATGAAATTTTGTAACTTACATTATACGTATTAATATATACACAATTGATATAGGTTCGTGAATCCGAGGCCAACCCTGCATTGTTCAATGACGTCATATGTATTTTTACTACAAAATACAGTATCGTGAGTTTCATTTGCCTTTTTACCCTTTATATTTTTGGGCTGAGAATACATGCGCAACTTTTATAACTGTTTTACGAAATTGACACAAGTACGTGAAACTACATTCTATGGTTGGATTATCGAAGTCGAATATGCCCCTTTTTATTAAGTCTGGTAATCTAAGAATTAGGGAATAGACACCCTAATTGACGCGAATCCTAAAGATAGATCTATCGGGCCCAACAAGCCCCATCCAAAGTACCGGATGTTTTAGTACTTCGAAATTTATATCATGTCCGAAGGAGGATCCCGGAATGATGGGGATATTCTTATATATGAATATTGTTAATGTCGGTTACCAGGTGTTCAATCCATATGAATGATATTTTTGTCTCTATGCATGGGACGTATGTTTATGAGAAATGGAAATCTGAAATCTTGTGGTCTATTAAAATGATGGAAACGATTGTTTAAGTTAAACTAATGAACTCACCAACCTTTTGGTTGACACTTTAAAGCATGTTTATTCTCAGGTACGAAAGAAATCTTCCGCTGTGTATTTGCTCATTTTATAGATATTACTTGGAGTCATTCATGGCATATTTCAAAAGACGTTGCATTCGAGTCGTCGAGTTCATCAAGATTATTATCAAGTCAATTATAGTTGGATATATTATGAAATGGTATGCATGCCTGTCAACTTTCGATGTAATGAAAGTTTGTCTTTTCAAAAACGAATGCAATGTTTGTAAAATGTATCATATAGAGGTCAAGTATCTCGCGATGTAATCAACTGTTGTGAATCGTTTATAATCGATATGGACTTCGTCCGGATGGATTAGGACGGGTCTTCACAGAGACCAAACGAATCCTGCCCCTCTGCTGCATCTTTTGGCTATTCGAAACGTGGGCAAAATCAGAAAAGTCTATTAATTGGATAACTTATTATAATTTTTCTTTCCTTTTTAAAACTAATAGGATATTCAGTGAATGCACCGAGCAAGACGTTCACCACCTTTTGTACGTTCACCACCTGTAACTAGATCAAGACATTTAGCAAATATAACCGCCGTTGATTTTTCTTTAGAATCGTCATCCAGTAGACCAAGTACTTCAGTTCAAATTTTCGATAATCCATTTTTTGAACCCGACCTCACAATTGAGAATCCGGAAAATATTCAGGAACGGTTCGTAGATCCTGAACCATTAAACTTTCCTCCGGAGCCACCAATCATTCAAACAGAGATTGTTGAGGAACGAACCATTAAATCAGAATCATCTAGTGATACCGATTCAACAAATTCAATTATGGAGAATCTGGAACCTTTAAGTATGGAAGACCGAATGAGAGCTAAACGCACTGGCCAAGGTCACGCAATTACTCATCCAGACATTAATGCGCCAGATTATGAAATCAAAGGACAAATTCTACACATGGTGACTAATCAATGCCAATTTAGTGGTGCGCCGAAGGAAGATCCAAATGAACATCTACGTACCTTTAATAGGATCTGCACACTATTTAAAATCCGAGAAGTGGAGGATGAACAGATATATCTCATGTTATTTCCCTGGACTTTAAAGGGAGAAGCCAAAGATTGGTTGGAATCATTACCTGAAGGGGCGATTGATACATGGGATGTTTTAGTTGACAAATTTCTTAAACAATTCTTTCCTGCATCTAAAGCCGTAAGACTTCAAGCAGAAATTGTTACGTTCACACAGAAGCCAAATGAAACTCTATATGAGGCGTGGACTAGATATGGAAAGTTGTTAAGAGGATGTCCGCAACATGGTTTAGACACCTGTCAAATAGTACAAATATTCTACCAAGGACGCGACATCACTACAAGGAAAGATATAGATATAGCAGCTGGTGGTTCTATTATGAAGAAAACCGAAACTGATGCTTACAAAATTATTGATAACACTGCTTCCCACTCACATGAGTGGCACCAAGAAAAAGATATCGTTAGATCATCTAAAGCAGCTAGAGCCGATTCTAGCCATGACTTAGATTCCATTTCCGCAAAGATAGATGCTATGGAGAGACGAATGGAAAAGATGACTAAGGATATTCACTCAATACGAATTAGTTGTGAGCAGTGTGGAGGACCACATTTGACAAAAGATTGTCTCAGTATTGAATTAACATTGGAACAAAGAGAGAATATTTCATACATAAACCAAAGGCCTGGAAATAATTATCAGAATAATTATCAACCGCCAAGACCAATTTACAATCAAAACCAGAATTATAACCGAAATATTCCATACAACAACCAACAAGGTCCTAGCAATCAACAAGTATCCAATAATACTTATAATCAGCAAAGACCGAATTTTCAAAACAAACCACCACAACAAACCGAAGATAAAAAGCCGAATTTAGAAGATATGATGACGAAGCTAGTTGAAACTCAAACACAGTTTTTCACATCTCAGAAACAAACCAATGAACAAAATGCTCAAGCATTTAGAAATCAACAAGCTTCTATTCAAAATCTGGAACAAGAAGTGAGTAACCTAGCAAGGTTAATAGGTGAAAGAAAACCGGGAAGTCTACCTAGTGATACAAATGCTAACCCCCGGAGTGAAACAGCTAAAGCCATTACCACAAGAAGTGGCACAACACTTAAACCACCTGAAATACCTGTAACTTCTGATGAAGCCATTCCTACTCCACAAGAACCACAACCTGATCAAGATAAGGAAAAAGAACCGGTAGTTGAGAAGGTTAATAAAGATAACACAGTTAAAGATAAACCTTATGTTAAACCATATCAACCACCACTTCCTTACCCGAGTAAAATGAAGAAAGAGAAACTTGAAGCCGAGCAATCCAAATTTTTGGATATGTTTAAACAGATAAATGTAAATCTTCCTTTCATTGATGTGATTTCAGGAATGCCTAGATATGCTAAATTCTTGAAAGATCTAATCTCAAATAGAAAGAAAATGGAAGAACTCTCGGCTGTTACTATGAATGCTAATTGTTCAGCAGTGCTGTTGAATAAGATACCAGAAAAACTATCTGATCCAGGAAGTTTCACAATTCCATGTTTTCTGGGTAGTCTTAGTTCAATAGAAGCATTGGCAGACTTAGGTGCTAGTATAAATCTAATGCCGTATTCACTATACGCTAAACTAGACCTTGGAGAATTAAAACCAACCAGAATAAGCATACAACTAGCCGATAGATCAATAAAATATCCTAGAGGGATAATGGAGAACATGCTAGTTAAAGTTGGTACTTTAGTATTTCCAGTAGATTTTGTTGTTCTGGACATGGAAGAAGATTCTCAAGTTCCTCTCATATTAGGAAGACCATTCTTAAACACGGCTAAAGCAATGATAGACGTGTTCGGTAAGAAACTGACCCTAAGTATAGAGGATGAGAGTGTTACCTTTTCAGTTGATAGAGTAATGCAACAACCACAATCTGCAGATGATACATGTTATTATATTCAAACTATAGATGCACATGCAGAATTATTAGAAGAATTTCCAGAATTACAAGGAACAGGAGAATGTTCTTTAGGAGAAGGTAATGAACCAATTGATGAAGCTGAAATGTTAGCTACACTAATAGCTAATGGATATGAACCAACAACAGAAGAAATTCAAATGCTAAAAGAAGAAGACAGATATCGATACAAATCATCGATAGAAGAACCTCCGAAATTAGAGTTAATGCCACTTCCAAACCATTTGGAATACGCTTATTTACATGGTGAATCTGAATTACCTGTAATAATATCGTCTTCTCTTACTGAAAATGAGAAATCACAACTCATTTCTATGTTGAAAGCTCATAAACCAGCCATTGCATGGAAGATTCATGATATTAAAGGAATAAGTCCTTCGTATTGCACACATAAAATCTTTATGGAAGAAGGTCATAAAACGTATGTGCAACGCCAACGAAGACTAAATCCTAATATGCAAGATGTAGTTAAGAAAGAGATTATTAAACTGCTAGATGCAGGTTTGATATATCCAATTTCTGATAGTCCATGGGTAAGCCCAGTTCAATGCGTGCCTAAGAAAGGTGGCATGACTGTCATTACAAATGAAAAAAATGAGCTTATTCCTACTAGGACTGTAACAGGATGGCGTGTGTGTATTGATTATAGAAAATTAAATGACGCCACCAGAAAAGATCACTTTCCCTTACCTTTCATAGATCAAATGCTGGAAAGATTAGCCGGAAATAGTTACTATTATTTTCTAGATGGATTTTCCGGATATTTTCAAATTCCAATAGCACCCGAAGATCAAGAGAAAACCACATTCACGTGCCCTTATGGTACTTTTGCTTACAAACGCATGCCATTTGGACTTTGTAACGCCCCTGCAACCTTTCAAAGGTGCATGATGGCGATTTTTCATGACATGATAGAAGAATGCATGGAAGTATTCATGGATGACTTTTCAGTCTTCGGTGATACATTTAAATCATGTCTAGTTAATCTGGAACGAATGCTAATTAGATGCGAACAATCAAATCTAGTACTTAATTGGGAGAAATGCCATTTCATGGTTAAAGAAGGCATCGTTCTTGGACATAAAATTTCAAAAGAATGAATTGAAGTGGATAGAGCTAAAGTAGATGTAATTGCTAAACTTCCACATCCCACCAATGTTAGAGGAGTTAGGAGTTTTCTAGGGCATGCCGGTTTTTACCGACGTTTCATAAAAGATTTTTCTAAAATTGCCACTCCTATGAATAAACTCCTAGAAAAGGATGCTCCATTCATCTTTTCAGATGAGTGTATCAAATCTTTTAATATTCTTAAAGAGAAACTCACTAATGCGCCGATCATGATAACACCAAATTGGAATCTACCATTTGAACTAATGTGCGATGCAAGTGATTTTGCAATGGGAGCCGTTTTAGGACAAAGGATTGAAAAATGATTTCAACCTATATATTATGCTAGTAAGACGTTACAAGGAGCACAAACGAACTATACAACTACTGAAAAAGAACTCCTTGCTATTGTCTTTGCTTTTGACAAATTTCGATCATATCTCGTTCTAGCAAAAACGGTGGTCTATACCGACCATTCTGCTCTTAGATACCTATTTTCAAAACAAGATGCTAAACCAAGATTAACCCGTTGGATCTTACTCTTACAAGAGTTTGATATTGAAATCCGAGATAAAAGAGGAGCAGAAAATCTCGCCGCTGATCATCTTTCTCGTCTTGAAAATCCTGAGTTAGAAGTTCTAAATGAATCGGCCATACAAGACAACTTTCCTGATAAATATCTATTGAAGATAGATTATAAAGAAATCCCATGGTTTGCAGACTATGCAAATTATTTAGTATGTGGATTCCTTGAAAAAGGATTATCGTACCAAAGACGAAAGAAATTCTTCAGTGATATAAAACACTATTTTTGGGAAGATCCACATCTGTTTAAAAGTTGTCCCGATGGAATAATACGCCGATGTGTATTTGGAGATGAAGCTAGTAAAATTTTAAACCATTGTCACACAGGACCAACAGGAGGGCATTATGGGCCTCAACTAACAGCAAGAAAAGTTTATGAAGCTGGATTCTATTGGCCTACAATTTACAAAGATGCACACTTTCTTTGCAAATCCTGTGATGCATGTCAAAGGGCCGGAAAAATAAGTCAACGTGATGAAATGCCACAAAATGTCATCCAAGTATGTGAAGTATTTGACATTTGGGGTATTGACTTTATGGGTCCATTTCCAAAATCTCATAATAATCTATATATACTCGTAGCCATTGACTATGTATCTAAATGGGCGGAAGCACAAGCTCTCCCAACTAATGATGCACGAGTTGTAGTCAACTTTTTAAAACGTCTTTTTGCAAGGTTTGGAACACCGAAAGCTTTAATAAGTGATCGGGGTACTCATTTCTGTAATAATCAACTTGAGAAAGTTCTTAAAAGATATGGAGTAACTCATAAAATCTCCACCGCATATCATCCACAAACAAGTGGACAAGTTGAAAATACCAACCGAGCTTTAAAACGTATTTTAGAGAAAACCGTAGGATCAAATCCGAAGGAATGGTCCATTAAATTGGAGGATGCACTCTGGGCTTTTAGAACAGCCTACAAAACTCCAATTGGAACCACACCTTTTAGACTTGTTTATGGAAAAGCATGTCATCTTCCAGTAGAAATTGAACACAAAGCATTTTGGGCTTTGAAGACATGTAATCTTGATTTACATGAAGCTGGAAGTCTACGATTAAGTCAACTAAACGAATTAGAAGAATTAAGACATGAAGCATACAAAAATTCGTTAATCTATAAAGAAATAACGAAGAAATGGCATGATAAAAGAATCAGAAGTTCAAAAGAATTTAAAGAAGGAGACAGAGTTCTTCTTTTCAATTCACGATTCAAGCTATTTCCTGGAAAATTGAAATCAAGATGGTCTGGACCATTCATAGTCAAAAGAGTTTTCCCATACGGAACGATAGAATTGATAAATTCAAATGGGATTGAATTTAAAGTTAATGGTCACAGAGTTAAACATTACATACATGGTCCGATGGAAGTCGACAATGAAGTTAATCATAATTTCGACACCACAGCTAACTAAGTGTGGGGAGAATCAAGTCTTTAAAGGATAATATGTATTTCTGTTAGAGTTAGATTGTCTGTTTTCGTGTAAATCTCGAAAATGGAACCCGAATGGTCTTTCCCTAGCAGACCCTAAAGAACTAGTCTTCTCCCCCCATTCTGAATTTTTATTTTTTTTAGGTTTTTACAAAATGAAGACTGCCTGTGAGCTAAACCATGGTCTAATGCTACACGCTTTGATCACTAAACGTAATAATGACATACTACCGAGTGAAATAGTATCAGTAATCAGAGAAAGAATGGACGGAGTTAGAAAAGAATCCAGATGCGAAGATAATAAGTTACAATTTGGTAAAGGAAAATCAAAATCCGCAGCGAAAAGAAGAGCACGACACCTAGAACGATGTCACAAATGCGGAAAATGGTCACATGGAGGTAAATGTTCAAATAATCAAACCTATTCAAATACCGAATTTGTTACTTTATGCAGAGACGGACCGTTCATATGTTTAGAAGAAAAGACACTGAATGCGCGAGGTTACGCCTATGTAGCCATGGAAAACCAATTAAACCGACTATCTTATGAATGGGATAGATCATATAACTAAGAAATCTATTTCACAGGTATGTCTGTACAGTTTTTATTTTTATTTTTATTTTTAACCTTTTGATAATAAACGCTAATTTGTTCGCTAAAAAGTATTAAATTGGTATTGAATAAAATTAGGTTTGGCGACCGAAATTATTGATATCATTCAAAAATTTATTACATCACTGCGAAATTTAACGTTTATTCTTAAGGTATAAATATCTTTAATCAATCAACCCAAAATATTTCAAAAATTCGTCATGAGTTAAATTAGGTCTTGGAACCGAAATTACTTTACCGAAAAGAGGGGCGCATATTTTTGATAATATTTGATTGATTAAAGTGGGATAAAAAGCCAAAAAGATTTTAAATTTTATTTTTACCATGTTTTT
The DNA here is from genome assembly GCF_046630445.1 of Rutidosis leptorrhynchoides. NCBI lineage: Eukaryota > Viridiplantae > Streptophyta > Magnoliopsida > Asterales > Asteraceae > Rutidosis > Rutidosis leptorrhynchoides. The sequence goes on from NC_092341.1 coordinate 53,191,873, forward strand.
AAAATTAATATTTAAATCTTAAATTACTATTGTAAACTTTGTAAAAACAATATATTTAAAATTGTAAATATTTGAAAAATTAATATAAGTTTGGTATGAATTTATAAATTTTTAAATTAAGTTTGGTGTGAATTTTTAATTTTTAAAATATAAATTTTTAATTTTATGCATTTCAATTTTAAGTTTGGTGTGAATTTTTTTTATATTTAAGTTGTGTGAATTTAAAAACAAAAATTTACTTTATCTCATTAAGTTAAAAATATGATTTTTAAAATTCGTCGTAAGTTGAAGACTAGGTCTTTAAACCGAAATTGCTTTACCCGAGAGAGGGACGAGAACTTTTATTATCATTATTTTTAATCTTATTGAATTAAAGTATGCCAAAAACATTGAAAAAACCCAAAAATCTTAGCTTTTAAAACAATCGCTACAAAAAGACAAATTTTAAAATTTTGTCGAGGGACGGACTAGGACATCGATCCGAAACGACCTCGTCCTAAATAACAAAGGAAACAAAAATTTAAAATTAAGTACTTAATTGTTTCATAAGTTAATGATTATAAAAAAAAAAATAGCAAACTCCGCGACTCGCGGAGTTTGAAGTGCAATTCGCAGCGACTCGCGGAGGAGTCGGATTACAGAAAAAAAAATAAAGAGCTGCAACAGCTCAGTTTCACTCCCCACAACAGAAAATAAACTGCGAAAACCCACGAAAATACCCGAGAAAAAACCCCCAAAATCCCAATTTTTAACCGTTAATCATCAAATCTTTTGCTAAAATCATGTTCAGAAGGATGCTATCTAAGAATTACTCAAGAAAAACGGTAAATTTATACACCTAAACACCATTTAATCCGAAATTTGGTGTTCTTGAGCAATTTTTTCCCCAATTTGATTTTGATGCTTTTTAGTGTAATTAGGCTTAAATTTTTTATGTATTATGATTGTATAACCTAGATTGATGCTGTTTAACATGATTAGAAGCCTTAAACTTCAAATTTTGAGTAATCTAGGGTTTGTGTTCTTGAGCAAATTTGGGGCTTTTTGATATAAACAGGTTATGGCCGATTTTTGTCATGAATTGTTGCTAAATTGAGTAGTGTAACATGTCTAGGTAGTTAAATGATCCAAACTTTGAGCCTAAACATGATTTTGAGAATTAAAGTGGACTTTTTCAAGTCTAAAATTCATGAACTTGATTTTTGAAAGATAATGCCATTTGAAACTTGTTTAATTGCTAGTAATGATTATTTTCACATGTTATTTGAGTTGAATGCTTATGAACTTGGCGAACATTTTCGTATATGCTTATTTGAAAAAGTGTAGATTTGATGAAAATGTGAAAATAAGCTTAAGTTTAAAATGTCATTGTAATTATTTTGATTGATGATTTTGCTGACACTAATGCATATTTGGATGCACAAAAATTGTGTTTGATGTGTTTTGCAGACTGAAAGGGGTGAATCTTCATCCCAAGCCCGCAATGTTCCTGCTGAGAATGTGGAACAACAGGAGGTGGATAACTACTACAAGCAGGATATACCTCATCCAGTCATGACCTTTTCTGATATGCACTTGGAAGAGTTGCACCCGAACCTGAGATTTGACAGACTTTGGATAGATTATCCGAAATATCAAAGGGGTTTGCATACTCTTCATTCTAAGGTTGTTGAGGTACCAAGGGTCATAGAATGGGGACCCTTAGAAGCTGTAGAATTGGCCGGGCCAATTAGGGAATTACTTGTACAGAGGTATGATAATTCTTCTTTTAATGACTGGGTACATTTATTCACCATGCGTAGACCTGTATATAAAGTATGGTGTGAAGAATTGTTATGTAGTATAGATTTGAATGATCGGGTAGCTAATTTAACCGATCGTTCTTTTATTAGATTTTTGTTAGGCGGTTCGATGCGCCACATGTCTTTACTGGACATGGCTCAGGCTTTACGTATATATACGCCTGAGGAGTTAGCGTCTTCCGATTGTAGAGGATTGATACTAAACGGTAGAAAGATAGATGAAAATTTTGATACACACGGTGTGTGGAGTCAAATGACAAGCCATCACCGTTTCAAAGGGGGAAATTACTCTTATTTGGATATAGATAGAGCCGAATTAAGAGTGATACATAGGTTTTTAGCTAATTCGATTACACAAAGGGGTAAGAACAAGGAAAAAGTAAATGAACAGGATTTGTTTTACCATATGTGTATTCGAGACCCACAAAGCGCTGTAAGTATACCATATTGTGTGGGTTATTATTTATCAGCTATGGTTCGGGGGATGCGACCGCATAGCATAATAGGAGGTGGTATTTTTATTACTTTGATTGGTGAATATCTCGGTGTGGATATAAGTCGGGGAGGATTATTAGTAGAAGAACCAGAACCCCGCGATACTATAGGTTTAAATGTATACCATGGTGCGAAAGTTTTGAAGAGGCGAAATAACGCCGCAGTACGATACCATGGTAGACATCCACAGGTGGAGAGAAACCAACAGCAAGGTAATGTAGGAGGGGGGAATGAGATGCAAGAAATGCAAAGGTTTATAGCTTCTCAGGAATACGAAAATGCTAGACAGAGAGCATTTGAAGATTGGCAAGTTCATCAGAACCAAATCATAGCTCATTGCCAACATATAGGTAGAAACTATATTCCTACACCGAAACCCATCTTCCCTCCCTGGTCTATAGAGATGCAGCCACCGTATCCTACGTATGACCCTGCCGAAGCATTCTATAGCACCTATGGTTATGCCTGGAACCCCTATTGGTACCAGTATCATCCCTAGTATACTTATTATTTTTTTTTTTGTAATTTGTAATTATAGATACGTTTAATGCTTTTGTTAATATTGTAATCATTTTTATAATTATCTAACTTTTATTCTTAGATTTTAATAATTTTTGAATGTGGGGTAATATACCAAACTTCAAAAATATGTATATATGTTTGCAGTTTATCTTATGTACACAACAGGGTAAAACAACGCATTTTCAAAGACTGGCATTAAGTTCAGCAAAAGCAACTAATTTTGACCACAAGATGCAAAATATATGTGAAATAACAACAAGACGGAATGAACAAATGATGTGCACCATTTATCATTCAGCAAACAAACGCCAATATATTTGGAAACTTTGGTAAAAATTTAATCATTTTCACACAAATCACCCTCAATAATTTAAATTATTCATGATTTCTTGCAAATGAGGGCATTGCAAGATCTTAAGTGTGGGAAGGGGTTAAATTCTTTCGGATTTTAAAATTTTTTACTTTATACACTTGGTTACCATTAAAAATACTTGTAAAGCAGTAGTTGTATTAGAATCTAGTGCTCTCTGATAATAAAGAACAGCCCTGGTCTTATATACTGACTACCCAATTCTAGTAAAATTTTTCAAAATTTTCAATTAAATGAACTAAAAATCATGTTTATGCATATTTATGAACGATAAAACTAGGTTTTAACACCGAAATTATTGTTACCTCAAAAAGGACATAAATTGAGAAACAAACTAAAATGTTAAAATTCATTTAAAATGGAATAGAGGACGATAAAAAAGAAAATAAAAGCCAAGTGTGGGAAAATTTACCAAGTTATCTTAAACATATGTCACATATATCTGTAACAAATAACTGAAAATACTTTTGCTTTGGACTAAACTAAACTGTTTTTACCCGATGAAAGAAAAGAAGAGATGGATCTACACGATGAATCAATTCCATCATTAAAAGGAAGTAAAGTCTTCCAAAAAAGAAACGCGCTTCTTGATTTAGGTCATCAAGTTGTCATCCAGACCAGCTGTAGGTTGACGAAAAATCTAGAAAAGTCATCACTAAAATCAGCAGGAAATCCACGGACCTCAGTATTAAACAGGGTCGCCAAGTGGTCAGATTTATCCTAACCATGAGAAGGATTTATCTCGTACAATGGGGGGGCACCATGCAAATTAGCTGGATAAGACTAATGAATTAGATCCCCAGAAAGGATAATCTCCTTAAAGATTAAAAATCAGCTTTTAAGACTGATATTACTCAATCCTAGAGATTGACCTTAAAGATTGAGAATTCAAACTCATGGAATTCAATGATATCTAAACTCGAGCTTGAACGAGAAAATATTTTGATCAAAATTATAAACCGATTTGTTTTCTGAAAACCCTATTTTCAATGCGTTCATTACCATTGAACGTAAAAACCTAGGAATTCACCTGGAATTCATTAGGTCACCTGAACTAAATCGGGTGTCAACCGTAAGAACGGTGGTTGCATAGCATGGTCAAAGACAGGACCTTGTGCCATACCGAAAAATTATAAGGGTGAGCTTTACTATTGCTCCTACCAAGGATAGTAATTGCATCCGACACGTTACAGACCATAATTAAAAGCATGTCAGGGGACATTGCCTTAACAGTTGCTTGTTCAACGCTTTCCTTTACAACCGGACGGTAGTTTACCGAAAGGTAATATACGGGACAAGTAAACTGGACGTGTTGCTTTCCAAATACAAGGTTAGCAAGTGGGTGACACAAAACCATAAGTTTTGAGCTAAAATTTTCAAATCTAAAACCCACCAAACCCACAAAAATATTTTGCAAACACCGGTAAAGGGTTATCCCGGAAAACTTATCTAGGGTAAAAACTAGATTTAATTTTCAAAAGATCAAATGTTTTCATAAAGATCCAATTTCCTTAATGGATCTAATTTTTTATAGTCATGTGGGACTGTAAACCATATCCTTACTACCATTGTTTATACCGCCGTATAGAAAATCACTGATGTACAAAGTGTGAAGAATAAAGAAGTGATTCTAGTATTTCAAGACGATATTGCTTGAGGACAAGCAACGCTCAAGTGTGGGAATATTTGATAATTCTAAAAACGAACATATATTTCATAGCATTATTCCTCAAGAAAGACAAGCTTTTAGTTGCAATTGTTCTATTTACAAGTGATATTCGTTTAAATAATAAAAGGTGAAGACAAAAGACAGATTCGACGAATTGAAGACGCAAACGACCAAAAAGCTCAAAAGTACAAAAGACAATCAAAAAGGTTCCAATTATTGATAAGAAACGTCTCGAAATTACAAGAGTACAAGATTCAAATCGCAAAGTACAAGATATTAAATTGTACGCAAGGACGTTCGAAAATCCGGAACCGGGACCAGAGTCAACTCTTAACGCTCGACGCAACGGACTAAAAATTACAAGTTAACTATGTATATAAATATAATATAATATATAATTAATTATATTAATTATATATATATTATATTTATAAATAAAAACCGTCGGCAGAGAAAGACTCCAAGGGACTGAGCTGTAATTTCATTCTCCGCGACTCGCGGAGTTTAAAGGCAAAAATGCCGCGAGTCGCGGAGCCCCAAAAGTCGACTTTTCCTATAAAAGCAACCGAATTCTGATCGCAAATCATCATCTTTTTTCTCCTCATTCATACGATATATTTATATTTATAATTTATATTTTAATTTTAATTTTAATTATAATTCTAATAATAAGGGTATGTTAGCGAATATTGTAAGGGTGTAAGTCGAAACTCTGTCCGTGTAACGCTACGCTATTTTTAATCATTGTAAGTTATGTTCAACCTTTTTACATTAATCTCTCGTAGCTAAGTTATTATTATGCTTATTTAAAACGAAGTAATCATGATGTTGGGCTAATTACTAAAATTGGGTAATTGGACTTTGTACCATAATTGGGGTTTGGACAAAAGAACGACACTTGTGGAAATTAGACTATGGGCTATTAATAGGCTTTATATTTGTTTAACTAAATGATAGTTTGTTAATGTTAATATAAAGATTTACAATTGGGCGTCCTTATAAATTACCATATACACTCGATCGGACACGATGGGCGGGGTATTTATATGTACGAATAATCGTTCATTTAACCGGACACGGGAATGGATTAATAGCCACTAGAATAATTAAAACAGGGGTGAAATTATATTCAAGGGTAATTGGTGTAATTGTTAACAAAGTAGTAAAACCTTGGTTTACACGCAGTTGATAACCTGGTGTATTCATTAAACAAAATATTAAAACCTTGTTACAATTCGAATCCCCAATTAGTTGGAATATTTAACTTCGGGTATAAGAATAATTTGATGAGGACACTCGCACTTTATATTTATGACTGATGGACTGTTATGGACAAAAACCAGACGGACATATTAAATAATCCAGGACAAAGGACAATTAACCCATGGGCATAAAACTAAAATCAACACGTCAAACATCATGATTACGGAAGTTTAAATAAGCATAATTCTTTTATTTCATATTTAATTTCCTTTATTTTATATTTAATTGCACTTCTAATTATCGCATTTTTATTGTTATTGTATTTAATTGCACTTTTAATTATCGTACTTTTTAATTATCGCAATTTTATTTTATCGCACTTTTATTATTCGCAATTTCATTATCGTTATTTACTTTACGCTTAAAATTAAGTCTTGTATTTATTTATTATTTTACATTTGGTTTTAACTGCGACTAAAGTTTTAAAATCGACAAACCGGTCATTAAACGGTAAAAACCCCCCTTTATAATAATAATATTACTTATATATATATATTTGTATTTTTATAAAAGTAAACTAATATAGCGTTAAGCTTTGTTTAAAGATTTCCCTGTGGAACGAACCGGACTTACTAAAAACTACACTACTTTACGATTAGGTACACTGCCTATAAGTGTTGTAGCAAGGTTTAAGTATATCCATTCTATAAATAAATAAATATCTTGTGTAAAATTTTATCGTATTTAATAGTGTTTCGTTGTAAACTTCAATAGTATTTTATACCCCTTAGCTTTGACATCAATCACCAACTTCCCACGACCACCATCTCACCACCGATACCACCACCGTCGCCTACCCTTCACCACCATCACTTTTTGGAACAATTCCAACCGAAACCATTTCGGTTTTGTGCTTATGTTCTATTTTTTTTTACATAATACAATCACCACTTTCATAAACCACCATGGTCATCATCGAACCAAGAATCACCACCGAATCCTTTAACCACCTTCCACCGTAACCACTTATCTCTCTCTTCTCTCTCTCTGTCCTTAAAACCGGAACCCTTCAATACCTTTTCTATATTTCTATTTCTGTAGAACCTACTCAATGAAAACCACCTCTACAACCTCCTGTGTATCGTACGTACTGCTGCTGCAATATGTGTTACCGTTTCTGTTAAAATGGTGAAGATATAAGATGATGATAAAAACGATAATGAAGATGATATTGCTACTCGCTATCTTTCTCGTTTCTGTCTCTGACAAACGTCGATGAAGGAGAGATGATGTTATGAGTATCGATGATGATAATGTTAGATTGTATGATAAAAAAAGAAAAGAAAACGAAGACGATGATAAAAAAAAATTATAAAGATGATGATGATTTTGTTTTTTTTACGAAGATGATTATGATTACGATTATGGATGATAAATGGTGGTGAAGTCTTATGAAGATGATGATTTTGTTCATAATGGGGAATAGTTCTAGGTCTTGTGTTTTTGAAGAAGAAGAGATAGTAGCAGGGACACTTAAATTAAGTAGAATTTTATTACAAATTAATTCACAAAAGCGTAGATAGAACAATGGTTTCGGCGTATGGTTGTTAAACGAGAGGTCCTGGGTTCGAACCCAGGCCATTGCAAATTTTTTTTTAAAGTTAGGCTTAGAAACTGCTATTGGGCCGAATCCTTTCTCCTTATGCTGGGCAGAATCCTTCCTCCTCATGTTGGGCCGAATCCTTCTCCGCATGTTGGGCGAGGAAACAGAAAATGCGGTTATAGAAATTAAGTTAGGATCTAAATCAGAAAATTAACGGTGGAGCAGTTGGTTGGTGGTGTTTGCGAGTGAGCGTGAGGTCGAGGGTTCGAGCCCCGTCTGTGACATTTTCTTTTTAGAAAAGCCTAATGAGGTAGTTTTCATACTAAGATCACTTCTATTATTATTATTATTATTATTATTATTATTATTATTATTATTATTATTATTATTATTATTATTATTATTATTATTATTATTATTATTATTATTATTATTATTATTATTATCATTGTTAGAATTATTATTATTATTATTTTTAATACTATCATAATTATTATTATTATTATTAAAAGAACCTTTATTTTTAAAATTATCATTGTTATTAAAATTATCAGTATTATCAAAAGTATCATTTAAAATTATCATTTTTTTAAGATTTATATTATTATTATAACTAATATTATTAGTAAAACTACCCTTTTTATTTAAAAATTTCATTTTCATTATTATTATAATATCATTATAACAAATAAATATTTTGTATATAAACATATACTTATACTAAAATTATATTAACATTATCTATAATTTTATATTAAAAATATTAACATTTCTATTATGTATATACAAAATAAATACATATATAACATGCAATTTAGGATATGAATATATTAGAGTTTAATACAAATGATATATATAAACTACAACATTAAATATACAAATACTATATAATTAATAGTTGGAATTATTTGATTTTCATAATATATTTTAATATAAATATAAATGATATAGGTTCGTGAATCCGAGGCCAAACCTGCATTATTCAGTATCGTCGTATGAATATTTTTACTACAAAATATTGTAGAGTGAGTTTCATTTGCCTTTTTACCCTTTATATTTTTGGGCTGAGAATACATGCGCAATTTTTATAAATGTTTTACGAAATAGACACAAGTAATTGAAACTACATTATATGGGTGAATGATCGAAGCCGAATATGCCCATTTTTCTTGGTAACCTAAGAATTAGTAAACCGATCTACTAATTGACGCGAATCCTAAAGATAGATCTATTGGGCCTAACGAACCCCATCCGTTGGAGCGGATGCTTTAGTACTTCGATGTTGTTTTATATCATGTCCGATGGATTTTCCGGAATGATAGGGGATATTCTTATATGCATCTTGTTAATGTCGGTTACCAGGTGTTCACCATATGAATGATTTTTGTCTCTATGCATGGGACGTATATTTATGAGAAATGGAAATATGAAATCTTGTGGTCAATTAAAATTATGAAATGATTATTTATGATAAACTAATGAACTCACCAACCTTTTGGTTGACACTTTAAAGCATGTTTATTCTCAGGTATGAAAGAAATCTTCCGCTGTGCATTTGCTCATTTTAGAGACATTACTTGGAGTCATTCATGACATATTTCAAAAGACGTTGCATTCGAGTCGTCGAGTTCATCAAGATTATTATCAAGTCATTTATAGTTTAGATATATTATAAAATGGTATGCATGCCGTCAACTTTCGATGTATTGAAAGTTTGTCCTTTTAAAAACGAATGCAATGTTTGTAAAATGTATCATATATAGGTCAAGTACCTCGCAATGAAATCAACTATTGTGAATCGTTTATAATCGATATGGACTTCGTCCAGATGGATTAGGATGGGTCTCTACAGTTGGTATCAGAGCGGTGGTCTTAGCGAACCAGGTCTTGCATTAGTGTGTCTAACTGATAGTTGTTTAGATGCATTAGTGAGTCTGGACTTCGACCGTGTCTGCATGTCAAAAGTTTTGCTTATCATTTCTAGTTTTAAATCATCTGCTTATCATCCTTAGGAAATTACCTGCTTATCATTCTTAGTCTAGACATGTCTTACTGCCTCTATTGCATAGACAGTGTATAGATAAATTCATATCTTGGCGTATCTGTTATTCTTACCTTTGCCTGACAGCTTCCGTAGATTCCTCCGTAACTTATGGGATTTTAGTATTATATATGCATATGTAAATTATGTATTGCAGGGTACTAATCTACATCCTATAATCTATTTCTTATCAAAAATCCTTCATCAGATCGTACGAGATGAATCCCTCAACCAGTTCGAATTTCTCGGATTCCGACAGCTATTCCGATATGGAGTTTCACCTAAGTTCCGGAAGCAGCGTCACCAGAATGAATCAACCAATCAGCTATCCCCAATTCATCTGATGGATTCGTAGTCGACTTAATTAATGGAAATGCGAAGAAGGCGATCCCTTTCACCAACCGAATTCACCTATTGGCGAAGAACCTGAAGCACTTACCGGAAAACCAGTCCGAAACACCATTTTCACCATCACTTCCCGAATATCTCGCCATGATTATATACTATCTCAAAATTCAAAACCTTCTTCATCTGCTCGTTCCGACCGACAATCATTCTGGAGTAATACAAGAAGTCAACGAACTTCGCGCTCGAGTAATCAATTTGGAGAATATGGTTCAAAACGTACCAGCTTCAGCAACATCATCGGCATCAACAGTACCACCAACAACACAAGTTTCAACATCACATGCCCCAATATCTCATTCTGTACCTCAAGCATAATCATCGTTTTATGAATCATTCTACATTATTTATCTTCGTTCGACATGATGATTATGTTATCTCTAATGTTTTAGAGATTATGTACTCTAATTCTAACCGAAAAGCAAATGAGTTTAATGTTATATTAACTCATTAAATTCATAATTACATCTGAAGAAAATATATATGTATATATTTTTTCATAAAGATTGTAATTAAAAAAATTCTTTTGTACAAACTGTTAATGGTGAAAATATTTTAACGGGTAGGTAATACCCGAGGAATATTTAGATTTCATATTAATAAGTTACACTGTACATTCTTCGAATTTGATTCAACGATCATTTACTATCCTATTTACAACCACCGATATACGTATCCGTTCACCAAAGAATAACTATTTTCATTCAAATTCAATTTCATATTTTGATTTTGACCTATTAGAATCTAACAAGTGGCATAATGAAGAAATAATGGACACAATAAAAATTGATTAGAAACAGACTAATTAACTATAAGAAATTTTGTTAAGAAACCACGCTAACAAGATCCTAGCTAACTGTTCCTAGCTAACTGTTAATTCCGTATTACATTTTATTTTATCGCAATTTATTTATCGCAATTTAATTATCGCAATTTATTTATCGCATTTTATTTATCGCAATTTTAATTCTCGCAATTTTATTTATCGTCATTTAATTTCTGTTATTTATTTTACGCACTTTAAATATCGGGACACGTATACAAGGTTTTGACATATCATATCGACGCATCTATATATATTATTTGGAATAACCATAGACACTCTATATTCAGTAATACTGGAGTTAGCTATACAGGGTTGAGGTTGATTCTACAATAATATATATAGTTTGAGTTGTGATCGAGTCTGAGACATGTACACGGGTCACGACACGTAGTAATTAATTCGAATATTGTATATTAAACTATATATGAATTATTGGACTATCAACTGTGGACTATCGACTGTGGACTAATAACATTGGACAATTAAAATGAATTAAAATATTGATTATAACATATGAAACTAAACATTTCTTCAAGTTTGCCACTTGATTTCATCTTAAACTCATTTGTATCTTGACGGTTACAATCTGCGTTCAAACCTTTCATGATTCTTGAAAACACCTCAATCGAGAGAATGAACCAACCACTTCATCTATAGAAGAAAAGATTGATGCATATAGCTATTCACCTGAGAAACTCTCAGCAACTGAGTAAACGTTTAAAACGTAGCTATGCTAATTTCTTAGTGTTATTATTACCCAAAATAACTTTGCAATCCCTTTCCAAATTAGCAAATTTTGTCACAGCTCCAGCAAGTCAACTTTGACTTTTCGTTCGAAACAACCTTATTATAACCTTGATTTATATGTGTGTTCTTTTATTGTTACCGGGGAACCTTTTATTATATTCCACCATATTACCAGCAGATGTACCAGCAACCTCGCCGCTCCTTGGTTTAAATCTCTCTGACAAATCACTATATTTACCTATTGAAGTCTCATCATGTACTCATCCGCATCTTGTAACAAGAATTACCATACCAATTACCGGAAATCAGCAAATCTGTATTGTGAGTCTCGCAACGTTTCCACAATAACAGTTATATGTATCTATATAACATTTATCTCTTAGAACTATGATCTTCCATTCTGAAATTTTGAAAAGCACCCAGTCTGCGAATTAATACTCTGAATTTTGAAAAGTTGAATGAAGCAACAAAAACTGTAAACGACCTCAACAGCCAAAAGTTGATGATAAAGAATTGTATGTTGGCAAAGCTCAGAAAAAGTTTGAAACTGAAAAACTGATTGAGCAAACTACGACGGAGTCTCTGAACAAATCACAAGGACTAAACTTCTACATTAAGAATCCTGATGATTCTGTTTCTGATAAAATCTTTAGCGAATAACTTGCTTCTGACTCCAAACTCTTGCGGACAAATTTTCTTCACCATCCTTCGATATTAGAAATTCCAAGATATCATCGTATCTTTCATTATAAATATCCTCCATATTTCTGAAAATATTTTCATAACTATTCTTATCTGAAATCATTAATCTCTTAGTGCTATAAGTGTTACATCATATAGAAACTGTTAGTTTCTATATTCTGTAAACTTTCGAGCTTAAATATGAATGTTATTGAAGTAATGTTGGGAACTGATGCTTGAGTTAGTATAATATAATGACACTTGATTAACGTGATTATATTACATTAGGTCATGCTGAGTTTCTAATGGAACGTGATGATTCACATATCATAACGTCATCATGTGCCATGTTACATAACTCTTTCATTCTGTTTAACTTTTAAACATATCAAGAAAATATATTCTTGATAGTTCTATTCTCAGTGATTTTGGTAATTTGACAAATCAAATCGTGCTGATACATTTTTTTCTTATTTAGAACATGATGTTTATCCGAAATTCCATATTTACGAATTCTGGACCGTTACTCGCTTTACTAGAGGTCTGGAGGATAATAAAAAGGTAAAGAGCTCCAAAATATAAGAGAAAATATAAAGCTCAATAACAACACGGAAGTTACAAACCGTGGGTATTAATAAGAATAGCAATATAAAGACAAGGCATAATTAAGAAAGTATCACCCCAAGGTTATATTAAAAGTAAACAGATTTTTCTGGTGGAAGATTGAAAAGAGGGATGACAGAAATGATAATTAGGAAAATATTAGGGATTAGAACTGGACTAAGCATTTGCACAATCTTTTGGATGTATGAACTAAGAAAGAAAGTATAGGAATGGTGAGAATAATGGAACGGAGGAGTTTAATTTATAATGGAAATATCAGACAGAGTAATCAAGGTAGATCCCTGTATTTAATTATAAAGATCTTAATTTCTTTATTCGCCGAAGAATCAAATCTTTTAGATTTCGAAAATTTTCTTTAAATCCCTTGAATTCCGGAATTCAATCAAGACAACGTCAGAAGTTAAGACGAACCTTATTTTTTGAATTCAACCATGACTAGTCAAAAGTTATGATGAAACTTGTCTTTCTCATTTCACTCTTTTGTGATAGCTTCACTCTTACTCTTCACATAAACGGATTGTTTCATCCATATTACCAAATGATGAGAAAAACTCTGATTTCTAGCTCGTATTCGTCATGAAAACATTTTATTGTTAGCCGTGACCACCTCACTCAAATTTCGGGACGAAATTTCTTTAACGGATAGGTACTGTGACGACCCGAAAATTTTCAACAAAATTTAAACTTAATCTTATTATGATCTCGACACGATAAGCAAAGTCTGTAATGTTGAGTCTCGAAAATTATTGAAACTGGTTACATGAAATCATTTGACCTTCGACTGTTCCCGATGATTCACGAACCATTGCTTGTAAATATGTAGATATATATAAATATGTGCATATATAAATATATGTATAATATATATATATAATAACATGAACATTAATAAACTAGCATATACATTTAATTGTTGGAAATAAATATGTAAAATAATATGCAATGTAATACAAACTAATATTATATATAGATATATGTATTTATGTATATAAATTTTATTTGTAAATATATAAAGCTTTATTAAATATATTTGTTTAAGAATATATAATATATTTGTTTTAGTAATTAAACTTGCTATTTTTAAAACTGTTTGTATATAGAAAGAGAATATATTAAAAATAAATGATTTCGAGCTTAGTCAGTAAACTTCAGTAACACTCGGTTGACGTTTTGTTAGTTTTAATATAGATACAGTACATGTTCATGAAGGATTGAAATAAAAGTTGGACTGTAAATTGATTACGAAGATTTTAGATTTGTTAAATATATTTTTATCTTTTTAAGTTTAAAAATTAGTACTCCGTACATATTAATTGGAACAGAAAATAAATAATTATAGAACCTTTTTGATCAGGTTTTAAACAGGAAATGACTGAAATAATTAAATATAGTTAATCTACAAATTTTGGATTTTTAGGAACACTTTCATACGTTAACTGTTTAGCAATGGACACACCCCGTGAAAACCGTCGGTAGAAAGGATGTAAGAGTCACTGCTGTACTATTGAAAATTATCATTTGAAGTTACTGTACGATCTGTGACTATAGTTCCATTATTTTATTAATTATTATTTAATTATATTAATTATTATTAAGATTATATTTACATAGTATTATAGATATATATATATATATATATATGTATTATGCATTAAGAAATATAGAGGTAGAGCAGGTGAATCACTTGATCACCAACTTCCCACGACCACCATCTCACCACCGACACCACCACCATCGCCCACCCTTCACCACCATCACTTTTTGGAACAATTCCAACCGAAACCATTTCGGTTTTGTGTTTATGTTCTATTTTTTTTACATAATACAATCACCACTTTCATAAACCACCATGGTCATCATCGAACAAAGAATCACCACCGAATCCTTTAACCACCTTCTACCGTAACCACTTCTCTATCTCTTCTCTCTCTCTGTCCTTAAAACCGAAACCCTTCAATACCTTTTCTATATTTCTATTTCTGTAGAACCTACTCAATGAAAACCACCTCTACAACCTCCTGTGTATCGTACGTACTGCTGCTGCAATATGTGTTACCGTTTCTGTTAAAATGGTGAAGATATAAGATGATGATAAAAACGATAATGAAGATGATATTGCTACTCGCTACCTTTCTTGTTTCTGTCTCTGACAAACGTCGACGAAGGAGAGATGATGTTATGAGTATCGATGATGATAATGTTAGATTGTATGATAAAAAAAGAAAAGAAAACGAAGACGATGATAAAAAAAAAATTATAAAGATGATGATGATTTTGTTTTTTTTACGAAGATGATTATGATTACGATTATGGATGATAAATGGTGGTGAAGTCTTATGAAGATGATGATTTTGTTCATAATGGGGAATAGTTCTGGGTCTTGTGTTTTTGAAGAAGAAGAGATAGTAGCAGGAACACTCAGATTAAGTAGATTTTTATTACGAATTAATTCACAAAAGCGTAGACAGAACAATGGTTTCGACGTATGGTTGTTAAACGAGAGGTCCTGGGTTCGAACCCAGGCCACTGCAATATTTTTTTTAAAGTTAGGCTTAGAAACTGCTATTGGGCCGAATCCTTTCTCCTCATGCTGGGCCGAATCCTTCCTCCTCATGTTGGGCCGAATCCTTCTCCTCATGTTGGGCCAGGAAACAGAAAATGCGGTTATAGAAATTAAGTTAGGATCTAAATCAGAAAATTAACAGTGGAGCAGTTGGTTGGTGGTGTTTGCGAGTGAGCGTGAGGTCGAGGGTTCGAGCCCCGTGTGTGACATTTTCTTTTTAGAAAAGCCTAATGAGGTAGTTTTCATACTAAGATCACTTCTATTATTATTATTATTATTATTATTATTATTATTATTATTATTATTATTATTATTATTATTATTATTATTATTATTATTATTATTATTATTATTATTATTATTATTATTATTATTATTATTATTATCATCATTATTATCATTATTATTATTATTATTATTTTTAATACTATCATAATTATTATTATTATTATTATTATTATTATTATTATTATTATTATTATTATTATTATTATTATTATTATTATTATTATTATTATTTAAAGAACCTTTATTTTTAAAATTATCATTGTTATTAAAATTATCAGTATTGTCAAAAGTATCATTTAAAATTATCATTTTTATTAAGATTTATATTATTATTATAACTAATATTATTAGTAAAACTACCCTTTTTATTTAAAAATTTCATTTTCATTATTATTATAATATCATTATAACAAATAAATATTTTGTATATAAACATATACTTATACTAAAATTATATTAACATTATCTATAATTTTATATTAAAAATATTAACATTTCTATTATGTATATACAAAATAAATACATATATAACATGCAATTTAGGATATGAAAATATTAGAGTTTAATATAAATGATATATATAAACTACAACATTAAATATACAAATACTATATAATTAATAGTTGGAATTATTTGATTTTCATCATATATTTTTAATATAAATATAAATGATATAGGTTCGTGAATCCGAGGCCAAACCTGCATTGTTCAGTATCGTCGTATGAATATTTTTACTACAAAATATTGTAGAGTGAGTTTCATTTGCCTTTTTACCCTTTATATTTTTGGGCTGAGAATACATGCGCAATTTTTATAAATGTTTTACGAAATAGACACAAGTAATTGAAACTACATTATACGGGTGAATGATCGAAGTCGAATATGCCCCTTTTGCTTGGTAACCTAAGAATTAGTAAACCGATCTACTAATTGACACGAATCCTAAAGATAGATCTATTGGGCCTAACGAACCCCATCCGTTGGAGCGGATGCTTTAGTACTTCGATGTTGTTTTATATCATGTCCGATGGATTTCCCGGAATGATAGGGGATATTCTTATATGCATCTTGTTAATGTCGGTTACCAGGTGTTCACCATATGAATGATTTTTGTCTCTATGCATAGGACGTATATTTATGAGAAATGGAAATATGAAATCTTGTGGTCTATTAAAATTATGAAATGATTATTTATGATAAAATAATGAACTCACCAACCTTTTGGTTGACACTTTAAAGCATGTTTATTCTCAGGTATGAAAGAAATCTTTCGCTGTGCATTTGCTCATTTTAGAGACATTACTTGGAGTCATTCATGACGTATTTCAAAAGACGTTGCATTCGAGTCGTCGAGTTCATCAAGATTATTATCAAGTCAATTATAGTTTAGATATATTATGAAATGGTATGCATGCCGTCAACTTTCGATGTATTGAAAGTTTGTGTTTTTAAAAACGAATGCAATGTTTGTAAAATGTATCATATATAGGTCAAGTACCTCGCAATGAAATCAACTATTGTGAATCGTTTATAATCGATATGGACTTCGTCCAGATGGATTAGGACGGGTCTCTACACTGATTACTTTTACGATATTACCAATGCTTTTATGTTTGACACTAGTACTATTATACCCGTTGAGTTTGTTCAGAATTTCCCTAGCTTGAATACTTTAATTACCTTCGGGTAAGCGCAAATTAGATGGACTAATCCGTTAGGTTAGACAAACCTCACCCAACAGTATTAACTGTGGTGCATTTACTTTGAACTATAAGTACACTCGAACAAGTGTATACAATTCATGGGGTAAGGATAAGTGTAGTTATATACTATACGCCGGTCTTAGCTAGTATTCAAGTGCTCATAGTGGTATGTAAATTTTTGCAACGCTGTGCTTATGGAAATCTCGTGGTCAAATGCAAATGAACTATTTTTCTGAATAATGTTTTTTAGATACTATTTTACGTTACTTAAAACTGTGGTTTACAAACAAGAGAAATAAAACTTGACATGGTATTGTCTACGAACATTTGAAACTTGACACGGTATTGTCTACGAACATTTGAAACTTGACATGATATTGTCTACGAACATTTGAAAATTGACATGATATTCTCTACAAACATTTGAAACAAGACATAGTGCTGTCTACAAACTTTAAGTATGAAACCTTTGTAGTCTCATACGTTGCAATTGGTTACTTAAACTTGTGTTTTACAAGCAGGAGAAACAAAACATTTTTGAATGTCATACACAGCTGAAACTTGACATTGATATTCACAAACAGACTAAAACTTGACAAATGTTGTCTGCAAACTTTTAATATTAAACCTTGGTGGTCTTTCGCTAATAAACGTTTTCTGAAAATCGTTCTTAAACATACCGTATTGTTTACTTAAACCTTTAGATCACTCAACATTATTGTTGACTTGTTTTGCGTGTTATTTCTCAGGTATTAATTGCTTCCGCTGTAGATATTTGTTGTTATATGTAAAAGTCAAGCCATGCGCTGGGACCAGAGTTAACATCGTCGTTGATAGATTTTAATGGGGTGTTATAACTGGTGATTGCCGATAACTGACCCACATATTTGTAATAAAATTCATTATAATTCGCTTCGGGTCCCCTCTTCGACTCATATCTACAAACAGTGTTGCAAAAAACCCGATTACTTCTCGATTAATCTCCGATTACACATTTTTATGAGCAGTCTGTTCCGACTTTTCAAAATTCGTTTAATTAATCGGTCAACGTCGATTGATGGGTCAAAATCGAATTTGGTAATCAATGTCGGTCAAAGTCAAAATTTGTCAACATTTTAATATGAATTTTTAACAAAAACTTTAATGTTTTTGAACCAAATGAACAAGCTTTGAGAATTATGTTAAAGTTTATATTTATGTTTAAAGTTTTCTTGTATATTTACAAATATAATTTATAAAATTTAATATTTATATGTACTAAAGTACAATCCGATTAATCCCTGAATTGTCGATTAATCCTTCCGAAGTCCCGACCGATTAATTATCGAATAGCGAATTTTGCAACTTTGTTTACAAATACTTCATACATTCTTGAAAACTTCCACCTCACCCTTTAGCAATTTCAACTACAAAGATTTGGAATTTTTATAAAAACGGGAGACGAACTAACATTGTCACGGTGTTCATGCATTCTTGAAAAACGAATTGGATCTTTTAACGTACAATTGTTCATATATTCAACAATCTTTTATCAATAATTCAAACTCAAGTATTTGATTAATGGAGACTCTAGCTAATAGAATAAAATAACCACGTGAAGTGAATTGATTAGCATCAAAGTTTTGTAGTACTCGTATTTGTTAACGGAATATGACTGACTTCAGATAAGATATACCAGTAGAATTTCTTTTGGACGTATAAGAGAAATAAATAAATATATTAGAAATGTGTAAGTTAATTATTATAAGTTAATAATAACGGGGATGTAGCTCATATGGTAGAGCGCTCGCTTCGCATGCGAGAGGCACGGTGTTCGATTCCCCGCATCTCCATCTTAAATGTTTTATATATTATTTTATCAACGAATATATAATTATAATTGTTTAGTAATTATTAATTACCTAAAAAACTATTTACAAGAATGAAATCAGGCTTTTGATTTGCTGCCTAATTATTTTTGGCCATCTGATTTTCACTCGTCGTCGTCATTATTATTATTATTATTATTATTATTATTATTATTATTATTATTATTATTATTATTATTATTATTATCATGTTGATGTACAAAGTATACGTGCCCTTTTCTACACACCTGACTCTCCCAACTCACTAACATCTATTAAAATAACACCCTTTAAGTATTACAGTATTAATTTTTAATTTTAACAGAATAAATTTGAGAGTTCTACTCAGAAGGGTCTCTGCGATTCATCATATCCTTCGGTGATGTTATTCTTTTTTGACTGGGGTTCTCAACTGATTTGTTGGTCGTTTGGGATGACGATTACGGGAGCATTCGATTCATGTGATGAGGTTGAAAAATTAGTCTTACCATTTGTTCTTTTGTAACGATCGACATAAATGATTGGGTTTCAGTTTAATTGAAATGTTTTAGATATTTGTTTCAGTGTACAAATTGGGATTTTAGGTGTTTGACCTAAAATCGAAAGCTTTTGTCGCTATCCAATGTCTGGTTATTATTCATTATAAAATTTGTATTAAAAAACAAAAACAAACACTACGGGTGTTTTTTTTTATCATTATGTACTTCCAGAACAAATTTTATTAATACTCCTTAAATTTATTGTATCTAAACAAAAAGCACACAAGTTAAAAAAAAAGTAACTATCACATATATTTTTTTATTAACTTTCTGGTTTCACCCCTTAATATTTACATATTATTTTATCTTACATGTATAAAGTAGGTACTATTATATACGAATCATAGATATGAATATATTGTAAATGAGGTAATATTATATACGAATCATATAAAGATAATAATTCGTAATTAGTGTATACTTAAATGATGTTATAATACGAATCTATACTTTCTAATAAATCTCTATAATAATAATGTCATAAATGAAGAATTTTAAAGCTTAAATTTTTTTTTTTTCTAAACAATCCATGATGATGTCATTAAAATAATTAATTAATTTTTTTTTAAATGGCAATATTAATTGAGTCAATACAAGCGTCGATTTATTGGCGACTTTACTGCCACTTAGAGCCTAAATTGAATGTGCATGATTTAAGACCCATGTAAATTTGATCCTACCATTTTCATGGCGTCTCATATTATATTTTTTATATTTTTATTATTTTTTTGAAAAAAAAATTCCTACTTATTGGCCGGAGGTCCATTCGGAAGCAATCTCTTTATCCGTCGAAGAGAGAGATGGAGGAATTTCTCTACTTCTTGGAGCGTATCACTCTGGGTGAATAAATTACTTCTCTTTATTCAAAGATAGGAGAATGATTGTCTGCATCTCACATCCCTCATACACCACGCATTTGATATTGGGTTTTGTTGTTGTTGTTGTTGTTTATTTTGAAAAAATATTAATATGTACAATCTTTGAAGCATATGTACAACCTAATGGTAAGATCATATGTACAGTATTTGAAACATTATGTACAATCTAATGGTAAAACACTTCGATTACTATATATAAAATATTTGAAGCATTATGTACAACCTTATAACTTCAATGACCATATATACAATCTTTAAAACAAATTGTACAATATTTTTAGAAATACTTCATGAAAACATTTACAAACTTTGAAGCATATTGTACAACCCTCACATAATAATTATATTTTTTTTTTTAAATTTCAAAGTCATTTGTTAATACTAATAATAATTATTAAAAATATAAATATTTAATTCTGAAACAAACTTTATTATTATTTTTTTTATTATAATTATAATTACTTTTTTATTGTTGTTCAAATATAGGTTCTCTTTACAGGATTAAATATGTTATATATGTATACGAAATACATCTCTCAATAAAAAGTTATAATATTGACCTTTATGACAAGGGAAATATTATGTGATGAAAATTAGAAGAGGGTGCTGGGAAAACGAAGTTAGTTCATTTATTTTGTTAAATATGTTTGTCATACCCCCAAATAGGGTCGGGAAAATATGATTTCACAATATCACAACACAAGTAAGTATAAACGAGAACGACTCTAAATGAGACGTTTTATAACAAATTTGAATTTGCAGCGGAAACATAATAATGTTTTACATAATGAAATTCATATGTAAATAACAAATGATAAGTCTAATATGTGAACTCCAATGCAACAGCTAACTAAGCATCATAGGGCAGCACACAAGCTAATCTTCACCTGAGACAAACATGCTTAAAGTGTCAACACAATGGTTGAGTGAAAATCATAGGTTTAACAATCATAATAAGTTTTAGACCACAAGATTTAGTTCAAAACATCAAAATATTCAATATGCCATGAGTTATAATATCGAACTAAACAATTAACCCCTGACACTGTACGGGTGTCGGCAATTATTATTATGCACCCCCTTGACAATCACGCCAATGGGTAGAGACGTCACTCTCAATTGGCCTACTCACAATAATTAAGCTTGCAATATTTCAATTCCAGCAATTAACGATATTATGGCGGGGATTTGCATGTAAAGATATAATCAATACAAGTTAACAAAATTCTCACGAAATTGCATATCAAATAGTTTAGGCACTTGTGTCTAAATTGTAAATATTTAAGAGCAAGCATGTGTCTTGTGACGACCCGGGAATTTCCGACTAAATTTAAACTTAACCTTTATATGATTTCGATACGATAAGCAAAGTATGTAATGTTGAGTCTAGAAAATATTGAAACGATGTTCATATTTTCATTTGACCTTTGACTGTTCCCGAAGATTCATGATCAATTATGTGTAAATAAAAATGTAAATGAATTATATACATAAGTAATATTATATATATATATATATATATATATATATATATATATATATATATTGTAATTTATAAATATTAAAGATTCAATAACCATATAAGTAGAAGATAGGATATAATAAATGGTAATACATTTATAATATTAATATTATTACCATTAATTTCACTATTATTATTAATATTTGTATCATAAATATTAGTAAATAAAGTATATATATTTATACAAAATTTGATATGTACAAGTACTATTATTAATATTAGTATTATTATCATTAGTAATATCATTACTTTTATTAACATTATTATCATTATCCTTGTTGCTAATATTATTTATTCATTATTAATTTAAGTATCACTATAAAAACTATCATTTATATTGTTATCACAAATATTAACATTAATAAATTTATGATTTAGTTATTTAATTATTATTTGTATTATTTGATATTACTATCATTATTATTACTAAAAATTATAAATTTTTATTTAAAATTTTCATTATCATTATTACTTTTATCATTAGTCTTATTATTATTGAATTTATTTTATTATTATTATTATTAGTATTTTATTATTAAAAATATCAATATTATTATTATTATTATTATTAATATTGATTAAAGATAATTAAAAAGCAAGTAAATCGTCGATCTGTTTTAATCACAATCAACTGTGATTTAATTTTGTTTCTGTCCACGATTGCAAACAAATTCAGTTATGGATCAACCTCAGAGTTATTTTTAATTATATATATTTCCATCTGCTTTATATGGTTTTGTTCGCTACTTCATGACTCGAATAACCTGTCGACTACTTTAAATTCTATATAACAAACGTTTATTATTAACGGAAACGAATCAACCCTTACTCCATTATTTTCAACTATCAATTTTATTTGCAAAATTTTTAACAGAAAAGCAAGGGAAACAGATAAATCCCCTGTACGCGTAAGTCTTTTTATCAATAGCCAATTTCGAATGAAGTTTAAAAATCTGTAAATGTAGTTAGGTTAGGATTCATCTAGTCAATCTACCTGTAAAGTTTTAGACTCTAATTCTTCCAAATGAGTGTGAATATTCGAGTCAAAGTTTGAAACAAAAAGTCAAACAGTATGAACTTGGATTAAATTTGAATTACCTGTTGTAATTCAAGTTCAATTGGTGATTTAAAAAGGTTCTATAAAGGATTTTTAACATATTTCATGTTGAAGTCGTTATCTAAACAGGTCTGGATTTTAAAATCACCATTCGAGTTCATACTTTTCAAAACGATATTTCTGTTGGTCAGTTTTAAAAATTTAATTTCTATTTCTGTTATTTCACCACATTTTAATCGATGCTGCTTCAATGTTACGTCCTAAATGAAACAATTAATTTGAAGTCTAGTTTGGTTTTTAGTCTTCTGGTCGATTCATTCGTGAAGAAGAAGAAGTAGATACAGAAGATAAAAAGGGGATAAATATAAATAGATTACGTATTAATACAGAAAAACAGAATAGAGCAACTGGTTTGGGGATAGGTCGGGTGAGCGGGAGGTCAGGGGTTCGAGCTCGAGCCTGGGCATTAGCTGCAATCTTTTTCTTTGGAAAAATCTTGTGAGGTAGTTTTCCTATCAAAGTTTTTATTATTATTATTATTATTAATATCATTATTATTAGAATTATAATTATTATTAACAATTTCATTATCATTGTTATTATTATTAGTATGATTATTATTATTATGGTTATTATAACAATAATTATTGTTATTTTGATTATAATTAAGAATATTGTTATTATAATAATTATTATTATAATTTTAGTAATTATACTTATCATTAATATTGTTATTACTAACATTATTTTCAATATCAAGTATTATTATTATTTAGTATTATTGTTATTATTATTATCATTATTGATTAGTATTATGGTATTGTTCAATAGTACCAATATTATTATTATTAACATGGCTATTAAAAATTAGTATCATTAATATAGTTTATATAAATGTCACTACTAATATCATTATTAAGTAGTATTATTCTTAATATTATCAAAAGTATTATTATAAATTATTAGTATTCTCGTAAATATTAACATTATTATCATTTTCAGAACCATTATTAGTAACATAAGTATATTAGGAATATTACAATCATTATTTTTATAATTATTCGTATTAACTTAGTATAAATAGAATTGCGGTGTTGATAAACAAATATATATATATATATATATATATATATATATATATATATATATATATATATATATATATATATATATATATATATATATATATATATATATATATATATATATATATATATATATATAAAGAAAAAGGTATTTAACACATATAACATCACAAAATTTATATTTTTGTATACAAAATGAATATATGAAACCTATATATATGTTATTAATATAAAAATGATATAACTAATAAAGTTATATATATAAGTGTTCGATTACAATTATGTGTGTTAATAAATATATAAATGATATAGGTTCGTGAATCCGAGGTCAACCCTGCATTGTTCAGTTTCGTCGTATGAATATTTTTACTACAAAATATTGGATTGTGAGTTCATTTGCTCCCTTTTACTCTTTACATTTTTGGGACTGAGAATACATGCGCTGTTTTTACAACTGCTTTATTAAATGCTTTTGAAATATATTTTGAACTGCGAATACATGAACTACTTTTATAACTGTTTTACGAAATAGACACAAGTAATCGAAACTACATTCTATGGTTGAATAATCGAAATCGAATATGCCCTTTTTATGATGTCAGATGTTTTCCCGGAATGATGGCGAATTTATCATGTCCGATGTTTTCCCGGAATGATGGCGAATTTATCATGTCCGATGTTTTCCCGGAATGATGGCGAATTTATCATGTCCGAAGTTTTCCAGGAATGATGGCAAATTTATCATGTCCGAAGTTGTCCCGGAATGATGAGGATATTCTATATGAAATTTGTTAAGGTCGATTACCAGGTGTTCAATCCATATGAATGAATTTTATGCATAATGGTTATGGTAAATGGGAATATTAAATCTGGTGGTCTATTAAAATGAAAAATTTTATTGTTTGCGATAAACCTATGAACTCACCAACCTTTTGGTTGACACTTTAAAGCATGTTTATTCTCAGGTATTAAAGAAATCTTTCGCTGTGCATTAGCTCATCTTAAGGCTATTACTTGGAGTCATTCATGGCATATTTTGAAAGACGTTGCATTCGAGTCGTTGAGTTCATCAAGATTATTATTAAGTCAATTATAGTTGGATGTATTATTAAATGGTATGCATGCCGTCAACTTTCAATGTAAAGAAAGTTTGTCTTTTAAAAATGAATGCAATGTTTGTAAAATGTATCATATGGAGGTCAATTACCTCGCGATGTAATCATATATTACTGTATTCGTCTCATGTGGTATCAGAGCGGTGGTCTTAGCGAACCAGGTCTTGCATTAGTGTGTCTAACTAGTAGTTGTTTAGATGCATTAGTGAGTCTGGACTTCGACCGTGTCTGCATGTCAAAAGTTTTGCTTATCATTTCGTGTCGAAAATTACTTGCTTATCATCCTTAAAGTCTAGACATGTCTTACTGCCTCTATTGCATAGACAGTGTTGTAGCGACCCGACAAAATCGTCATTGACGGCGCCGTCTACTTAGGTCCCGTTACGTGGTCATAAGTCTTTAAAACAACGTTTGACCAAAAGTATGTCGCATTTATTTCAAAAGTAAGGATGTTTCAAGGTTTATAAAGTAGTTCGACAACTAGTTACATAACAAAGTTTAAAGTACAAATGAAACATATGCGACACAATTTAAAAGTAGCCAAAAGGCGCTCCACGTATGCATGTATACTCGACATTCAAGCAAGTATCAAAAGTAATGAGCGGAAGCATGTATCACAAAACGTTCAAGGACCTGAGAAAAACATAGAAATCTGTCAACGAAAAACGTTGGTGAAATCATAGGTTTAAGTAAGTAAGTACAAATGAACCACAAGATTTGTAACATTGATATAATAGTAATACATTCCAAAAGTTTGTTTCACGAGCACCCAATTATCAATGCTTAACTTTCCTTCCATAGAACCCCATCACAATAGTGTTAGAACATACAATGTTTCACGAAAATATATTTCATTCGTAAACGATAGCGAACCGTTTGAATGAGGGTTTGTCAAACCCATATGGATCCATACAACATAAGTTCTCGCTTACACCCGGCAAGTGTAACTAATGATAATCGAATTGAGGATTTTGTTCTAAACTCGTATGTAGAATATTTGTTTTCCTGTACTTGTGTTCACTTAATAAAAGAAATGTTTATGTTTTCTCATCCCAAATGTAAGTTCAAAAAAAGTAAAAGTGGGACTATGATCTCACCTTGAGTGCACGTAGGTAAAAGTACTTTAACAAGTAAACGTATGCAAGAACGAATGCTAGTCTTGACCTAAACAAATAGGTTTGTATCAATATCGGTAAACACGGTCGGTCAAAGCGTTCAATTAGTCCTATGGCTCGTTACGACTCGATTACAAAAGCATGTGAGTCAAATTGTCACGTTTCATGCAAGATACAAGTATAAAAGCATGTTAGAACGATTGCACAAATATTTGGTTAAGTTTGACAAAAAGTCAAACTTTGGTCGGTCAAAGTCAACAAAAAAGTCAACACGTTCGGGTCGGGTCCCGAACTATTTTTCTGAGGTTTTTAATCATATATGAGCATGTTAGAACAAGTTACATGTGAATCGGAGGTCCGTAGCATGGCAAACATTTTTCATAATTTGACCAAATTGGACAGCCCACTTTGGCGCGCTGCGCGGGCATATGGCGCGCCGCGCCATTACCTGTGCAGAGAATTCTGGCAGTTTTTAAGTTTTATGCACGAACCTAACCTCAAACAATCACCATTTACGACCCGCAAACAACCAAAGCATGTATCTTATATCATCGGAAAGGTATTTTGATAAGGAAAACAACTAAATACATTTCATCAATCACATTTACTTTTACAACAACCAAAATCACATTCAAAGCTCCTCATTAAATGCATTTAAGGTCATAAATGAAGTTCGATGATTCGACAACCAATTTACATGAATGATATGCCGTTTCGAAGGTGATCAAGCATACAATACAACCTAACACTTACAAATAACATTTCATGGCATTCAAAGCATCAAAAGTCCATTTCAAATTCATCAAACCCTAACCCAAATTCACCAAAATCAATATTCAAGTTCATGAAGTTTTCTAAAGCAACCTACACATCAAATTGAAGCTAGTGATACTAGGAACACATTTAATACTTGCAATTTATCATAACAACAACATTAAATCATCCAAAACTCAAAATCAAACACACACTATTCATGTTCATGCTAGTTACACTAAAACCACGAGATCGAGCATATAAATCATATATTCATGTTAGACTTGAACCATAGACACTAACTAACAACTTTATAAGTTAAAAACATCAAGAACACAAAATCTAGTGATTTTAGAAAGTTACCCAAATGTAATGAAATTGGTATGGAATCAAAGAGGAAGTTGCAAGGATTCCAAATATGCAATTTGTTTGGATTGAAGCTTGATCGATTGGATTTAGATGATAAATCTTTGAAATGGAGAATTGAAAGAAAATGTGGAAGTATGAAAAGAAAATGGAAAAGAATGGGGAGGTGGGTGTTGACTAGTCAAAAGCTAGTCACATCTTTGCTCCCTTGACGAAACTAGTCCCTCGAGTTCGGTTGCGATTGCGTGAATTACCTAAACGAGATATTTTTAAAACGCGTATTAACGAAGGATGTTATTGTAACATCCTGCATTTTTCCGTTAAATTGTTTTAACGCCTGTCTTTTTATTTTAATAATATCCTTTGTAACTAGATTCGTATCCTAAATTAGCTAACATTCTTAATAATTTCGTTATTGGATTATAACGTCTCCCGTACTCTCGTGAAATTCAAATAATTCGTTTGGTTAATTCACGCACCCGCACCCGAACTAGAGGGACTAAACTTGCAAAGAGGCCAAAGATTTGACTAGGTCAACTAGTCAAACCTTCAACCTCCTCCTCTCATTTCTCTCTTTCTTTCTTTTTCATACTTCCATTTTCTCTCAAGAACTCAAACAAGATTCATCATCTAAATCCGATTTTGGAGGCTAACATCAAAACAAATTACATATTTGGAATCCTCTCTTCATCCCCTACAACTTGATACCAATTTCATCTCATTTGGGTAACTTTCTAAAATCACTAGATTTTGTGTTCTTGATGTTTTAACTTATAAAGTTGTTAGTTAGTGTCTATGGCTCAAGTATAACATGAATACATGTTTTGTTTGCTCGATTTGTTGTTTTGAGTAACTAGTTTGAACATTTGAAATGGGTGTGCTTAATCCTTGATTTTGGTTGATTAAATGTTAAAGTTCATGTATTAAATGTGTTACTAGCATCATTAGCTTCATTTTGATGTGTAGGTTGATTTAGAAAAGCTTTATTTACAAAATGGTTGAATTCATGATTTTGGTTAGGGTTTGATAGACTTAAAATGAACTTTTTGATGCTTGAATGCCATGAAATGTTATTTGTAAGTGTTTAGTTGTAATGCACGTTTCACTACCTTCAAAACGGCATATCATATGTGTAAATTGGATTCCCGAAACTTAAAATGCATTTGATGAACTTGAAACTTTGAAAATAAACCTTTATTGATCAATTGACGAGTTTTCAGTTATTTTGATTGATGTTTTTGCTTGGTGAAAAGTAGTTAGTTGTATTCCTTGTCAAAATACCTTTCCAACGATATAAGATACTTGTTTTGGATGTTTACGGTTTAGGATTTATGGGTATTTGAAGTTGGATTCGTGCTTGAGTGTGAAAACTGCCAGAATTCTCTGCACAGGTAATGGCGCGGCGCGCCATGTACCCGCGCGGCGCGCCAAAGTGGTCTGTCCAACTTTGACGATTTTTGAATAATGTTTGCTATGCTACGCACCTCCGATTCACATGTAACTTGTTCTAACATGCTCATATATGATTTCCAAGCTCAGGAAAATAGTTCGGGACCCGACCCGACCCCTTTGACTTTTTCGTTGACTTTGACCAAGTTTGACTTTTAGTCAAACATAACAAAACACTTATGCAATCGTTCTAATCTTATTTTATACTTGATTCTTGCATGAAACTTGACAACGTGATTCACATGCTATATATTCGAGTCGTAACGAGCCATAGGACTAATTGAACATCTTCGACCCATAGTGTTTACCGTTATTGATACGACCTATTTGTTTAGGTCAAGACTAGAATTGTTCTTTGCACACGTTACTTGTTGAAGTACTACTTACTCGTGCACACAAGGTGAGATCATAGTCCCACTTTTACTCTTTTTGAACTTACATTTGGGATGAGAAAACATAAACATTTCTTTTACTAAGTGAACACAAGTACAGGAAAACAAACATTCTACATACGAGTTTAGAACAAAATCCTCAATTCGATTATCATTAGTTACACTTTCCGGGTGTAAGCGAGAACTTATGTTGTATGGATCCATATGGGTTTGACAAACCCTCATTCAAACGGTTCGCTACCGTTTACGAATAAAATATATTTTCGTGAAACAGTGTATGTTCTAACACTATTGTGATAGGGTTCTATGGAAGGAAAGTTAAGCATTGATAATTGGGTGCTCGTGAAACAAACTTTTGGAATGTATTACTATTATATCAATGTTACAAATCTTGTGGTTCATTTGTACTTACTTACTTAAACCTATGATTTCACCAACGTTTTCGTTGACAGATTCTATGTTTTTCTCAGGTCCTTGAACGTTTTGTGATACATGCTTCCGCTCATTACTTTTGATGCTTTGCTTGGATATCGAGTATACATGCATACGTGGAGCGTCTTTTGGCTACTTTTAAATTGTGTCGCATATGTTTCAATTGTACTTTAAACTTTGTTATGTAACTAGTTGTCGAACTACTTTGTAAACCTTGAAACATCTTTACTTTTGAAATAAATGCGACATACTTTTGGTCAAACGTTGTTTTAAAGACTTATGACCACGTAACGGGACCTAAGTCGACGGCGCCGTCAATGACGATTTTGTCGGGTCGCTACAGTTATAATCATATAACGGACTTTAAATAAATAACGAAAAAGTAAACGGAAAAAGGCGAGATGTTACAAGTGTATAGATAAATTCATATCTTAGCATATCTGTTATTGTTACCTTTTCCTGACAGCTTCCGTAGATTTCTCCGTAACTTATGGGATTTAAGTATTATATATGCATATGTAAATTATGTATTGCAGGGTACTAATCTACATCCTATAATCTATTTCTTATCGAAAATCCTTCATTTGATCGTACGATATGGATCCCTCAACCAGTTCGAGTTCCTCGGATTCCGACAGTTATTTCGACATGGATATTCACCTAAGCTCCGGAAGCAGCGTCACTAGAATGAATCAACCAATCAGCCATCCCCAATTCATCTGATGGGTTCGTAGCCTACTTAATCATTGAAAACAAGAGGAAGGCGATCCCTTCCATCCACCACATCCACCTCTTTGAGAAGAACCTGAAGCACTTACCGGCGAACCTGTTCGTAACACCATTTTCTCTCTCATTTCCAGAGTATCTCGCCACGATTATATTCTATCTAAAATTCTAAATCTTATTCATCCGCTCGTCCCGACCGACAATCATTTTGGAATAATGGAAGAAGTTAACGAGCTTCGCGCTCGAGTAATCAATTTGGAAAACGTGATGCAAAATGTACCAGCTTCAACAACACCACCGACACCAACAGTACCACCAACAACCCAAGTTTCAACATCACATGCCTCAACACCGCAATCTATACCTCGAGCATAATCTTCGTTCTACATTTTGTTCTACATCAATTATCTTCGTTCTTCATAGAGACTATGTAATCTCTAATGTTTTAGAGATTATATATTCTAGTTCTAACGGTAAATCAAATGAGATTAATATCATATTAACTCATTACATCTATGATTACATCTGAAGAAAATATATATGTATATATGTTTTCATAAAGATTGTAATTAAAAATTATTTTGTACAAACTGTTAATGGTGAAAATATTTTAACGGGTAGGTAATACCCGAGGAATATTTAGATTTCACATTAATAAGTTACACTGTACATTCTTTCAAATCTAATTCAACAGTCATTTACTATCCTATTTACAACCACCGATATACGTATCCGTTCACCGCAGAATAACCATTTTCATTCAATTTCATATTTGAATTTTGACCTATCAGAATCCAACAAGTGGCATAATGAAGAAAACATTGGACAAAATAAAATTTGTTAGAAACAAACAAATTAACTATGGGAAAATTTTTGTTAAGAATCCACGCTAACTGTTCCTAGCTAACTGTTCCTAGCTAACTGATTACATTTTATTTATCGAAAGTTATTTATCGCAAGTTATATTCTCGCAATTTTATTTATCGTCATTTAATTTCTATTATTTATTTTACACACTTTAAATATCGGGACACGTATACAAAGTTTTGACATATCATATCGACGCATCTATATATATTATTTGGAATCACCATCGACGCTCTATATGCAGTAATGATCGAGTTAGCTATACAGGGTTGAGGTTGATTCTACAATAATATATATACTTTGAGTTGTGATCGAGTCTGAGACATGTACACGGGTCATGATACGTATTAATTAATTCGAATATTATATATTAAACTATATATGAATTATCGGACTGTAAACTGTGGACTAATAACATTGGACAACTAAAATGAATTAAAATATTGATTAAAACATATGAAACTAAACATTTCTTCAAGTTTGTCACATGATTTCATCTTAAACCTCATTTGTATCTTGACAATTACAATCTGTGTTCAAACCTTTCATAATTCTTAAAAAATACCTCAATCGAGAGGATGAACCAACCGCACTTCATCTACGGAAGAAAAGATTGATGCATATAGATATACACATGAAAAACTCTCAGAAACTGAGTAAACGTTTAACACGTAGCTGTGCTAATTCCTTTAGCGTTATTATTACCCAAAATAACTTTTCAATCCCTTTTCAAAGTAGAAAATTTTGTCACAGCTCCAGCAAGTCAACTTCGACTTTTCGTTCGAAACAACCTTATTATAACCTTGATATATATGCGTGCTATTTTGTTGTTACCGGGGAACCTTTTATATCCCGCCACATTAGCAATAAACTTACCAACAACTTCATTGATCTTTGATTTTTCAAAAAGTCATTATATTTATCGAAACCCTATCCACATCTTATAACGAGAATTTCCATACCAATTATCGAGAACTAGCAATCAGTATTTTGAAATCTCGCAGCGTTTCTACATCAACAGTTATGTGTACACATATAACATTTATCTCTTAGAATTATGATCTTCAATTCTGAAAAGCACCAGTCTACGAATCAATACGCCAAATTTTGAAAATGCTGATGAAGCAGCAAAAACTGTAAACGACCTTAACAGTCAAAAGTTTGATGATAAAGAAGGATACGTTGGAAAAGCTCAAAAAAGTTGGAACTGGAAAACTGATTGAGCTAACCACGAAGGAGACCAAGGACAAATACAAGGACCATACCCTATATTTAAAGAATCTAGGTAATTCTGGATCCGTTGAAATCTTTAGAGAATATCTTGCTCCGAAGTCATGTTAAAATCCTGCATAAAAATTTTTCTTCATCAACCTTCGAACTTGGAAATTCCAAAAATATCATCATAAATATCTTCGATATTTCTGAGGATATTTTCTTAAATATTCTCGTCTGAAATTATATACCTCATCGTTCTTCATGTGTTTCATTATATTGGAAACTTCTGTAAAATCTAAGTTTAATTTATGAATGAATTCTGGAGAAATGTAAAGGAATTGAAGCATGAGTTAGTATAATATAATGACACTTGATCAACGTGATTATATTACAGTAAGTCATGCTGAGTTTCTAATGAAACATGATGATTCACAGATCATAACGTCATCATGTGCCATGTTACTTAACTCTTTCATTCTGCTTAACTTCTGAACATATCAAGAAAGTATATTCTTGATAGTCTTATTCTCAGTGATTCTGGTAATTTGATAAATCAAATCATGCTAATACGTTCTTTCTTGTTTAGAACATTAAGATCATTCAAAACTCCATACTTACGAATTCTGGACCATTACTCGCTTTACTAGAGGTCGAGAAGAGAATAAAAAGGCAAAGAGCTCCAAATTATAAGAGAAAATATAAAGCCCAATAACAACACGGAGGTTACTAATCGTAGATATTAATATGAATAGCAATATAGAGACACGGTATAATTAAGAATAGTATCACCCCAAGGTAATAGTAGAAGTAAATAGATTTTTCAGGTGAAAGATTGAAAAGAAGGATGACATAAATGATAATTAGGAAAATATCAAGGATTAGAACTGGATTAAGCATTTTCACAATCTTTTGGATATATAAACTAAGAAAGAAAGTGTAGGAATAGTGAGAATAATGGAACGGAAGAGTTTAATTTATAATGGAAATATCAGACATGGTAATCAAGATAGATCACCGTATTTAATTATAGAGATCTTAGTTTCCTTATTTGTCGAAGAGTCAAATTTTATAGATTTCGAAGATCTTCTTTAAATCCCTTGAATTCCGGAATTCAACCAAGACAACGTCAAAAGTTAAGACGCACCTTATTTTTTTAAATTCAACCGAGACTACGTCAAAAGCTAAGACAAATCTTTATCCTTTCATTTCACTATTTTGTGATAGCTTCACTCGTACGCTCCGCATAATCGAATCGTTTTATCTATATTAATCAATGATGATAAAACTCTATTTATCAACTCATATTCATCATGGAAACATACTTATTGTCAGCCATGATGATCCCACTCAAATTTCGGGACGAAATTTCTTTAACGGGTAGGTACTGTGACCACCCGGGAATTTCTGACTAAATTTAAACTTAACCTTTATATGATTTCGATACGATAAGCAAAGTATGTAATGTTGAGTCTAGAAAATATTGAAACGATGTTCAT
The DNA here is from genome assembly GCF_046630445.1 of Rutidosis leptorrhynchoides. Taxonomy (NCBI): domain Eukaryota; kingdom Viridiplantae; phylum Streptophyta; class Magnoliopsida; order Asterales; family Asteraceae; genus Rutidosis; species Rutidosis leptorrhynchoides. Next base: position 53,226,269 of record NC_092341.1, read on the forward strand.
ATATTCATTTGACCTTTGACTGTTCCCGACGATTCACGAACAATTATGTATAAATAAAAATGTAAATGAATTATATACATAAGTAATATTATATATATATATATATATATATATATATATATATATATATATATATATATATATATATATATATATATATATATATATATATATATATATATATATATTGTAATTTATAAATATTAAAGATTCAATAACTATATAAGTGGAAGATAGGATATAATAAATGGTAATACATTTATAATATTAATATTATTACCATTAATTTCACTATTATTATTAATATTTGTATCATAAATATTAGTATATAAAGTATATATATTTATACAAAATTTGATATGTACAAGTACTATTATTAATATTAGTATTATTATCATTAGTAATATCATAACTTTTATTAACATTATTATCATTATCCTTGTAGCTAATATTATTTATTCATTATTAATTTAAGTATCACTATAAAAACTATCATTTATATTGTTATTACAAATATTAACATTAATAAATTTATGATTTAGTTATTTAATTATTATTTGTATTATTTGATATTATTATCATTATTATTACTAAAAATTACAAATTTTTATTTAAAATTTTCATTATCATTATTACTTTTATCATTAGTCTTATTATTATTGAATTTATTTTATTATTATTATTATTAGTATTTTTATTATTAAAAATATCAATATTATTATTATTATTATTATTATTATTAATTATTAATATTGATTAAAGATAATTAAAAAGCAAGTAAATCGTACGATCTGTTTTAATCACAATCAACTGTGATTTAATTTTGTTTCTGTCCACGATTGCAAACAAATTCAGTTATGGATCAACCTCAGAGTTATTTTTAATTATATATATTTCCATCTGCTTTATATGGTTTTGTTCGCTACTTTATGACTCGAATAACCTGTCGACTACTTTAAATTCTATATAACAAACGTTTATTATTGACAGAAACGAATCAACCATTACTCCATTATTTTCAACTATCAATTTTATTTGCAAAATTTTTAACAAAAAAGCAAGGGAAATAGATAAATCCCTTGTACGCGTAAGTCTTTTTATCAATAGCCAATTTCGAATGAAGTTTAACAATCTGTAAATGTAGTTAGGTTAGGATTCATCTAGTCAATCTACCTGTAAAGTTTCAGACTCTAATTCTTCCAAATGAGTGTGAATTTTCGAGTCAAAGTTTGAAACAAAAAGTCAAACCGTATGAACTTGGATTAAATTTGAATTACCTGTTGCAATTCAAGTTCAATTGATGATTTAAAAAGGTTCTATAAAGGATTTTTAACATATTTCATGTTGAATTCGTTATCTAAACAGGTCTGGATTTTAAAATCACCATTCGAGTTCATACTTTTCAAAACGATATTTCTGTTGGTCAGTTTTAAAATTTTAATTTCTATTTCTGTTGTTTCACCACATTTTAATCGATGATGCTTCAATGTTACTTCCTAAATGAAACAATTAATTTGAAGTCTAGTTTGGTTTTTAGTCTTCTGGTTGATTCATTTGTGAAGAAGAAGAAGTAGAAACAGAAGATAAAAAGGGGATAAATATAAATAGATTACGTATTAATACAGAAAAACAGAATAGCTCGGGTGAGCGAGAGGTCAGGGGTTCGAGCCCGAGCCTGGGCATTAGTTGCAATCTTTTTCTTTGGAAAAATCTTGTGAGGTAGTTTTCCTATCAAAGTTTTTATTATTATTATTATTATTATTATTATTATTATTATTATTATTATTATTATTATTATTATTATTATTATTATTATTATTATTATTATTATTATTATTATTATTATTAATATTATTATTATTAGAATTATAATTATTATTAACAATTTCATTATCATTGTTATTATTATTAGTATGATTATTATTATTATGGTTATTATAACACTTATTATTATTATTTTGATTATAAATAAGAATATTGTTATTATAATAATTATTATTACAATTTTAGTAATTATACTTATCATTAATATTGTTATTACTAACATTATTTTCAATATCAAGTATTATTATTATTTAGTATTATTGTTATTATTATTATCATTATTGATTAGTATTAGTATTATGGTATTGTTCAATAGTACCAATATTATTATTATTAACATGGCTATTAAAAATTAGTATCATTAATATAGTTTATATAAATGTCACTACTAATATCATTATTAAGTAGTATTATTCTTAATATTATCAAAAGTATTATTATAAATTATTAGTATTCTCGTAAATATTAACATTATTATCATTTTCAGAACCATTATTAGTAACATAAGTATATTAGGAATATTACAATCATTATTTTTATAATTATTCGTATTAACTTAGTATAAATAGAATTGCGGTGTTGATAAACAAATATATATATAAATAAAAAGGTATTTAATACATATAACATTACAAAATTTATATTTTTGTATACAAAATGAATACATGAAACCTATATATATGTTATTAATATAAAAATGATATAACTAATAAAGTTATATATATAAGTGTTCGATTACAATTATGTGTGTTAATAAATATATAAATGATATAGGTTCGTGAATCTGAGGTCAACCCTGCATTATTCAGTTTCGTTGTATGAATATTTTTACTACAAAATATTGGATTGTGAGTTCATTTGCTCCCTTTTACTCTTTACATTTTTGGGACTGAGAATACATGCGCTGTTTTTACAACTGCTTTATTAAATGCTTTTGAAATATATTTTGAACTACGAATACATGAACTACTTTTATAACTGTTTTACAAAATAGACACAAGTAATCGAAACTACATTCTATGTTTGAATAATCGAAATTGAATATGCCCTTTTTATCATGTCCGATGTTTTCTCGGAATGATGGCAAATTTATCATGTCCGATGTTTTACCGGAATGTTGGCGAATTTATATGTTTTCCCGGAATGATGGCGAATTTATCATGTCCAATGTTTTCCCGAAATGATGGCGAATTTATCATGTCCGATGTTTTCCCGGAATGATGGCGAATTTATCATGTCTGAAGTTTTCCCGGAATGATGGCAAATTTATCATGTCCGAATTTGTCTCGGAATGATGAGGATATTCTATATGAAATTTGTTAAGGTCGATTACCAGGTGTTCAATCCATATGAATGAATTTTATGCATAATGGTTATGGTAAATGGGAATATTAAATCTGGTGGTCTATTAAAATGATGAATTTTATTGTTTGCGATAAACCTATGAACTCACCAACCTTTTGGTTGAAACTTTAAAGCATGTTTATTCTCAGGTATTAAATAAATCTTCCGCTGTGCATTAGCTCATCTTAAGGATATTACTTGGAGTCATTCATGGCATATTTTGAAAGACGTTGCATTCGAGTCGTTGAGTTCATCAAGATTATTATTAAGTCAATTATAGTTGGATATATTATGAAATGGTATCAATGCCGTCAACTTTCAATGTAAAGAAAGTTTGTCTTTTAAAAACGAATGCAATGTTTGTAAAATGTATCATATAGAGGTCAATTACCTCGCGATGTAATCATATGTTATTGTATTCGTCCTTATGGATTAGGACGGTTCGTCTCATGTCTCACCCCAAAGTTGTAAAACAGTTAATAAATAGTAAAAATGGGGCTATGAAGTTCACCTTAGTAGCAAGTAAGATATTCCACGCAAGAAGTATGAACGGAGTATGTAATCGGAGATCTGAACCTAGAGATATAATCTTTGATTAGTTAATGTCTAATAGACATAAAGTTAGTTTATTAATATAGCAAACTATATTAACAGTGATGGTTTTTGAGAAAAATTCCTATTTTCAAAAGTTTCTATTTTTGAAAACCTACTATTTATGGAAAGCTTCCACTTGTAGTAAGCTTCTAGTTTAAGAAGTTCAGGTCATAATTCTTAACAAAGATGTTGTACAATCTCGCCCAAATTTCGTTGCTATCATGCAAGTCACTCGAATGATCTGTTGTTACCGGGCGCCCAGGATTCTTGACTAGAATCTAAGTCATGGCATTCAAAATCCACAAGCGGTTCCCATAAGGCAACAAGGACCACCCTAGGCCACATGTAGCGGTGATGTTTGTAGTCTTTGTACGTTATCTTTAATTATAACCTTCACGTTATAGGTATATACACATAACAATTTACTATTGTACTTATTATATATATATATATATATATATATATATATATATATATATATATATATATATATATATATATATATATATATATATATATATATATATATATATATATATATATGATAATATACTTAGTGTACTTTAAGTGTTACCATATAGATAAGTGTATAAGTTATAATAATAGTAGTATTATTATTCTTTAATTAATCAACTATTATGTAAACTTATCATTATATGTGTTCTATATAAATACTCCTATATGATACATACATATATATTCTTTATTATTATTATACATACATATGTTTAACTATATGATATATATGTATATATTATATGTAAGTGATATATACATTAATGTAAAGGTGGTACATATATATACATATAACTATTTTACTTTTCATGTTTTACTAACCTTATATAACTTACACAATGCACATACATACATACACACGTACATATACATACACATATACACATACACATATACACGTATGTATATATTTACATATACACACACACACACACACACATATCTACAACGTATACATGTACATACATACGTATGCATGCATGCATGCATGTATATCATTATCATTATACTTTACTAACCATAAAATCATAGCTTTTTATTGTAATCAAAACCTAATAACATTAATATAAAATCATAAGCATTTAATTACAATCTTATTAATAAACTTGTAACCCTTATTCATAATACTTCATGTACATACATAACCTTAATCATTATTCATACATGATATTCATTAACTAGTTCAACATAACCTAATACTTATAACTTAACATGATTAATCTTATTAACATAATAACTAATCATTATAATCATACTTTTAAATTCAACATACTCAACTTATTAATCAAAATCTTTTATCATACCTTATTGATTAATCATCTAACATCATGATCATACTTAATACATCTTATAATTAATACTTATATCCATTAATCATCTTTATTAAACATCATAATACTTATAACAATATACTTATAAAAAACTTAAAGTAAACAAATTAATAAGTAACATGAAGCTAGGGTTTAAGGCTACCTTAATAGGAGATAGAGATCAAGGAGATGATGTTGTATGTGGACTGAAACAGAACAGGAACCAGCTGTAAATTTCGACCCAAACAGATGAGTTTCCTGGGCTGATTACTTACGACAGCAGTAGCAGGAGATCAACAGAAAAATGCAGCAACAATAACACTTTTGGGGGCTGGTTTGATGGCGATTAGTAGCAAGAAAAACAGAAGCAGGTTGTCGATTAAAAGGGCTATTTTGTGTGACGGTTTACAGTAAGAAAAGCTGTAAATAGATGGCGAAACAGAAGGGCTAAATAGCAGGCTGCAAGGTGGCATTTAAAGGCTGTAGCAGGTGGCCGATGGTGGCTATTATAGACTGCAGGAGATGGCGACAAATGACTGGATGGCTGACGAATTGCAGGAGGGTTTGGGAGCTATTTTTGGTCGACACAGATAGAGGGAAAAGCTGGAAAAACAGTCGACTAATGCAGCAGGTTTGGGGGTTTATTTTTAGTTGACAAAATAGAAGAGGGAAAAGCTGCAGATGGCTGTCGACTAGAGCAAACAAGAGGGAGATTTTTAGAGTTTATTTTTGTGGTGCAATTTATGGAATAACATGAGCCTTTTTATAGATGTGTTAACTTAGTGATCAAGAACTTGGGTTTAGATTAGGATGCAAGCATTTGAGATGGACTAGGATTTGTGAAAGCTTAATGATCAAGTTTTATTTTTTTTATCTAATTAAGCTAGCCGAAATTTATTTTAATTCATGTAGTTATTTTATTTTTTTATTCGGCATTCTTAATTTTATTTATATATATTTTATATTTTTTTTATAAATGTTACTTTTTTCTAAATTGCATTTTATTTATTCATTTACATTTTGTCCATGTTCTTTTGTTAAATTTTAATTTAGTTCTAATTAGTTTTTAAATTTATATTTTGTCACCTTTAATTTATTACATATAGTTTATATTATTAATTTAGTATTAGGGTTAGGGTTTACAAGATTAGGGTTTTAATTAATATCTGAGGTTGAGGGTTCAGATTATTAATTACAACCATTAATTTGCGGATCGTTTTAATTACTCGGGCACTTGTTATATCTGAATAACAACCCTAATGCTAATACACAGAATGTGACAATGAAACCCTAAGGGCAATTTGGTAAATTCAGAATGGAAAAGTAAGGGTTGTTATAGTAAGTCCCTGTTAATTTAAACTTCGTCCTGAAGTTTCAGAAAGACTTCTCGGATGCATCAGCAGTTGAGAATAGATGTGGATATTTCCGCTTCATCTGGTCTTCACATTCCCAGGTATACTCGGGGCCTCTTCGTGAATTTCAATGGATCTTAACAATAGGAATAGAGCTTTGCTTCAAGCCTTTAACCTCATAATCCATATCCTCTATTCGTTCTTCATCGGAATGCATTTTATCATCAATGCGGATATCATCCAATAGAATCATGAGTGTGTCATCAGCAAGACACTCTTTAAGATTTGAGGTGTGAAATGTATGAACTTTAATTAACAGGAAGTGTTGACTAAAAATTACCATTCGATCAACGTTTAGTTAAAGAAAAGTTTACACTTAATTACAGTGGGGATCTAAATTTCCGTCCGTATGAGGCCTCCAATAAAACTTCTTCACATCGTGATACATTTTACTAGAGCCTGGGTGACTAGAATATATAGGCTTATGGGCTTCATCCAAGATTAGTTCTCAAAAATTTCTAAATAGCGGTGATTTTTATAGGATCGACATGTATTCCTTCACTATTAACTACATGTCCGAGAAATTTTACTGTTCGTAGCCAAAATTCACACTTGGAGAACTTGGCATACAGTTGTTCCTCCTTTAAGAACTCTAGAATCAATCACAGATGTTGCTCATGCTCTTTCTCGCTCTTAGAGTAGATTAAGATGTCATCGATGAAAACGATCACAAATTGGTCAAGATAAGGTTTGAATACACGGTTCATAAGATCCATGAATACAGCAGGAGCATTGGTTAAACCAAAAGGCATGACAAGAAACTCATAATGTCCATAATGTGTCAACCCGGAAATTTCCGACCAAATTTAAACTTGATCTTTATATATTTTCGACAGGATAAGCAAAGTCTGTAATGTTGAATCTCAAAATCTTGGAACTACATTCATGAAATCAATTACCCTTTGACTGTGCCCAACAATTCACGAACATTTATGTGTATATAGATATGTATATATAATATATAGTTATATTAATTGAAAACGTTAACAAAGTATTAGTTGTATAATACTTTACATGAAAGTAATTGTTTCATTATATGTTTAATATATTTATTGAAGTAATTAAAAGATAATATCAAATGATTGAATTATCAGATACATTGTGATATGATTACGGGTCTCTGTTACGAGGTCCACATTGATTTTAGAAATCGTTCCTTTTTAACGGTATTCGGAATAATTGGTGAAATAATTTACATGATTGGAATAAAGTGTCATTAATGAGAGTTAGTCAAAAGTTAGTGAAGATTCCCGATTAAATTTTCAAAAAGCATGCTTTACAGCGATTGCCTTGTGTCCCTTGGTAAATTAATTATTTAGTTATCATATTATTAAAAACATTATTATTTAAACGAGTTTAAATTATATAAAACGGACATTGAAAAATAATTGGTTTTGAAAAACTAAATATTATATTAAATAAATATTTCAATTATATATATAAATTTATATTTTCTAAATGAAAAATATATATATTTACAATGTTATATTAATTTAGTTATAAAACGTTTTGATTTAAGTAATATTTTAAATATATTGTTAAATATATTTTATTAAACAACGAAAAGTTGATTCAAAGAAGCAATTGACCAAAACATTCGAATTTTCAAGTTACATTTCGAGTAATATAGTTTATCAATGATTTTAGTCTATATTTTGACAAGGATACGAGTCAAAAAATGTAAGTACAAGTTTTCTAAGCGTACGAAACTTCATTCGAAAAATCGAAACCGGGACATTAGTCGAGTGACAGCATCTAAGTCATCGGAACTAAAATTACAAGTTAACTATACTCGAGAATATAATATAATATAATATAATATATATAATTATAAATATTATATATATATATATATATATATATATATATATATATATATATATATATATATATATATATATATATATATATATATATATATATTTAATATAAAAACTGTCGGCAGCCTTATGAATCATGGAGACAGCTGTCACTGGAACCTCCGCAATCGCGGATTAAATACTCACAAAGATATCGTAATCGCGGAGCAACTGTTTTGGCCTGATATCCTAGCCCATGCGATCGCATGGAATTATACCTTGGTCCCCATGCGACTAAAAATGTCTTTAAAAGCTGATCGATTTCTGGATTCCTCTCACACACATTCATCCGCATATCATTCTCTCTATATTATTATTATTAGTATTTATATTATTATTATTATTATTATTATTATTATTAATTTAGTAGTATTAGGATTATTAATATTAATATTATACATAAAATATTACGACGGAGTGAGGCTCGAGTGATCTAAAACGAGTTTTTCGAGCGGGATAGAGATAAGGAAATTATGGGTTATAGCTATGGAGGTTATGGGTATTATTCGGGGGTATGCTCGTGAGTCAAATCTAGTGTTTATCATCTCCGTTGCGTCTACGTACTTTCCTGCAGTATTGAATCTCAATATTGATACGTGAGCATTCATATCTTATCTTTTATATATTAATAGTGTATCCCTAACTAGTACTCAAGTATATATGATTATGCATGCTTGAATGTTTATTTTCGTCGTTATATAGTTTATGATAAATCATGAATTTAATACATATGCTACTGAGATAAGGTATATGATATGCATGTCGTTGAAAAGCTGGCGAAAAATTAATAACTTTTTATTTAGAAGTCGTGTAGTTTCGATGAACGGATTAAAAGATATGACCAACTGATTTATCATTAATTTTCGTGTTATTATTAAAAATGATTATTATTATTATTACTATCATCGTTATTATCGTCGTTATTATTATCTAAAAATTATTATTATTATTATCATTATCGTTATTAATATAAGTATTATCATTAAAAATTGTTATTGCTATTATTATTACTATCGTTACTATTATTAAAGTTTTTACTAATATTATCGTTATTATTATTATTATTATTATTATTATTATTATTATTATTATTATTATTATTATTATTATTATCATTAATATTATTATAATATTTACTATTTATATTATCATTATCATTAAAACTAATATTAGTATTATCTAATTATTATAATTACTATTATTATTATCATTATTATGAATGCGATTTAAAAGAGGAATGAAAGCTATTAAACAAATCGATTAGGAAATAACGAGTATAAGTATCATGATGAAATTAAAATATTGTATGATATTGATTTAGATAAAAATATCGTTTTCATTATTTTTATCATTACTATTATTATTAAAAGTATCATTAATATTAAAACTATCATTTTCATTAAAATTATCATTTTTATTATAAAATATCATTATTATTATCATTTTAGTATTATTATTAAAAATTATCATTTTTAGAATTATTATTGTTATATAAAAATATTATTATTAAATAGTATCGTTATTATTAAAATTATTATGATTAAAATTATCATTTTATCATAATTGTTATCATCATTAGTAAATATAAATATTGTTATTATTATTAGAATAATAATAATAATTATTATTATTACAAAATAATACAACTTTTATTTATTATCATTATCAATATTATCTTATCAAATAAATATGTGATACAAAGATATTTTTACCACACGTAATATAATTACATTAATAATACATGCCACTATATTTTTATGATATTAAGTGAACTTTATAAATTTTATTACTTTAAGATATATAAAAGTATATTTTTATCATATATAAATTTTAATATAAATTTTTAATTATTAATAAATGACTTGTATTATTTACTTTAATAAAATCTGATAAATATATTTAAATACATAAAATGACTATACTTAAGTTATATAATAAACATGTATAGATTTTGAAAGTTATTTTGGGTCAAGTTGACTTTTGTTGACTTTTGAATATCGATCTCGAGCATTAGGATTGTGATACACTACGACTTGACCTAGATTATTAGACAGATATTGGCCAACATATATAAATATATATACTTAATATAAGTTCGTGAATCCAAGGCTAACTTTGCACTTATTCAGTGCCATCATATGCGTAATCACTACGAAATACAGTATTGTGAGTTTCATTACTCCCTTTTTATATATATATTTTTGGAACTGAGAATACATGCGCTGCTTTTATAAATGTGTTACGAAATAGACACAAGTACTTAAATTTACATTATATAATTGGATTATTAAACCGAATATCGACCTTCAAGTCTGGTAACCTAAGAATTTAGGGAAATGGCCCTTGATTTATGCGAATCCTAAAGATAGATCTATGGACCTTGACAAGTCCCATTCTGTAACGACCCTGAATTTTCCAACGTATAATTATTAATATTTATTATTAATACTTGCGCTTTAATAAATGTATTTTTATACATTTTACTTATTACCGTATTTGACTTTACATGTCCCGACTTGTCTTTGTGACACACGTAATTTTCATGAATAATATTTTGAATATTATTTACGTTCATGATTAATTATTATTAATCATTTTTAATTAACTAGTGTAACTAGTTAATTACTTGGGCTTTTTATTTAATTTGTTGCTTACTTGGACTTGGGCTTGTATTAATGGACTTGGAAGCCCACCTTACTTCTGTTAATGGACTAGTTGTGAGCCCATTTTATCACTAGTAACTTATTAATGATAAACTAGATTAATTAAGTTTATAAGGAGACAAAATGTGCAAGCATACTAGCAACTCTTTCCCATGCATTTAACTTTAATCCATTCTAAGCTTACACCATCTCCCCATGCATGAAAGTGAGTTTTGACCTTCCTATTTTGGGCCATAGAACCGTAGGCCTTGGTTGTGTGAGGGAGGGATTCAAACTTTTTTTTGTTACTTATTTACTAGCTTACAACCTCATTTCACACACTTCATTCTTACATTTTCTTTTACTCTCACTTTTCTCTCAAACTTGTAAGTAACAAAGCTTTATTTTCTTTCTTTTTCTTCCATTAATTTCGACATCCATCATCATCATTTACTAGTTACTTGTTGTTTGTTGTTGTTAAAGATCAAGTTCTCTAGCTTGCATCTTCATGTAATCTTGTTCTTCCATCTTTGTTTGATGAAGAAAACAAGAACAAGGATCTAAGTTTCTATAACTTATGGTTCTATACTTTAAATGTTTTAAAGATCTAAAAGTTCATAAGCTTTATAATCATACTTGTGTTCATGTTTTGTAGACTTGAAGTTTATTTCCTTAAGATCCAAACTTTGATTTGAATCTTCTCAAGTATGAAACAAACATGAACATAATACTTGTAACTTTAGTTTATTTCTTTCTTTTGTAAATACTTTAAAGTTGTAATATTGTTAATTTGGTCAAGTATTACTAGTTAAACTTGATCTCATATTTCTTGAAACTAAAGTTAACTTTATAAGTTCAAGAACATGGAAGTATAACTTTCTAGTTATAACTTTGTACACTTATGTTAGATCTAAGTTTCTATAGCTTATGGTCTTCTAATTTTGTTTTAAATAAGAGCTTATAAGCTTACATACATTCTACAAGATTAAAACCTAAGTTTCATGACTTATGGTTTCATTAAAGTTAAGATCCAAGTTCTATAACTTAGGGTTTAACTTAAGAACACTAGATCTAGACTTTTTGGTCTAGGATCTTCAAGATCTAACTAAGAACTAAGTTCTACAACTTAAGATCTTGTTTACTTAGTTTACTTTCAAGTTTGTAACTTAATATTACTATTAGAACTCATGTATGTGTCGGATCTAAGATCTTGATGTAATTTTGGTTCATCAAACTACTTATAACCCTTAAATGAGTTGTGCTACATATCTTAAACATACATTAGTGTTATGATGGTCAAAACTTGGTAAAAATGATCTAAACACATCAACGAGTTGTACACTTGAAGCTATAAGCATCAAGGATGAGAACCGTGATGAGCATCAAGCACCAAGAACCCACCGGAGCACATTACCTACTATTTTCCGGGTCTGATTAGTAACCTGGTGTGACGACCCGGAAATTTTCGACCAAATTTAAACTTAATCTTTATTTGAATTCGACACGATAAGCAAAGTCCGTAATGTTGAGTCTCAAAATTTTTGAACTATTTTTAAGAATCCATTTGATTTTTGACTATTCCCGATGACTCATGATATGATTGCTTGTAAAACGATATGCATATAAATAATAATATGAAATATTATATATAGTAATTTTTAGAATTAATTATGTAAAATAATAATTATTATTTAAAAAATATCTATATCTATATATATAAATAAAGTATATAGAATATGTATATAGAGTTTCGAAGTTATTTAGAAAATGACGGTAACGCTCAATTGTTATTCGATCGGTAAGTAAACGAGTTAAAAAGGAACTTATGTAATTTTAAAATAAACGGTGATTGACACCTCACATGACTTTGTTACTATGCTTCGATAGAAAAAGACGAAGGAAAGATATTTAAAACATGAACACATACCAAAATTTTGTCAATTGAATTATTATCAATATTATTATTATTATTATTATTATTATTATTATTATTATTATTATTATTATTATTATTATTATTATTATTATTATTATTATTATTATTATTATTATTATTATCATTTTATTAATTATTTTAAAACTCCAATTTTTCAATTGAAATAGAGGCTTAACTTAAAGTGAGTGTTGATCGAAGTACTCGTCTTTCAAATTACAACTTACAATATAGCCGCTAAAAGAAGATTTCACTATTATATATTACTCTGTATTTTTAACTAATTCTTTGTAAATTGAGTTAGGATCAAATTAGAATAAGCTGAATTTAGTATGCATGTGTAATAATTATAATTATAAATTATATTTAGGGTTGCAAATGAGCCAAGCTACTCGTGAGCTACTCATGCTCGGCTCATTAAAAACCCGATCCGAGCCGAGCCTAAACAAGCTCGAGCTTGGGCTTAGGTTAAGGATCTTTTAGAAAAATTACAATTGACACTGTTTATTCACACATCAATTTTGACTTTTCTAAAAACATTATTTATACATTTCTTTTATTTGATAGTCGTACATAAAAGGTATATTATTTTCATCATGGTTACACTAATTTGGATATCTACTATTTTCTTATTCAAATGTACAACTCCAACTCTTAGTTAACACTAAAAAGGAGACAATATCATTTAATACCTACAAAATCTCCTGTTCCCACATCGCTCAGAAAGACTATTGCAATTGAGCAGATCCCTTATAAAATGGATAAGAGACCTATGTCTAATTTTATAAAGGTAAGATTGAAATACAAATGCAATTAATGAGTTAGTAAAAAAAAAATAAGAACGATGATACATATCTTTGTAAGTAAAATGGGAAGAATAATAATGATAAAATAATGATGACATTTACATATTTGATCAATAAAACGTTACCATGCATTTAGTTGGGAAAAATAATTTGGTCGAAAGTCAAAAAGTGTTTTTTTTGTTTTTTTTTTTTTGATACCGACACTTACGGCCCAAATTCAATTACTTTATTGTTATCACCAAATAATTAAAGAGTTAGTCAAACATAGCATGTAATCAACTTCCGTTATTTATGGCACGTATCAGGATATTTTGTGTATATACTCCGTATTTAAAACATTAAGTTCATTATATTCAACCCAAAATCACACAAAATAAAATATACCATGAAAGAAAAATAAAGAAAACTGGTGCAAAGGAGAAGCTCTTTTACTCATCAAGTTCGGCTACGTTACTAACTCTGATCAGGTTCCATCTTGTAGGTAAACTTTATCCTAACTTAAATATTAATCTATTAATTATTTATGATAATCAATTTAATTACTGACGTTCAGTTAATCAAAACCGATGACTATATTGAAAAGTCTCGGAACCAAAAATATTTTTTTAACAAAAATGAATCTAAAATCTATAGTACAGTTCTATCTTATGATAAAATAGTTGCATATTTTTTTAAGTATTAAAGAATTAAAGGAAATGTTTATATATATATATATATATATATATATATATATATATATATATATATATATATATATATATATATATATATATATATTAAGACCAATTTATTATAATTAACTAATCAAATAATGGAATTATCTTTCAAAAGTAGGAAAACTAATGAACTAATGTGAAGATATAATTTATTAATATAACAATTATATCACTAATAAATATATATGAATTCGTTCAATTATATGTTTTAATATATATAACTGATATAGGTTCGTGAATCCGAGGCCAACCCCGCATTGTTCAATATAGTCATATGTATTTTTACTACAAAATACATTATGTGAGTTTCATTTGCTCCCTTTTAAATTGCTTTTGCAATATATATTTTTGGGCTGAGAATACATGCGTTGCTTTTATAAATGTTTACGAAATAGACACAAGTACTTAAAAATATATTCTACGTTGAGTTGTACCACTGGCATACTTCCCTGTAGCTTGGTAACTACTATTTACATGTGGTATTGTAAACGCGAATCCTGTTGATAGATCTATCGGGCCTGACAACCCCAACTGGACTGGACGACCAGTATTCAACAGTTGCACAGTACTTCGTTTTGTAGGCTACACTTGGTACAGTGTAGTGAGATTTCATAATAAAGGGAATATGCGACGTTGATTAATAGTTAAGTATGGTTACCTAGTGCTCAACCACTTAGAATGCTTTACATACACTTGCGAGTGTATTATATTTATGATTATGAAATCTTGTGGTCTATTAATATATTAAAAAGATTGTTATGATAAACCTATGAACTCACCAACCTTTTGGTTGACACTTTAAAGCATGTTTATTCTCAGGTACGAATTAAGTCTTCCGCTATGCATTTGCTCATTTTAAGGACATTACTTGGAGTCGATCATTGCAATGGGACCAAATGTTGATGACTTCGTCCAGGTGGATAAGGACGGGTTGTCACAGTTGGTATCAGAGCGTTGGTCTTAGCGAACCAGGTCTTACATTAGTGTGTCTAACTGTTAGTTGATTAGATGCATTAGTGAGTCTGGACTTCGACCTAGTAGTGTTAAAAGTCTTTGCTTACCACCATTTGTCAAAAAAAATCTACTTATCATTTTCAGTCTTGACACGTCTTATTGCAATTATTGCATAGACGATGTACAGACAAATTCGTATCCCATCACATTAAATCTTGTCTGACACGTTTCCTTAATTTCCTCCGTAAATCACGGGATCTTCTGTACTATATATATAGGTATTCTATGTAATTAGAATATCATCCGATATCCTAAAATCATTTCATATCAAAATTCTCTTACTGATCGTGAAAGATGGATCCTACACATGGCTTGGATTCTATTAGTTTCGGAAGCGATTATGAGATGCGTATTGAAGTAGACCCCGAAGTCAATGAACCCGAAGTGTCTCCACCGTTTAGCTATTTTTCTTTCTGGAGGAAATGGGGCTGGGTCCGAGACTTACTCACTCGATGGAGAAATGAAGAAGGCGAACCCTACCGTGACCCAAACTTACCACCTAATATCGGAGAAGATGATGTACTCACCGCTGAACCCATGCGCAACACTGTTTTCACCCTTTTTGCCAAAATATTCTGCCTCGAAGGTCGTATTACTGCAATCTCAGAAAATATTCAACCTCTACTTCCGAATAACAATCGAAGGGGAATAGTAGAAGAAGTTAGAGAACTTTTAATTGATAATCAAGATCTATCGAATCAGATGAGTGGGTGGATAGAAATGATAGAGGGTAGGATAGAAACCCTGACACGAATGGTGCGTGATTTACAAGATATACTTATTACACAAGAACCATCAATATCAGCCCCGTCACCATCAGCAGTACCGACAGCATCAGCAGCACCAGCAGCATAAACAGTACCACCATCCAGCAACAGCAACATCCGCATCTCACATCTCAAATTCACAATCTGTCCCACGAACATCAACATCATGCGCACCATAGATACCAAAGAATACCAACAATAATAACCGATGAAGTATTGACCCATAACTTCATTAATATTCTGCGATGAATATGTGGTTCCTAATAGTCTTAGAGATTACTTATTCTAGCTCAAACCAAAAATCATATGAGTTTAACATCATAATAACTCATTAAATCTATGACTACATCTGAAGAAAATATATATGTATATATGTTTTCATAAAGATTGTATTAAAAATTATCTTGTACAAACTGTTAATGATGAAAATATTTTAACGGGTAGGTAATACCCGAGGAATATTTAGATTTCACATTAATAAGTTACACTGTACGTTCTTTCAAATCTGATTCAACAGTCATTTACTATCCTATTTACAACCACCGATATACGTATCCGTTCACCACAGAATAACCATTTTCATTCAATTTCATATTTGGATTTTGATCTATCAGAATCCAACAAGTGGCATAATGAAGAAAACACTGGACAAAATAAAACTTGTTAGAAACAAACAAATTAACTACGAGAAAAATGTTGTTAAGAATCCACGCTAACTGTTCCTAGCTAATTGTTCCTAGCTAACTGATTACATTTTATTTATCGCAATTTATTTATCGCAATTTACATCCTCGCAACTTTATTTATCGTCATTTAATTTCTATTATTTATTTTTACGCACTTTAAATATCGGGACACATATACAAGTGTAAGATCCTTTTTTCTTTTTGGGTTTGGACGCCGTCCAAACATTTGGGATGCCGTCCCAGTTTGAAGACCTGGACGCCGTCTAACATTTTGGACGCCGTCCAGAATGGCTGGCAGGCATGTCTTTTTGCTATTAATTATTTTAGATGGGTATTTTGGTAATTTCACTTCTTGGACGAATTTTAAAGCCCTAGATCAGTTTTGGGAGTCTCATTACTCCATTCACAACCACCAAACATCATCTACTTTAATTCTAGAGAGAGAGTGCTCTTAAGTGTGAGAAAGCTCAAATAGGAGAGGAAGAAGCTTGTTTCGGGTTCTAGCTCGAGCATTGAAGTTGTTCATCTCCTCGTTAGCTTCGTTTTGATTGTGGTGGTAAGCCCTAAAATTGATTTCTCTAGTAAATATGTTTAAGGGTTAGGGTTTGGGTTAATGTTGTACATAAAACCCATGTATGAGTGATTTGGGGGTTTTGGGTAAGTTTGGGTCATGAAGACCCAAATGGTGACTAACTTAGGGTTTTGAAATGTTGAAATGTGTAAATGGGTCTTAAAGGCCTAATAGATCACTAGCACACCTATAGTTAGTGTTAGTGGGAGTCATTTGGGTTGTGGGTGACCCAAATGGGTATGTTGACCTTGAAATGGGTCAAATGGGTCTTTGATGACCTAGGTTGTCTTGCATGCGTGAAAATGAGTCAACTTGGTGTTTAAATGCGTGTTAAGACCTTAAATGGCTAGAATTAGGGTTTTTGGTGAAGTTAACCCATTATTAGGGTTAAAGGTGCAAAATGGGTCGGGATTGCACTTAGGGTCAAAAGACTCTAGATTGTTGAGTGAGTTGCTTGACCGACTTGAGTTGTGAATTGATTATGTGCTAAAATGTAATAGGTACGTTACATTGACGTTGCAAGTTCGGTTATCTTACACGAAGACTTTGAAGTGAGTGGAATAATTATAT
The DNA here is from genome assembly GCF_046630445.1 of Rutidosis leptorrhynchoides. Taxonomy (NCBI): domain Eukaryota; kingdom Viridiplantae; phylum Streptophyta; class Magnoliopsida; order Asterales; family Asteraceae; genus Rutidosis; species Rutidosis leptorrhynchoides. Next base: position 53,244,332 of record NC_092341.1, read on the forward strand.
GCGTAGGTATATAATGTATCTATTTGTTGTAGCGTGAAATGTGTAGTGTCGAGGTGTTAAGACACCACGTTTCACATGAAGAGTGTAGCATCGAGGTGTTAAGATGCCACTCGGGTGTAGCATCGAGGTGTTAAGATGCCACCTAGGAGTGTAGTGTCGAGGTGTTAAGACACCACTTCGTAAAATAATGAGTGAAGCATCGAGGTGTTAAGATGCCACTCGGGGTGAAGTGTCGAGGTGTTAAGGTGCCACCCTAGGGGTTAGTGGTGCGAGGTGTTAAGTGCCCTAACGGATGTTGTGAACACCGATGGCGTTTTCGCGAGCGCCGTTCCCTTGTACTATTGGTTAACCATGGTTATTTGTGTTTTAAGCATATTATATTATTCGAGTTATATTTATATGCGGTTGTTATGCTAGCTTGGGGGTATTGGCGAATTATAGCTTGTTATTGCGACGATAAGCTACTGTTGTTTGCTAGCATGTTTGCGGTTGTGTAAGTGTGTGCAAGTAGGTATAATTGTATATGCATTCGTATAATTATTGCATTCACTAAGCTTTGCTTACCCTCTCGTTGTTTACCTTTTTTTTATAGGCTCGGGCATTGACAAGGGTAAGAGCGTTCAATTGGATTAGTGATCTCCCGCTTGTTTTGTTAGGGGATGCTTTTGGGTGTTAGCTTTTGGAGTTCGACCGAGATTGGGTAGTTTAACCCAAACACCATGCTCTAGTGTCGTTTGGAACTTAAACTTATATTTGGTCGAAACTTTTATTTTTGAACGAAACTCGTAAAATGGGCGATGTGGGCCCGTTGATGTAAAGCTTGATTTGATGATGAAAATCTCTTAGTTTCACTTATATTGACTTGTGGTAAAAAGGTTTTCGTTTGAAAATGTCGGGAAGCGGGTTTTCCGCTCGTGTGAGTTGGACCCGTGATCAGTAGCTGGAAGGCCATTGGGACGCCGTCCCAATTGATTGGACGCCATCCCAGTTGTGTTGAGCTGGACGCCGTTCCAAACTTTGGACGCCGTCCCACATTTCTGAGCTGGACGCCGTCCAGATGCACTGACATAATTTTTTTTTTTTTTGGTACGCGTTTTGAGTTTATGAAGTCGGGTTGTTACAAGTGGTATCAGAGCATGGTCTAAGGGATTTAGGCGACTTGAGATAGGTGCCTAGACTTAGACTTTATTGTGTGAGCGCTTTATGCGGGACTTGTTGGACTTTGGGTCTAATCGGGAATTGTTAGTGCTTTGGTTTATGAGAATTAACCTTGTGCTAATTGTTTTGTGTTGTGTTTAGCAATCATCAAGCAAGACGGACGTTGTACTAGCAAGTTAATGCGACGTGCTCGCGTAACAACGATTAGCTACCGTTGTTATGGGTGCAAATCGTGTTAAACAAGCGATGTACGACGATTGTTGAGCGAGATGGAGTAGTGTGGCATATATGTATATACATATGTAATTTGTCCTTTCGTTTTTGTGGTTTAACCTATTTCGTTTTATAGAATGAAGACGAGAAACGGTCCCGATCATGATAATGGAAGTACAAGCGAGGACACCGAGTTTTCGGCCAAGGTTGAGGCCGTCTTTAAAAAGTTAAAAGCGGATTTTCTTACGGACTTCCGAAAGGTCTTTCAAGATTCGATCGATGGGCAGGTGACCGATTTGATAAATGAACGAATGAAGGCCACTATCGAATGGGCCCTTGATGCTAGAAACATTTATCCTCGTGGTGAAGGAGGTGAAGGAAGGCGGGACTTCCACTACAAGAATTTCAAGGACGCTCAACCCCCGATGTTTAATGGGGTACAAGATCCTTTAAAAAGTACATGTTGGATCTCCGACATCGAGGGAGCTTTCCGTACCTCAGAATGTCCTCCCGAGAAGAAGGCGAGGTATGGCTCTAGCATGCTACGAGAAGAGGCTAAGTTATGGTGGGATGATAAAATCAACTTGTATGGTGAGGAACAATGTATGGGCTTGACGTGGGAAGAGTTTAAGAAGGAGTTTTTCAAGGAATACCGAACTTCTTCCGATCTCAATAGAATTCGGGACGAGTTGCACCATTTGCAACAAGGCTCAATGGACTTAGTTACTCTTAAGTCTACCTTCTTGGCAAAGACTCATTTTTGCCCGGAGTATGTTGGTGATGATCACAAGCTAATGAAGGATTTCTACCGCACTTTAAATGATGAGTACAAGGGTAAGATTAGTCGGGGTATGGCTAAGTCTTTTGACGAGTTATTTGAATTGGCTCGGGGTTTTGAACCGGAGGTTCCGAGGAAGAGTGATTTCACTTTTTCAAAGAGAAAGTTTGAAGGTTTTAGTTACTCTAACTCTTCAAACAAGAAGAACAAGAACAAGAAGGGTTCCGAAAGTGTCAATAGCGTGAAGAAGGGCGCTATCAGTGGTTTTTCTTATGCGTGCTACAATTGTGGGCAACCGGGTCATATGGCTCGTGAATGTCCGAAACCATTTTCCGGAAACAAAATCACTTGTTTTAATTGCGGAAAAGAAGGGCATAAGAAGCCGGAGTGTCCCGACTTGCGCAATGATAATGTTAAGTGGTTAGAGAAGGCGGCGGGTACGGCAAGGGGTCGAAATTATTTGATGACCAATGATGAAGCCAAGCAATCAAACGAAGTTGTCTCAGGTACTTTCGTGGTTAATTCTAATCCGGCAAGAATTCTATTTGATAGCGGTGCAAATTTGTCGTTTGTGTCTCCTAAATTTGTGCCTAAACTTGATAGACTGTTAGCTAAGTTAAGTCGTCCGGTAGAAGTCGAAATAGCGGACGGCAAGACGGTGCTAGTGGTTGATGTGTGTGAAAATTGTGATGTTGTTTTCGGTGCTGAAACCTTTAAAATTAATCTCATTCCCATGACCTTGGGCGATTTTGATATTGTCGTTGGTATGGATTGGCTCGATCGTTATAGAGCCGATATTGCATGCCATGATAAGTTTATTAGTGTGAAGACCCCAAGTGGGGGAGAGTTGATTATTCATGGTGATAAGCGAATGAGACCGGTGCCGATATGCACTTTTGCACGGGCACGTCGTCTCGTTGTTACCGGTGGCATGGCTTTCCTTGCTCATGTTGTTGATACTCGTAATGAGCCACCACCTATTCGTGAAATTCCGGTTGTTAGTGAATTCGAAGACGTTTTTCCGGACGAATTACCGGGTGTTCCGGCGGAAAGACAAGTTGAGTTTCTTATTGAGTTGGTTCCGGGAGCTACTCCCATTGCTAAAACTCCTTATCGTTTAGCACCAACGGAAATGCAAGAGTTGTTAAATCAAACCTAAGAGTTGCTCGAGAAGGGTTTTATTCGACCGAGTGCTTCGCCATGGGGCGCTCCGGTGTTATTTGTGAAGAAGAAAGATGGTAGTATGCGTATGTGCATTGATTACCGTGAGTTGAATAAAGTGACGATCAAGAATCGTTACCCATTACCTAGGATTGACGATTTATTTGATCAACTTCAAGGTGCAACGTATTTCTCTAAGATCGACCTACGGTCCGGCTATCACCAAATGCGGGTCCGTGAGGAAGACATAGAGAAAACGGCTTTTCGAACGCGTTACGGGCATTATGAGTTTGTAGTTATGCCCTTTGGTCTTACGAATGCACCGGCGGCATTCATGGATCTTATGAACCGAGTGTGCCAACCTATGTTGGACAAGTCGGTAATAGTGTTCATTGACGACATACTAGTCTACTCGAAAAGTATGAACGAACATGAACATCATTTGCGTGAAGTATTGAAGACGCTACGAAAGGAGAAGTTGTATGCAAAGTTCTCCAAATGTGAATTTTGGCTAAGGGAAGTTCAATTCCTTGGTCATATTGTGAACGAAAACAGTATTCAAGTAGATCCGGGGAAGATCGAAACGGTGAAGAGTTGGGGACGACCGACTATGCCTACGGAAATGCGAAGTTTTCTCGGATTGGCCGGTTATTATCGTTGGTTTATCCAAGATTTTTCTAAGATCGCTTCTTCGTTGACGAAATTGACAAGGAAGAATGTGAGGTTTGGTTGGGAGAACGAGCAAGAAATTGCTTTTCAATTGTAAAAAAAAAGTTGTGTCAAGCTCCGGTGTTAGTGTTACCGGCAGGTGTTGAAGACATGGTGGTTTATTGTGATGCTTCCTTAAATGGTCTTGGGTGTGTTCTAATGCAAAGAGGTAAAGTCATCGCTTATGCCTCTCGACAATTAAAGGAACATGAAATGAGGTATCCGACTCATGATCTTGATTTGGCGGCGGTAGTGCATGCGTTGAAAATTTGGCGCCATTACTTGTATGGTGTCAAGTGTACGATTTATTCGGATCATAAGAGTTTGAAACATCTCTTTAATCAACGAGATTTGAATTATCGCCAACGTAGGTGGATGGATGTGGTGAAAGACTACGATTGTGAAATACTTTATCATCCGGGTTAGGCGAATGTGGTCGCGGATGCGTTGAGTCAAAAGAGTCAACATCCGGCGATAAAAGTGGGGTCGTTACGTTTGATTATTACCAACGATTTTCTTGAAAAGCTTGGTGAGATTCAAATAGAGGCTTATGTTCACAACAAGCATACGGAGCGAATCGTGGGCCAATCGGAGTTTATTACTATGGGTCCGCGTGGTTTGTTGTCTTTCCAAGGAAGGGTGTGGGTGCCTAAGATGGGTGATTACCGACGAGTGCTACTTGATGAAGCACATAAGTCAAAATACTCCATTCATCCGGGCGCGACGAAAATGTATCTTGACTTGAAGAAAGATTATTGGTGGCCGGGCATGAAGCGTGATGTTGTGAAGTATGTTGAGCAATGCGTCACGTGTTTGCAAGTAAAAGCCGAACACCAAAAGCCGTATGGTAAATTGCAACCGTTAGAAATTCCGAAATGGAAATGGGAGCACATTACCATGGATTTCATAACAAAGTTACCTAAGACGGCGAGAACCCAATTTGATACGATTTGGGTGATAGTTGACCGGTTGACGAAAAGTGCTTTGTTTCTTCCCATTAAAGAAGCGATATCGTCGGAGACCTTGGCTAAGTTGTTTATCAAGGAAGTGGTCGCTCGACATGGGGTTCCTATATCTATTATTTCGGATCGAGATACCCGTTTTACATCTCGATTTTGGGAAAAGTTTCATGAGGATATAGGTACACAATTGAAGTTGAGTACGGCGTATCATCCTCAAACGGACGGTCAAACCGAACGTACGAATCAAACTTTGGAAGATATGTTACGGGCGTGCATTATTGATTTCAATGGTAGTTGGGATGAGCATTTGCCTTTGGTGGAATTCTCGTACAATAATAGTTATCATACTAGTATCGGGATGCCACCTTATGAGATGCTTTACGGGCGAAGGTGTCGAACTCCAATTTGTTGGGGTGAAGTGGGTCAAAGGGAAATCGGGAGTACCGATTTGGTTTTGGAGACGAATAACAAGATTGATATTATTCGGGAACATTTGAAGAAGGCTCAAGATAGACAAAAGTCGTATGCCGATAAACGTAGACGAACGATCGAATTTCAAGAAGGTGATATGGTGATGCTTAAGGTGTCGCCTTGGAAGGGTATTATTCGATTTCGAAAACGGGGAAAATTAGCTCCTCGGTTTATTGGGCCATTCAAAGTTTTAGCTCGTGTTGGCGAAGTTGCATATCGTTTGGAATTACCCGAAGAACTTGCGGGGATCCATAATACATTTCATGTTTCCCATCTCCGTAAGTGTCTTGCGGATGATTCTTCGTGGGTGTCGTTAGACGAGATTGAACTAAATAATAAGTTAGAGTATGTTGAGGAGCCGGTTGCTATACTTGATGAAAAGGTTAAGAAATTGAGAAATAAGGAGGTGACGACTTTTAAAGTCCAATGGCGTCGAAGTATAGGCTCCGAGTTTACTTGGGAGCCCGAAGAGTTTGTCTTGGTTTATCTTCCTGCTTGTCATGCGGCGTGGATTGCGAGGTCGCAATCCGGTTCAAGTGGGGGAGAGTTGTAAGATCCTTTTTTCTTTTTGGGTTTGGACGCCGTCCAAACATTTGGGACGCCGTCCCAGTTTGAAGACCTGGACGCCGTCTAACATTTTAGACGCCGTCCAGAATGGCTGGCAGGCATGTCTTTTTGCTATTAATTATTTTAGATGGGTATTTTGGTAATTTCACTTCTTGGACGAATTTTAAAGCCCTAGGTCAGTTTTGGGAGTCTCATTACTCCATTCACAACCACGAAACATCATCTACTTTAATTCTAGAGAGAGAGTGCTCTTAAGTGTGAGAAAGCTCAAATAGGAGAGGAAGAAGCTTGTTTTGGGTTCTAGCTCGAGCATTGAAGTTGTTCATCTCCTCGTTAGCTTCGTTTTGATTGTGGTGGTAAGCCCTAAAATTGATTTCTCTAGTAAATATGTTTAAGGGTTAGGGTTTGGGTTAATGTTGTACATAAAACCCATGTATGAGTGATTTGGGAGTTTTGGGTAAGTTTGGGTCATGAAGACCCAAATGGTGACTAACTTAGGGTTTTGAAATGTTGAAATGTGTAAATGGGTCTTAAAGGCCTAATAGATCACTAGTACACCTATAGTTAGTGTTAGTGGGAGTCATTTGGGTTGTGGGTGACCCAAATGGGTATGTTGACCTTGAAATGGGTCAAATGGGTCTTTGATGACCTAGGTTGTCTTGCATGCGTGAAAATGAGTCAACTTGGTGTTTAAATGCGTGTTAAGACCTTAAATGGCTAGAATTAGGGTTTTTGGTGAAGTTAACCCATTATTAGGGTTAAAGGTGCAAAATGGGTCGGGATTGCACTTAGGGTCAAAAGACTCTAGATTGTTGAGTGAGTTGCTTGACCGACTTGAGTTGTGAATTGATTATGTGCTAAAATGTAATAGGTACGTTACATTGACGTTGCAAGTTCGGTTATCTTACACGAAGACTTTGTGGTGAGTGGAATAATTATATGCGTAGGTATATAATGTATCTATTTGTTGTAGCGTGAAATGTGTAGTGTCGAGGTATTAAGACACCACGTTTCACGTGAAGAGTGTAGCATCGAGGTGTTAAGATGCCACTCGGGTGTAGCATCGAGGTGTTAAGATGCCACCTAGGAGTGTAGTGTCGAGGTGTTAAGACACCACTCCGTAAAATAATGAGTGAAGCATCGAGGTGTTAAGATGCCACTCGGGGTGAAGTGCCGAGGTGTTAAGGTGCCACCCTAGGGGTTAGTGGTGCGAGGTGTTAAGTGCCCTAACGGATGTTGTGAACACCGATGGCGTTTTCGCGAGCGCCGTTCCCTTGTACTATTGGTTAGCCATGGTTATTTGTGTTGTAAGCATATTATATTATTCGAGTTATATTTATATGCGGTTGTTATGCTAGCTTGGGGGTATTGGCGAATTATAGCTTGTTATTGCGACGATAAGCTACTGTTGTTTGCTAGCATGTTTGCGGTTGTGTAAGTGTGTGCAAGTAGGTATAATTGTATATGTATTCGTATAATTATTGCATTCACTAAGCTTTGCTTACCCTCTCGTTGTTTACCTTTTTTTTATAGGCTCGGGCATTGACAAGGGTAAGAGCGTTCAATTGGATTAGTGATCTCCCGCTTGTTTTGTTAGGGGATGATTTTGGGTGTTAGCTTTTGGAGTTCGACCGAGATTGGGTAGTTTAACCCCAAACACCATGCTCTAGTGTCGTTTGGAACTTAAACTTATATTTGGTCGAAACTTTTATTTTTGAACGAAACTCGTAAAATGGGCGATGTGGGCCCGTTGATGTAAAGCTTGATTTGATGATGAAAATCTCTTAGTTTCACTTATATTGACTTGTGGTAAAAAGGTTTTCGTTTGAAAATGTCGGGAAGCGGGTTTTCTGCTCGTGTGAGTTGGACCCGTGATCTGTAGCTGGAAGGCCATTGGGACGCCGTCCCAATTGATTGGACGCCGTCCCAGTTGTGTTGAGATGGACGCCGTCCCAAACTTTGGACGCCGTCCCACATTTCTGAGCTGGACGCCGTCCAGGATTCTGGACGCCGTCCAGATGCACTGACATACAAATTTTTTTTTTTGGTACGCGTTTTGAGTTTATGAAGTCGGGTTGTTACAACAAGGTTTTGACATATCATATCGACGCATCTATATATATTATTTGGAATAACCATAGACACTCTATATGCAGTAATGCGGGAGTTAGCTATACAGGGTTGAGGTTGATTCTACAATAATATATATAGTTTGAGTTGTGATCGAGTCTGAGACGTATACGGGTCACGACACGTATTAATTAATTCGAATATTATATATTAAACTATATATGAATCATTGGATTGTTAACTGTGGACTATCGACTGTGGACTAATAACATTGGACAATTAAAATGAATTAAAATATTGATTATAACATATGAAACTAAACATTTCTTCAAGTTGCCACTTGATTTCATCTTAAACCTCGTTTGAATCTTGACGATTATAATCAGCATGCAAATCTATCAAGATTCTTTAAAACACCTCGATCGAGAGGATGAACCAGCCGCACTTCATCTACGTAAGAAGAGATTGATGCATATAGCTATGCACCTGAAAAACCCTCAGAAACTGAGTAAACGTTTAACACGTAGCTGTGCTAATTCCTTTAGTGTTATTATTACCCAAAATGATTTGGTAATCCCTTTCAAAGTAGCAAATTTTGTCACAAGCTCCAGCAAGTCAACTCCGACTTTTCATCCGAAACAACCTTACTATAACCTTGATATATATATGCGTACTCTTTATTGTTACTGGAGAATCTTTTATATTCCACGATATTACCATCAGCATTTAATCATCTAAAAATACAATTCTCCTGAAACCACCTCGGTTTGATAACCGATGACCCAGATCTGTTAACTTTGAAAATGCTGACGAAGCAGCATGTTGTAGATGGTCTTAATGGCCAAAAGTTGATGATAAAGAAGGAAGTATTAGGAATGCTCGATAGAAAATTTGGTACTAAAAATCGGATTGAGCACGCCATGAAGGAGATCAAGAACAAATACAAGGACCAAACCCTATATTCAAAGAATCCAGGTAATTCTGGATCCGCCGAAATCTTTAGAGAATATCTTGTTCCGAAGTCATGTTAAAATCTTGCGGGAAAATCCTTCTTCATCCACCTTCGAACTTAGAAATTCCAAAATATCATCATAAATATCTTCGATATTTCTGAGGATATTTTCATAACTCTTCTTGTCCGAAATTATCTACCTCTTCGTGTTTTATGTATTCCATTATATTGGAAACTTCTGTAAAATCTAAGTATAAATAATGAATGAATTCTGAAGAAGTGTTAAGAATTTGAGCATGAGTTAGTATAATATAATGACACTTGGCCAACGTGATTATATTACAGTAAGTCATGCTGGAAGTTCTAATGAAACATGATGATTCACAGATCATACCATTATCATGTGTCATGTTACATAACTCTTTCATTCTACTTAACTTCTAAACATATCAAGAAAATGTATTCTTGATGGTTCTATCTTCCGTGATGTTGATAAATTTGAAATTCAAATCGTGCTATCACGTTCCTTCCTGCTTAGAACATTATAATTATTTGAAACTCTATATCTACGAATTCTGGACCATTATTCGCTTGACTTGAATTCGGGAAGAGAAAACAAGAGCATGGTGCTCCGAAATATAAGGGAAAATATAAAGCCCGAGAACAACACCGAAATTACAAATCGTGTATATCAATACGTATTGCAACGTAAAGACACGGGAGAATTAAAAACATTATAACCCCAAGATAATCATAGAAGTAAACAGATTCCTCTGGTGATAAATGAAAGAGAAGAATGACAGAAGCGATAGTCAGGAAAATACAAAGTATTAGAACTGGATTAAGCAATTTCAGAATCTTTTGGAAGTATGAATTGAGTAAAGGAACGGTGAAAATAATGGAAACGGAAGAAGTTAATATATAATAGAAATATTTGACAGAGCAATCGAGATAGATGACTGCATTGGATTATAGAGATCTTACCTTCCATAAATCCCGAAGAATCAGATCTTATAGATTTCTAAGATTTTCTTTAAATCTCTTGAATTCCGGAATTCAACCAAGACAACGTCAAAAGTTAAGACACACCTTATTTTCTAAATTCAAACGTGACTACGTCAAAAGCTAAGGCGAATCTTTAATTTCTCATTTCACTATTTTGTGATAGCTTCACTCGTACGCTTCGAATAATTGAATTGTCTTATTCATATTACTCAACGGTGATAAAAATCTAATTATCAATTCAGATTCGTCATGAAAACATTTTTATGGTTAGCCATGACCACCTCACTCAAATTTCGGGACGAAATTTCTTTAACGGGTAGGTACTGTGACGACCCGGAAATTTTCGACCAAATTTAAACTTAATCTTTATTTGAATTCGACACGATAAGCAAAGTCCGTAATGTTGAGTCTCAAATTTTTTTAACTATTTTTAAGAATCCATTTGATTTTTGACTATTCCCGACGACTCATGATATGATTGCTTGTAAAAAGATATGCATATAAATAATAATATGAAATATTATATATAGTAATTGTTAGAATTAATTATGTAAAATAATAATTATTATTTAAAAAATATCTATATCTATATATATAAATAAAGTATATAGAATTTGTATATAGAGTTTCGAAGTTATTTAGAAAACGACGGTAACTCTCAATTGTTATTCGATCGGTAAGTAAACGAGTTAAAAAGGAACTTATGTAATTTTAAAATAAACGGTGATTGACACCTCACATGACTTTGTTACTATGCTTCGATAGAAAAAGACGAAGGAAAGATATTTAAAACATGAACACATACCAAAATTTTGTCAATTGAATTATTATCAATATTATTATTATTATTATTATTATTATTATTATTATTATTATTATTATTATTATTATTATTATCATTTTATTAATTATTTTAAAACTCCAATTTTTCAATTGAAATAGAGGCTTAACTTAAAGTGAGTGTTGATCGAAGTACTCGTCTTTCAAATTACAACTTACAATATAGCCGCTAAAAGAAGATTTCACTATTATATATTACTCAGTATTTTTAACTAATTCTTTGTAAATTGAGTTAGGATCAAATTAGAATAAGCTGAATTTAGTATGCATGTGTAATAATTATAATTATAAATTATATTTAGGGTTTCAAATGAGCCAAGCTACTCGTGAGCTACTCATGCTCGGCTCGTTAAAAACCCGATCCGAGCCGAGCCTAAACAAGCTCGAGCTTGGGCTTAGGCTAAGGATCTTTTAGAAAAATTACAATTGACACTGTTTATTCACACATCAATTTTGACTTTTCTAAAAACATTATTTATACATTTCTTTTATTTGATAGTCGTACATAAAAGGTATATTATTTTCGTCATGGTTACACTAATTTGGATATCTACTATTTTCTTATTCAAATGTACAACTCCAACTCTTAGTTAACACTAAATAGGAGACAATATCATTTAATACCTACAAAATCTCCTGTTCCCACATCGCTCAGAAAGACTATTGCAATTGAGCAGATCCCTTATAAAATGGATAAGAGACCTATGTCTAATTTTATAAAGGTAAGATTGAAATACAAATGCAAATAATGAGTTAGTAAAAAAAAAATGAGAACGATGATACATATCTTTGTAAGTAAAATGGGAAGAATAATAATGATAAAATAATGATGACATTTACATATTTGATCAATAAAACGTTACCATGCATTTACTTGGGAAAAATAATTTGGTCGAAAGTCAAAAAGTGTTTTTTTTATACCGACACTTACGGCCCAAATTCAATTACTTTATTGTTATCACCAAATAATTAAAGAGTTAGTCAAACGTAGCATGTAATCAACTTCCGTTATTTATGGCACGTATCAGGATATTTTGTGTATATACTCGGTATTTAAAACATTAAGTTCATTATATTCAACCCAAAATCACACAAAATAAAATATACCATGAAAGAAAAATAAAGAAAACTGGTGCAAAGGAGAAGCTCTTTTACTCATCAAGTTCGGCTACGTTACTAACTCTGATCAGGTTCCATCTTGTAGGTAAAATTTATCCTAACTTAAATATTAATCTATTAATTATTTATGATAATCAATTTAATTACTGACTTTCAGTTAATCAAAACCGATGACTATATTGAAAAGTCTCGGAACCAAAAATATTTTTTTAACAAAACTGAATCTAAAATCTATAGTACAGTTCTATCTTATGATAAAATAGTTGTATATTTTTTTAAGTATTAAAGAATTAAAGGAAATGTTTATATATATATATATATATATATATATATATATATATATATATATATATATATATATATATATATATATATATATATATATATATATATATTAAGACCAATTTATTATAATTAACCAAAAATAAAGAATTATATGTTTTAATATATATAACTGATATAGGTTCGTGAATCCGAGGCCAACCCCGCATTGTTCAATATAGTCATATGTATTTTTACTACAAAATACATTATGTGAGTTTCATTTGCTCCCTTTTAAATTGCTTTTGCAATATATATTTTTGGGCTGAGAATACATGCGTTGCTTTTATAAATGTTTACGAAATAGACACAAGTACTTAAAAATATATTCTACGTTGAGTTGTACCACTGACATACTTCCCTGTAGCTTGGTAACTACTATTTGCATGTGGTATTGTAAACGCGAATCCTGTTGATAGATCTATCGGGCCTGACAACCCCAACCGGACTGGACGACCAGTATTCAACGGTTGCACAGTACTTCGTTTTGGATGCTACACTTGGTACAGTGTAGTGATATTTCATAATAAAGGGAATATGCGACGTTGATTAATAGTTAAGTATGGTTACCAAGTGCTCAACCACTTAGAATGCTTTACATACACTTGCGAGTGTATTATGTTTATGATTATGAAATCTTGTGGTCTATTAATATATTAAAAAGATTGTTATGATAAACCTATGAACTCACCAACCTTTTGGTTGACACTTTAAAGCATGTTTATTCTCAGGTACGAATTAAGTCTTCCGCTGTGCATTTGCTCATTTTAAGGACATTACTTGGAGTCGATCATTGCAATGGGACCAAATGTTGATGACTTCGTCCAGGTGGATAAGGACGGGTTGTCACAGTTGGTATCAGAGCGTTGGTCTTAGCGAACCAGGTCTTACATTAGTGTGTCTAACTGTTAGTTGATTAGATGCATTAGTGAGTCTGGACTTCGACCTAGTAGTGTCAAAAGTCTTTGCTTACCACCATTTGTCAAAAAAAATCTACTTATCATTTTCAGTCTTGACACGTCTTATTGCAATTATTGCATAGACGATGTACTGACAAATTCATATCCCATCACATTAAATCTTGTCTGACACGTTTCCTTAATTTCCTCCGTAAATCACGGGATCTTCTGTACTATATATATAGGTATTCTATGTAATTAGAATATCATCCGATATCCTAAAATCATTTCATATCAAAATTCTCTTACTGATCGTGAAAGATGGATCCTACACATGGCTTGGATTCTATTAGTTTCGAAAGCGATTATGAGATGCGTATTGAAGTAGACCCCGAAGTCAATGAACCCGAAGTGTCTCCACCGTTTAGCTATTTTTCTTTCTGGAGGAAATGCGGCTGGGTCTGAGACTTACTCACTCGATGGAGAAATGAAGAAGGCGAACCCTATCGTGACCCAAACTTACCACCTAATATCGGAGAAAACGATGTACTCACCGGTGAACCCATGCGCAACACTGTTTTCACCCTTTTTGCCAAAATATTCCGCCTCGAAGGTCGTATTACTGCAATCTCAGAAAATATTCAACCTCTACTTCCGAATAACAATCGAAGGGGAATAGTAGAAGAAGTTAGAGAACTTCGAATTTCAGTTTGTATAGAGGTCGTGGAGACTGAACCAAGTCAGCCTTTATTTCAAACTCTATTCTTGATTGAAACTTACTTTACACTTTTTTGATTAATGGTGAACGATGATGATACTTAAGACCTAATTTACATACTTTTAAACCTTTGGGAATGATTTGCTGACTTAGTAACTTTTGACTTAGGTTGAGGACCTTTTGGACAAACTACTTGCTTACTTTCCCGAATCAACTTTACTACTTTTCACTGTGAGTTATAGCATCCCTTTTTACTTTAACTATTTGGGAACTGAGAATACATGCGCGTTTTACGTTTTACATACTAGGCACGAGTACTTAAACTTATTATATGTGTGGGTTATACAACGGCATAAACTTTCCCCTTAGCTCAGTAACGTTTAGTCATTGGTCTTTGAACCGGTGAATGCGAATCTTAGATATGGATCCATAGGGTTTGACATCCCCACTCGGGCTAGTCGCGCTAGCATTTAACGGATGTTTAATAATTCGTAAACTTATGCACTCGCCAAGTGTACTTTTAGGGGGTGTTATTTACGTTAAGTTAGTTACCAAGTGCCAACGGTTATACATATACTTTTTATACTGTTTTGAAACACTGAAATCTCGTGGCCTACCTTACATTACTGTTACGTTAAACTATAGCGCACCAACCTTTGTGTTGATGTTTTTAAGCATGTTTTTCTCAGGTGCTTAGGGTTTGATTACTTTCGCTGTAGTTGCCATGCTTTGTAGACTCCCGCTGCGCTTATTAGAGATGTCTTCGCATGAAACGTTTATTTTGCATTCAAACTTTATTACTTTTGAACAATGAATTTGTAACGACCTATGAGTCACCTACTATTATGATTGCCTTCTATTCGTAGAAGCACACTATCAGTTGTAAAACTTTTAATGTTGGTTAAGACGTCACTCCGTTTTATGAATGCAAACTTATTTTAAAACAGCATATAGTGTTTGACCTTGTAATGATCCTGTTGTTGATGATCCGTACATGTTAATTTTGTACGAGGCATCACACATTTGGGGTACGAATGCTTTAGTACTTCGAGATTATTATTATACAGATGAGAGGTTCTGTTTGTGGATATTCTATGCATTAAAGTTAACGTCTGTTACCAGGTGTTCAATCCATATGAATGATTTTTAATTCGCAGGTTATGCGTATCATTTTGTACTCGGGTTACGTGTACAATTAAATATCTGAAATCTTGTGGTATATTAAAATGATGAAAATGAATGATTATGATAAACTTATGAACTCACCAACCTTTTGATTGGCACTTTAAAGCATGTTTATTCTCAGGTATTAAAGAAATCTTCCGCTGTGCATTTGCTCATTTTAGAGATATTACTTGGAGTCATTCATGACATATTTCAAAAGACGTTGCATTCGAGTCGTTGAGTTCAACAAGATTATTATTAAGTCATTGATAGTTCGGATATAATATGAAATGCTATGCATGTATGTCAACTTTCAATGTAAGGAAAGTTTATCTTTTGAAAACGAATGCAATGTTTGTAAAATGTATCATTTAGAGGTCAATTACCTCGCAATGAAATCAATTATTATGTAACGTTTATAATCGATATGAACGAGGTATTTCAGTTGGTATGAGAGCGGTGGTATTAGCGAACCAGGTCTTGCATTAGTATGTCTAACTGATAGTTGATAAGATACATTAGCGAGTCTGGACTTCGACCTTAGCTGCATGTAAAAAAAAAATTTGCTTATCATTTCTAGTCGGAAATCATCTGCTTATCATCCTAAGGAAATTATCTGCTTATCATTCTTAATTTAGACACATCTTACTGCATTGATTTCATGAATAGTGTATAGTTAAAATTCATGTCTTAGCGTATCTGCTAATTCACATCTTAGCGTATCTGTTACTGTAAGCTTTGTCTGTCATATTCCGTAAATTTCTCCGTAATCTACAAAATCTTTTGCTATATATATATAGATATTCTATGTAAATAGAAAACCATCCGATAGCCGAAAATCATTTCATCCTTTATTCAATCGTACGAAATAGAACTCGCCACTAGTTCAAGTCCCTCGGATTCCGATATGGAGTTTCACTCGAGCTCCGAAAGCAGTGTGACCGGAATGGATCAACCAATCAGCCATCATCTATTCTGGATGAATTGGGGATGGGTTCATAGTCTGCTTAATCATTGGAGACAAGGAGAAGGTGATCCCTTCCATCCACCATATTGCCCTCTTGACGAAGAACCCGAAGCACTTACCGGCGAACCTGTTCGAGACACCATTTTCTCTCTCATTTCCAGAGTATCTCATCACGATTATATACTATCTCAGATTCTAGATCTTATTCATCAACTAGTCCAAACCGACAACCACCACGGTGTAATAGAAGAAGTCAACGAGTTTTGCGTTTGGGTACTGGCTTTGGAAAATATGGTGCAAAGGTTACAAACACCAGCAGCGGCACCTACATCAACAGTACCACCATCAACAACACCAACAGTACCATTACCACCACCAACAACAACCGCATCTTGAACCTCAACATCACAATCTGTCCCATGAGCATCAACGTCATACGTACCATAGATACCAAGGACAAGAACCGATGAAGTATTGATTCATAACTTCATGGGAGAAACATTCTACGGCAATTATGTAATCTTTAAAGTCTTAGATATTATCTATTCTAGCCTTAACCATAAATCAGATGAGTAGAAACCCTGATCGGAATAGTGTGTGATTTACAAACGACACATGTTATATAAGCAGTACCATCAGCATCATCAGTATCAACAGTACCGTCAGTATCACCAGCAATAGCAATACCATCAGCATTATCAGCACTAACAGTACCGCCGGCATCACCAACAGTATCACCAGCACCAGCAACGCCTGCAACAGCACAAATTCCATAAACTCTATAACCACCTAAGATATTGATACCACCATCATCAACGGATATATTGTATCAACGAGTTATGAAGTATTAACTCATTCCCTCTGAAGAATTTATACGTATATTTTAAATATATAAATTTTTAAACTACAATATATCTTTTTGTACAAAGCTATTACATGTGAATTTTAAAGGGTAGAAACTACTCGGCTAATTCGTATTACTAATATGCTATAATGTACATCTTTCGTTAACAACTTAACCATCGTTAACTACAATCTCTATTTCAAATCGATGAATTCCATTTCATAATAAATCGAGTGTATTATTCAATTATAAGTTTGATTTTACACTTTCATTTTCGATATACTCGAAAATTTCTAGAAATCATCATTCGTATCTTGCGAAGTTCACAAGAATTCCGCGAACACCAACATCATTCATCGAAAAAATATCAATAGATGAATAATCAAGTGGTAATTCATAATTTCATTCAAATAAAAGAAATACTCAGTGAAGATTACGTAACTTCTGAAGTTTTAGAGATTATTCATTTCTAGTTCCAACCGAAAATCAAATGAGTTTAATTTAATATTAACTCATTAAATCTGTATTACTTCTGAAGAGAATATATATATATTTTCATAAAGACTGTAATGCAAATTCTCTTGTACAAAATATTACTTGTGAAACTTTTAACGGGTAGGTAATACATGAGAGACATATAAATTCACAATTGATATGTTACATTCTTCGATTCTAATTCAGAAATCATTAACTATATCCACTACTTTCACAACTATACATTCCTTCATAGAAATCAAAACAATCATTCGCATCCAAATTCGATTACATATTCTGATTTTGACAGAACAGAATTCAAATTCTAGATATAACCAATATCATCGCTCTTAAGATCCCTACAGATTTTAAAGCCATACTTTGACTTCAAAACTGTGCTAAAACATCACTTCTATTCATTAAACCCATAAAACAATTTTTGTATTATTCAAAATTCATTACAATCTACATTCAAACCCTTCATGATTCTTGAAAACACCTCAATTAAGAAACAATCTAGATAATGAACCAACCACATGTTATCCACAATTATGCATCTGGAAAACTTCCCGAACCTAAGTAGAAGTTTAAAACAAATCCTTGAGCCATTAGTGTTGTTATTACCGAAAATAACTTTGCAATTCCTCTTCAAAGTATCCAGTTTTGTCACAGCTCCAGCAAGTCAACTTCGAATTTTCAGTCGAAACAGTCTTATTATAACTTCGATATATACATTGCCCTTTCGCCATCATTGCCGGGGAACCTTTTACATTCCACCATATTAACAGTAAACGTATCAACAACTTCATTACCCTTTAACTTAATCCTCTCCGAAAAATCACTATACTTCTTCATGAAACCCCATCATGTAACAATAATTGGCATACCAACTACCGGGAATCATCAATCATCAATCTCGAATCTCGCAGCATTTTCACTTCAATAATTATATGTATACATATAACGTGTAACTCCTGGAAATTTTGACCTTCAATTATGAAATTCTGAAAAGCACCCAGTCTACGAATCAATACCCTGAATTTTGAAAAAGCTGAATAAAGCAGAAGAAACTGTAGACAATCATAACAGTCAAAAGTTTGATAATAAAGAATAGTGTGTTGGCAAAGCTCAGAAAAAGAAAAGGTTTGGAACTGGAAAATGGATTGAGCAAACCATGAAGGAGGCTGTGGACAAATCACAAAGACTAAATCTGCCTTCAAAGAATCCAAATGATTCAGTGTCTGCTGAAGTCTTAAGCGAATACCTTGCTCCTTACTCTCAACTCTTGCGGACAATATTCTTCATCATCCTCTGATCTTAGATATTCTAAGATATCATCATATCTTTCATTATAAATATCTTCGATGTTTCTGAAGATATCTTCATAACTATTATTATCCGAAATCATTTATCTCTTCGCGCTATCTGTATTACATCATAAAAGAAACTACTTTAGTTTCTAAATTCTGAAACCTTCAAGTTTAAAATATGAATTTTTTTGAAGTAGTGTTGGGAACTGAAGCATGATTTAGTATAATATAATGACACTTGATCAACGTGATTATATTACAGTAAGTCATGCTGAGTTTCTAATGGGACATGATGATTCACAGACTATACCATCATCATGTGCCATGTTACACGACTCTTGTATTCTATTTTACCTCAAAAAATATCAAGAAAATATTTTCTTGATGATTCAGTCTTTTTCGGATATTCGGGTAATTTGACAAATCAAATCGTGCTACTACCTTTCATTTCTACTTTGTATATTATGATAATTCGAAACTCTATACCTATGAATTCTGGACCATTACTTGTGAAAAGAAAACAAAAGCATGAAGCTCTGAAATAGAAAGGGGGTATAAGTCGCAGCAAACAGAAAAGATCATTAACCGTAGATGTCAATGATTATGGAAAAACAGGAGCAGAGACTCCGAAAAATAAGGAAAGATATAAGGCTCGATGACAATACATAAATTACAAACCGTGTATATCAATATTTATTGCAACGAAAAGACACGGGAGAACTAAAAACATTATAAAATCAAGAATATAATAGAAGTGAATAGATTCTTCCGGTGGCAGATGAAAAAGAAGAATGACAGATATGAAAGTTAGGAGTATATCAAGAATCAAAACCAGATGGAGCATATTGATGAATGCTTTAAAGTATGAATTGAGGAGAAAGAATAGAAGATGTGAGATATAGAAATAAGAAAACGAAAGGAGTGGATTTATAGTGAAATATTCGACAGAGCAATCGAAATGGATTATCGCATTTAACCAAAGAAGATCCTAATTTTCTTAATTACCGAAGAATCAAATCTTATTACGAAGATTTTCTCCATATCCCTTGAACTCTAGAAATCACCCCTATCTACGCCAAAAGATATGACGGAACTTTACCTTTCTCGTTTCACTCTTTTGTGATAGCTTCACTTATACTCTTCACGTAATCAAATTGTTTTATCCATATCACTTAATGATGATAAAACTCTATTTATCAACTCATATTCATCATAAAAACATTTTTATGGTTAGCCATGACGACCACGATCAAATTTCGGGACGAAATTTCTTTAACGGGTAGGTACTGTGACAACCCGGAAATTTCTGACCAAATTTAAACTTGATCTTTATATGTTTCTGACACGATAAGCAAAGTCTGTATGATGACCCGTCCTAATCCACCTAGACGAAGTCATCAACATTTGGTCCCATTGCGAGGCGTTGACTTAAATATACCATGAACGACTCCAAGTAATATCTCAAAAATGAGCAAATGCACAGCGAAAGATTTCTTTCATACCTGAGAATAAACATGCTTAAAAGTGTCAACTAAAAGGTTGGTGAGTTCATAGGTTTATCATAATAATCATTTCAATATCTTAATAGACCACAAGATTTCATATACACAAATGTTTTAATA
Organism: Rutidosis leptorrhynchoides; assembly: GCF_046630445.1. Taxonomy (NCBI): domain Eukaryota; kingdom Viridiplantae; phylum Streptophyta; class Magnoliopsida; order Asterales; family Asteraceae; genus Rutidosis; species Rutidosis leptorrhynchoides. Next base: position 53,264,655 of record NC_092341.1, read on the forward strand.
AAAATATTCTAAGTGGTTGAGCACTTGGTAACCATACTTAACTATTAATCAACGTCGCATATTCCCTTTATTATGAAATCTCACTACACTGTACCAAGTATAGCCTACAAAACGAAGTACTGTGCAACCGTTGAATACTGGTCGTCCAGTCCGGTTGGGGTTGTCAGGCCCGATAGATCTATCAACAGGATTCGCATTTACAATACCCATGTAAATAGTAGTTACCAAGCTACATGGAAGTATGCCAGTGGTACAACTCAACGTAGAATGTATTTTTAAGTACTTGTGTCTATTTTGTAAACATTTATAAAAGCAGCGCATGTATTCTCAGCCCAAAAATATATATTGCAAAAGCAATTAAAAAGGGAGCAAATGAAACTCACAATACGATATTTTGTAGTAAAAATATGCATACGATGATACTGCACAATGCAGGATTGATCTTGGATTCACGAACCTATATCAATTGTATATCTATTAATGCATATAATCGTAATCAAGCAAGTTTATATATATGTTAGTATTAATAATATACTTGTTATATTGTATGTTAATATGTTTATCCTAAGATTTTATGTAATACTAATATAATTATTTCTTAAATATGTTTTTATGTATTTAATATTTATTTGATAATGTTAATAATAATAATGAAAATCATGTTAATGATAAAAATAATAATAATATTGATAGTACTAATAATGTCAATTAAAAATGATAGTTTTAATAAAAATAATAATTTCTAATAGTAATAGTTTTAATAATAGTTTTAATAATAATAATAATAATAATAATAATAATAATAATAATAATAATAATAATAATAATAATAATAATAATAATAATAATAATAATAATAATAATGATAAAAATATTCATAAAAATGGCTACCTTAAATGTTTTCCTAAAAAGAAATACCCATAACCGGGCTCGAACCTGTGACCTCTCGGTTAACCAACACGCTCCAAAACCATCCTTCTGTCTGATTCTTTTCGTTTTTATTATGCGTTTTTAATTATTTAACACGTATATTTCCATCATCGTTACTAAACCTAATACTAGTCCAACAGAAACCGACCTGTGTCACAGCCCACTAACACAAACACGGCCCATGTAGTAAAAATCAGCCCAACGTTAACCTGTATCAACCCGTTTCAGTCCAATATGAAGGAGTCAAATTAAATAAAGATTTTACGGTTGCAAATGGAAGAAAAGGGTTCTTTAGATGGCCGACATAATTCTTGTTCTTTTATGAAAACCGACAGGAGCTGGAATAATTTACAGCGTAAGGGTCATGGTTGGTTTAAAAGTGGTATCGAATAAGAAGTAAATAGTTCAATTTGCAGGTTTTTCTTTTGTGTTTTCCTTGGGTGGGTCTCGATTTAAAGTCGAGTATAAAACAGTAGTAAAAACACCATGGATTTCGGTTTCTTTTTGCTTGGATGAACAGAGAATAAAAGTGAGCTGCAATCGAGACAAAGGGTGTCCATTAATGGTGATTTTATGTGATTTTCTTCTTGGGTTTGTAGAGTTTAAAAGGGGTGGTTGTTTTTAATTGGGTTTGGTTTGTTGATAACGAAAAACAGATGAGCAGTAACCAACGATAAAGATGGTGTTCTTGAGTGATTTTCCATCCAATAATAGAAACCCTGAAAGAAGAATTCTGACTATAGCAGATGTGGGTAATAGGTGGCGGTTTGGGTGGTTTTCGAATGGAATAGAAAGCGTACAATAGCAGTTAGTGGTTGTGGTTTATGGGTTGAACAAAACAGAAACACTTGTAGCGTTGTAGCAGGAACGGTTTGCTATTTTGTATAGTATTTGGTGGTTGTTTTCTGTTCCAAAACAGAAAATCCCAGGTTCAATAGTAATTCGAAAACAGAAAGGTTAAGGTGGTGGTGATCATAGGCCAAAGAAGGAAGTGATAAGGTGGTGGTTTATAAGGTGAAGGTGGTTGATTGAACCATGGTGTCGGGTTATGACTCGATTAAAAGGAAGAAAAAAAAATATAGTTTGAGTAGTGGGTTTGTAGATTGAAGATGGTATGGGTGGTGAGTTCTCGTAGAACAAACAAGCGAGAGAAGAAAAGAGAAAAAAAAATATTACAAGTGGGTTTGTTCATAGTGTTTTTGTGATGCATATTATGTATATGTATATATTTAGATTAGGTGGTGAAATGAAACATAGATAGACAAGATATCACAAGCAGAATAATAAAAAGAGAAAGAAGATAGTGATGTAGAGAAAGAAAAAAATTACGTGTAATAATCTTGTATATATATTTTCTATTATTTACCTTAGTAATTAATTTATTAATATATTAATAATAATAATATTGTTAATTTTATTAGTAATAATGAAAATACTAATAGTAATAATATAATTAATAATGATTATCAAATAATATTAATGATAAAATGATATTAATGATAATGATAATAATATTGAGAAATTGAGAAATATAATAATAATAATGTGGTAATATTATTCTATTTTAAATTTGTAGGTACGTTTTACATATTATTAACTATGTACCATTTAATAATTATCTAATATGCATAATAACATATTTTGATTATTTAGTTTTTATATAGTTTATTTATATACTTTCATGCACACATATACATATATATATATATATATATATATATATATATATATATATATATATATATATATATATATATATATATATATATATATACACCATTGTTCGTGAATCGTCGGGCACAGTCTAAAGGTAAGTTGTTACATGAATATAGTTTTCAAAACTTTCGAGACTCAACATTACAGATTTTGCTTATTATGTCAGAAACATATAAAGATTAAAGTTTAAATTTGATCGGAAATTTCCGGGTCATCACAGTACCTACCCGTTAAAGAAATTTCGTCCCGAAATTTGAATGAGATGGTCATGACTGACAATAAGTATGTTTTCATGACTCATACGAGTTGAAAATTAAAGTTTTATCATTATTGAGTAATGTGGATAAAACAATACGTTTATGTGAAGAGTACGAGTGAAGCTATCACAAAAGAGTGAAATGAGAAAATACGGAATCGTTTTAACCGATGACGTAGTTATGATTGATTTCCGGAATTCACGGGATTTAAAGAAAATTCTTTGTAGTAAGAGTTGGTATTTCGGTGATTTAGAAAGTCAGGATCTCCTTTGATTTAATGCGGTAATCTGTTTTGATTGTTATGTCGGATACTTCACTATAAATTCACCCCCTTCGTTTCTTTATTTTCCACAACTCACACCTTTTATTCCTTCTCCTTAATTCATACTTTATAGTATTTGTTAATATGCTTCATCCTATTCTGATCCTTGATATACTTCTAACCTTCATATCTATCATTCTTCTTTTTTTATCTACCACCGGAGGAAGTTACTTACTTCTACCATTACCTTGGGGTTATAGTGTTTTTCATTCTCTCGTGTCTTTATATTGCTATACGCATTGATATACACAGTTTGTAGTTTCTGTGTTTGTTATCGGGCTTTATATTTTTCCTTATACCTCGATGTCCCTGCTTCTGTCTTCTATAATCATTGTCATCCACAGTTAATGCTCTCTCCTGTTTGCTGCGATTTATACTCCAATTTCTATTTTTTTGGAGCTTTATTCTTTCGTTTCCTCTTCCCGTCCTTGAGTTAGGTAGGCAATAGTCCAGAATTTGTAGGTATGAAATTCGAAATGAACATAGCTAATGCCTTAAGAAAGAAATAGTAATGGCACAATTTTGATTTGTCAAATTACCAGTATATCCGGAAAGATAGAACTATCAAGATGATATGTTCTTAATATGTTTGGAGATTGGATAGAATGTAAGAGTCGTGCAATATGGCACATGATGATGGTACTGTGAATCATCACATTCCATTAGAAGCTCAACATGACTTACTGTAATATAATGACGTTGATCAAGTGTCATTATATTATACTAACTCATGCTTCAGTTCCCAACACTACTTCAAAAACATTCATACTTTAAAATCGAAGGTTTCAAAATTTAGAAACTAAAATAGTTTCTTTTATGATGTAATACAGATAGAGCGGAGAGATAATTAATATTGGACAAGAATATTTATGAAGATTTCTTCAGAAATATTGAGGATATTTATAATGAAAGATACGATAATATCTTCGAATATCTAAGATCAGAGGATGATGAAGCCTATTGTCCGCAAGGGTTTAGAGTAAGGAGCAAGATATTCTCTAAAAACTTCAGCAGGCATTAAATTATTTGAATTCTTTGAAGTCAAACTTATTCTTTGTGATTTGTCCACGGCTTCCTTCATAATTTCGCATAATCCGCTTTTCGGTACTAAATTTTCTATCGAGCATTCCATTATTTATCATCAACTTTTGATCATTAAGACAATCTACAACATGCTACTTCGTCATCATTTTCAAAGTTAACGGATCTGGATCATTGATTATCAAATCGAGGTGTTTTTCAGGAGAATTTCTTTTTGAGATGATTAAACGCTGATGATAGTATGGTGGAATATAAAAGGTTCTATGGTAACGATAAAGAGTACGCATATATATCAAGGTTATAATAAGGTTGTTTCGGATGAAAAGTCGGAGTTGACTTGCTGGAGCTGTGACAAAATTTGCTACTTTGAAAGGGATTACTAAATTATTTTGGGTAATAATAACACCAAAGGAGCTAGCACAGATATGTGTTAAACGTTTACTCAGTTTCCGAGAGTTTTTCAGGTGCATAACTATATGCATCAATCTTTTCGTCCGTAGCTGAAGTGCGGTTAGTTCATCCTCTCAATCGAGGTGTTTTCAAGAATAATGAAAGGTTTGAACACAGATTGAATTGTCAAGATACAAATGAGGTTTAAAATGAAATCAAGTAGCAAACTTGAAGAATTGTTTAGTTTCATATGTTATAATCAATATTTTAATTCATTTTAATTGTCCAATATTATTAGTCCACAGTCGATAGTCCACAGTTACAGTCCAACAATTCATATATAGTTTAATATATAATATTCAAATTAATTAATATGTATCATGACCCGTATACGTCTCAGACTCGATCACAACTCAAAGTATATATATTATTTGAGAATCAACCTCAACCCTGTATAGCTAACTCCCGCATTACTGCATATAGAGTGTCTATGGTTATTCCAAATAATATATATAGATGCGTCGATATGATATGTCAAAACCTTGTATACGTGTCCCGATATTTAAAGTGCGTAAAATAAATAACAGAAATTAAATGACGATAAATAAAGTGCGTAAAGTAAATAACAGAAATTAAATGACGATAAATAAAATTGCGAGAATGTAAATTGTGAGAATGTAAATTGCGATAAATAAACTGCGATAAATAAAATGTAATCAGTTAGCTAGGAACAGTTAGCTGGAACAGTTAGCGTGGATTCGTAACAAAGTTTTTCGTAGTTAATTTGTTTGTTTCTATCATATTTTTATTTCTTCAAATGTTTTCTTCTTTATGCCACTTGTTGAATTCTGATAGGTCAAAATCCTAATATGAAATTGAATGAAAACGGTTATTATGCGGTGAACGGATACATATATCGGTGGATGTAAGTAGGATAGTAAATGACTATTGAATCAGATTCGAAGAATGTACAGTGTAACTTATTAATGTGAAATCTAAATATTCCTCGGGTATTACCTACCCGTTCAAATATTTTCACCATTAACAGTTTGTACAAAAGAATTTTTAATTACAATCTTTATGAAAATATATATACATATATATTTTCTTCAGATGTAATCATGAATTTAATGAGTCAATATAATATTAGACTCATTTGATTTACCATTAGAATAAGAATATATAATCTCTAAAACATTAGAGATTACACAATCGCCATGTCGAACGAAGATAATTGATATAAAACGATATGCAGAACGGAGATTAATGATATAGAGCGATATGTAGAATGATGGTTATGCTCGAGATACAGATTGTGATGTCAAGGCTGGTGATGCGGATGTTATTGTTAGTGGTACTGGTGCTGCTGGTACTGTTGTTGAAGCTGGTAGGTTTTGCACCACGTTTTCCCAATTGATTACTCAAGCGCAAAGCTCGTTGACTTCTTCCATTATTTCGGGATGATTGTCGGTCGGAACGAGCGGATGAATAAGATCTAGGATTTGAGATAGTATATAATCGTGACGAGATACTCTGGAAATGCTGAAAATGGTGTTTCGGATAGCTTTGCCGGTAGGTGCTTCAGGTTCTTCGCCAAGAGGTGAATTCGGTTAGTGGAAGGGATCGCCTTCTGTGCGTCTCCATTGATTAAGTCAACTACGAACCCATCAGATGAATTGGGGATGGCTGATTGGTTGATTCATTCTGGTGACACCGCTTTCGGAGCTTAGGTGAATATCCATGTCGGAATAGCTGTCATCGGAATAGCTATCGAAATCTGAGGGACTCGAACTGGTTGAGGGATTCATCTCGTACAATCAGATGAAGGATTTTTGATAAGAAATAGATTATAGGATGTAGATTAGTACCCTGCAATACATAATTTACATATGCATATATAATACTAAAATCCCATAAGTTACGGAGGAATCTACGGAAGATGTCAGGCAAAGGTAACAGTAACAGTTACGCTAAGATATGAATTAGCAGATATGCTAAGATATGAGTTTGTCTATACACTATCTAGGCAATAGAGGCAGTAAGATGTGTCTAGACTTTAACGATGATAAGCAAATAATTTCGACACTAAATGATAAGCAAAACTTTTGACATGCAGACACGGTCGAAGTCCAGACCCACTAATGCATCTAAACAACTATCAGTTAGACACACTAATGCAAGACTTGGTTCGCTAAGACCACCGCTCTGATACCACCTATGATGACCCGTCCTAATCCACCTAGATGAAGTCATCAACATTTGGTCCCATTGCGAGGCGTTGACTTAAATATACCATGAACGACTCCAAGTAATATCTCTAAAATGAGCAAATGCACAGCGAATGATTTCTTTCATACCTGAGAATAAGCATGCTTAAAAGTGTCAACCAAAAGGTTGGTGAGTTCATAGGTTTATCATAATAATCATTTCAATATCTTAATAGACCATCAGATTTCATACACAAATGTTTTACTAAAAATATTCTAAGTGGTTGAGCACTTGGTAACCATACTTAACTAGTGCAACCGTTGAATACTGGTCGTCCAGTCCGGTTGGGGTTGTCAGGCCCGATAGATCTATCAACAGGATTCGCGTTTACAATACCCATGTAAATAGTAGTTACCAAGCTACAGGGAAGTATGCCAGTGGTACAACTCAACGTAGAATGTATTTTTAAGTACTTGTGTCTATTTTGTGAACATTTATAAAAGCAGCGCATGTATTCTCAGCCCAAAAATATATATTTCAAAAGCAATTAAAAAGGGAGCAAATGAAACTCACAATACGATATTTTGTAGTAAAAATATGCATACGATGATACTGCACAATGCAGGATTGATCTTGGATTCACGAACCTATATCAATTGTATATCTATTAATGCATATAATCGTAATCAAGCAAGTTTATATATATGTTAGTATTAATAATATACTTGTTATATTGTATGTTAATATGTTTATCCTAAGATTTTATGTAATACTAATATAATTATTTCTTAAATATGTTTTTATGTATTTAATATTTATTTGATAATGTTAATAATAATAATGAAAATCATGTTAATGATAAAAATAATAATAATATTTATAGTACTAATAATGACAATTAAAAATGATAGTTTTAATAAAAATAATAATTTCTAATAGTAATAGTTTTAATAATAGTTTTAATAATAATAATAATAATAATAATAATAATAATAATAATAATAATAATAATAATAATAATAATAATAATAATAATAATAATGATAAAAATGATAAAAATATTCATAAAAATGGCTACCTTAAATGTTTTCCTAAAAAGAAATACCCATAACCGGGCTCGAACCTGTGACCTCTCGGTTAACCAACACGCTCCAAAACCATCCTTCTGTCTGATTCTTTTCTGTTTTATTATGCGTTTTTAATTATTTAACACGTATATTTCCATCATTGTTACTATACCTAATACTAGTCCAACAGAAACCGACCTGTGTCACAGCCCACTAACACAAACACGGCCCATGTAGTAAAAATCAGCCCAACGTTAACCTGTATCAACCCGTTTCAGTCCAATATGAAGGAGTCAAATTAAATAAAGATTTTACGATTGCAAATGGAAGAAAAGGGTTCTTTAGATGGCCGACATAATTCTTGTTCTTTTATGAAAACCGACAGGAGCTGGAAGAATTTACAGCGTAAGGGTCATGGTTGGTTTAAAAGTGGTATCGAATAAGAAGTAAATAGTTCAATTTGCAGGTTTTTCTTTTGTGTTTTCCTTGGGTGGGTCTCGATTTAAAGTCGAGTATAAAACAGTAGTAAAAACACCATGGATTCCGGTTTCTTTTTGCTTGGATGAACAGAGAATAAAAGTGAGCTGCAATCGAGACAAAGGGTGTCCATTAATGGTGATTTTATGTGATTTTCTTCTTGGGTTTGTAGAGTTTAAAAGGGGTGGTTGTTTTTAATTGGGTTTGGTTTGTTGATAACGAAAAACAGATGGGCAGTAACCAACGATAAAGATGGTGTTCTTGAGTGATTTTCCATCCAATAATAGAAACCCTGAAATAAGAATTCTGACTATAGCAGATGTGGGTAATAGGTGGCGGTTTGGGTGGTTTTCGAATGGAATAGAAAGCGTACAATAGCAGTTAGTGGTTGTGGTTTATGGGTTGAACAAAACAGAAACACTTGTAGCGTTGTAGCAGGAACGGTTTGCTATTTTGTATAGTATTTGGTGGTTGTTTTCTGTTCCAAAACAGAAAATCCTAGGTTCAATAGTAATTCGAAAACAGAAAGGTTAAGGTGGTGGTGATCATAGGCCAAAGAAGGAAGTGATAAGGTGGTGGTTTATAAGGTGAAGGTGGTTGATTGAACCATGGTGTCGGGTTATGACTCGATTAAAAGGAAGAAAAAAAAATATAGTTTGAGTAGTGGGTTTGTAGATTGAAGATGGTATGGGTGGTGAGTTCTCGTAGAACAAACAAGCGAGAGAAGAAAAGAGAAAAAAAAAATATTACAAGTGGGTTTGTTCATAGTGTTTTTGTGATGCATATTATGTATATGTATATATTTAGATTAGGTGGTGAAATGAAACATAGATAGACAAGATATCACAAGCAGAATAATAAAAAGAGAAAGAAGATAGTGATGTAGAGAAAGAAAAAAATTACGTGTAATAATCTTGTATATATATTTTCTATCATTTACCTTAGTAATTAATTTATTAATATATTAATAATAATAATATTGTTAATTTTATTAGTAATAATGAAAATACTAATAGTAATAATATAATTAATAATGATTATCAAATAATATTAATGATAAAATGATATTAATGATAATGATAATAATATTGAGAAATTGAGAAATATAATAATAATAATGTGGTAATATTATTCTATTTTAAATTTGTAGGTACGTTTTACATATTATTAACTATGTACCATTTAATAATTATCTAATATGCATAATAACATATTTTGATTATTTAGTTTTTATATAGTTTATTTATATACTTTCATGCACACACACATATATATATATATATATATATATATATATATATATATATATATATATATATATATATATATATATATACACCATTGTTCGTGAATCGTCGGGCACAGTCTAAAGGTAAGTTGTTATATGAATATAGTTTTCAAAACTTTCGAGACTCAACATTACAGATTTTGCTTATTATGTCAGAAACATATAAAGATTAAAGTTTAAATTTGATCGGAAAAATCTGGGTCATCACAGTCTGTAATGTTGAATCTAAAAAATCTTGGAACTACATTCATGAAATCAATTACCCTTTGAAACACCCGTCCATAATACTATAAACGAGGTACGTTATTCATTGGTCCCATAGCGAGGTATTTGACCTCTATATGATACGTTTTAGAAAATATTGCATTCGTTTCATAAAAAGCACACCATTATTATACATAATGTAACACCCAGGGTAAAACGTTCCCCGTAGCATGATATTGTCCGCTTTGTAGAGATAGGGACGTACCCTTGTCTCCCCCGTAGGTTGCTCACGGATTTTTCTTGGTGAACACACACGACGAACACTTCCCAGGAGGTCACCCATCCTAGTAGTACTCTCGCCTGAGCACGCTTAACTGCAGAGTTCTCATGAGATCTGCTACGCTTGTGGTCCCAAAACGCGTCATGCTAGGAAATGTCTCCACACCCTTATAAGGCATGCTTCGTTCCCCTCTCCAACCGATGTAGGACGGATGTAACACGGATGTTACAATCCTCCCCCCAATGGGATACAGCGTCCTTGCTGTGCACATTTGGTCCGGGGCCTGGCTCTGATACCATCTGTAACACCCCAGGTAACACGTTCCCCGTAGCATGATATTGTCCGCTTTGCCGTAGGCGCACAGATTTTTCTTGGCAGCCACACACGACGAACACTTTTCCAGGAGGTCACCCATCCCGATAGTGCCGTCGCCTGAGCACGCTTAACTGCAGAGTTCTCATGAGATCTGCTGCGCTTGTGGTCCCAAAACGTGTCATGCTAGGAAATGTCTCCACACCCTTATAAGGCATCCTTCGTTCCCCTCTACAACCGATGTGGGACGGATGTAACACGGATGTTACACATAATGCATGTTTTAAACAAATGGGCGATTATTTAAGGAATAATCCCCATATTACATTACTTTCCAAATACTACACACGTGACATAACAGTTAAATATAATACACGACAAAGGTTTTATTGAATGCAACACATAATTTAAACAAAAGCATGAGACTCCATACACAGCTTGCTCAGATAATGCAACAGCGGAAGACTTTCTTAAGGACCTGAGAATAAACATGCTTAAACAGTCAACACAAAGGTTGGTGAGATATAGGTTTTAAAGCCAGCATAAGATATAATAATAGACCACAAGATTTCATGTTATAAACGTTTCAGCAAAGATATTCTATATGTTAATGAGCGCCCAGTAACTATACTTAACAGATGTTTTCCGTGCATATTCCCCTTTTCAAAGTTATCTCTACACCGTACCAAGTGTAGTAAAATGAAGTACTAAACACCCGTTATGAGCTAGTGCTAACTAGCCCGAGTGGGGTTGTCAAACCCAATAGATCTATCAATAGGATTCGCGCTTACATGTTAACCACATGTAACAAATAGTTACCAGACTATTAGGGATATATACAAAGGTACAACTCAACATAGAATATATATTTAAGTACTTGTGTCTATTTCGAAAAACAAAAGATGCATGTAATCTCATTCCAAAATATTTGTAGAGTTTAAAAATGGGACTATATACTCACGGTAGTAAAAGTATATTAATAATAAGTTTTCAACTTATTAAAAATATGGTCGTCGTCCTTGGATTCACGAACCTATAACAATTATAACGATTTAGATAATAATACATGTGAACAAAATTAATATAGCAAGTTCATATCATATCTTCAATCACATGTGATTATTTAAGTTCATACTTTCAATCACGTGTGATTGTTTAAGTTTATATTTTCAATCACATGTTTTAAGTTGTCAAGTTAGCAGTCTAACGTTAGTAGTCCACAATTAGTAGTCCACAGTTAGTAGTAAATATATAGATCGATACATCACCTTGAAATAATCAAGACATAGTATACACGTATTGTATATGACTCAATCATGACCCACAATACTGCTATTGTAGTTACACGTATTGTGTATGTAGTGTCTTTTGATTTATCCAACGTATTGTGTAACCATGACATGTTAGAATACATGTATAATATAAGAAAAGTTAGCTAAGATATGGTTAGTATAGATTTTTGTAAAATCATCACGTAGTCATTTTAGCCATTTTTAACCAATATTGTTTTGCTCATAATTTCTTCATTATAAATCTGTTTTGAGTGAATCAAATTGCTATGGTTTTGTAACGAACTGAAATTTGTAAAACTAAACTGAAAAAGTGGTGGTTTATAGTCGGAGTTATAGGTTACATGCCTATTTTTAAAGAGGTAGTCATTTTCGTCGAAAGTACGACATCTTGATGACCATTTTGAAAGACATACTTCTACTTTGTGTTTAACCATGATTTTTGGATATTTTATCATGTTCATATGAAATATCATTTTCCCAGAATAACAACTTTTAAATCAAAGATTATGATAGTTTTTAATTATCCAACCCAAACAGCCCCCGGTTTTACTACGACTGCGTATGTCCGGTTTTACGGTGTTCTTCGTGTTTCCAAGTTTTAACTCATTAAGTTAGCATATCATATAGATATAAAACATGTGTTAAGTTTTTTTTAAAAGTCAAGTTGGAAGGATTAACTTTGTTTGCGAACAAGTTTAGAATTAACTAAACTATGTTCTAGTTTATAAACTCTTATATAGATAGTTATAATTATATGAATTGAACAAGAGTTTTGGTAAGGCTAATACCTTGATTTAAAAAAGGGAAGTAGCTGAATATGAAGAGGATTTCTAGAGCTTGAAAGACTCCTTGAAAGGGTGCTTAAAGATAACCAAACTTGGAAGCAAAACTTAAATCAAAGGAGGTGTTCTTGATTACTACTTCTATGGTGTTTATGGATTGTTTTTGTAACTAGTTTTTGTTATAGATAATGAAGGCTTATTAGAACTTGAAGAGAGGATATTAGAGAGTGTTTTTCTAGAGAAAGAATAAGAGAATACTTGGAAGAGAATTGAAAGAAGAATGGATGTAAATGTGTGTAAAAAAATACCATGTAAGGTCTTTATATACTAGTTGTATTTTGTTGTTTTATGACAAATATCTAGGATAAGTTAAATACTATGAGGTCATGCATGACATAATAAGATTTATGATGTCATGCATGACATAATACATCAATCATGCAAATTACTATTGGTATATATGAATAGTAAATACTTTATGTTGTCTTTTTTGACTAATATCTAGTATAAGTTAAATTGATTATGTCATGCATGACATAATACTCCACTAATACAGATTTTTGTTAGTATATATCAATAGTAAATACTTCTAGAAGCTTCGTATAATACGTGTATATATACTGTATAAATACGAGTAGGAATCTTGAGAAAAATGAACGGAAATACGAGTATTGCTATCCTTTATCTGTATTTGTATATTATAAAGTGTATTTAATACTTTTAAGGATATATTTATACTCATAATACATTGTATGTAAATATATTTTAACATGAATTAATTACGTTGTTTAAATAGTAACATATATATTGTTTGAAAACTCTTTAAATTAGTAGTATGAAAATGTGTATATAATACTTTGATAATATACTCAATGAGATATTTAATTATCATATATTCAAGTATATATATATATATATATATATATATATATATATATATATATATATATATATATATATATATATATATATATATATATACTCAATTAAACAATTAAGACAAGTTATGACGTTCGTGAATCGTCGGACAAATGGGTGGTCAATCGCTTGTAAAAAAAAAACTCTTTCCAGAGGTTCAAGACTTATTAAAATTCATTGCTTCTCAAGTCAGAATTATTAAATCATGTAAATAGTAAAATCAAGTAGTCGGAAAAATCCGGGTCGTCACAGTACCTTCCCGTTAAAGAAATTTTGACCCCGAAATTTGATCGAGGTCGTCATGGCTAATGGTAAGAATGTTATTATGACGAATATGAGTTGATAAATAGAATTTTATCATCATTGAGTAATATGGATTAAACAATTTGATTATGTGAAGAGTACGAGTGAAGCTATCGCAAAAGAGTGAAATGAGAAAATAAAGTTTCGTCATATCTTTTGACGTAGATACGGTTAATTTTTGGAGTTCAAGGGATTTAGAGAAAATCTTCGTAATAAGATTTGGTTTTTCGATAATTAAGGAAATTAGGGTCTTCTTTGGTTAAATGCAATAATCTGTTTCGATTGCTCTATCGGATATTTCACTATAAATCCCCTCCCTTCGTTTCTTTATTTCCACAACCCACCCTTCTATTATTTTTTCCTCAACTCATACTTTAAAGCATTCGTCAATATGCTCCATCCAGTTTTGATTCTTGATATACTCCTAACTTTCATATCTGTTATTCTTCTTTTTCATCTGCCGCCAGAAGAATCTATTTACTTCTACTATACTCTTGGTTTTATAGTGTTTTTAGTCCTCCCGTGTCTTTATATTGCTATATGCATTGATATATACAGTTTGTAATTTCTGGATTGTTGTTAGGTTTTATATCTTCCCTTATATTTCGATGTCTCTGCTTCTGTCTTTCGATAATCATTGACATCCACAGTTAATACTCTCTCCAATTTTCTGTGATTTATACTCCTCTTTATACTTCGAAGCTTCATGTTTTTGTCTTCTCTTCTCGACCTTAAGTACAGTAAGTAATTGTCCAGAATTCGTGGGTATGGATTTCGAAATGAACATAGTTAATGTTCTAAAAAGGATATTGTAATGGCACGATCTTGATTTGTCAAATTACCAGAATATCTGAAAAAATAGAATTATCAAGAAGATATGTTCTTAATATGTTTAGAGATTAGGTAGAATGTAAGAGTCGTGTAACATGGCACATGATGACGTTATGGTCTGTGAATCATCATGTTTCATTAGAAACTCAGCATGACTTACTGTAATATAATCACATTGATCAAGTGTCATTATATTATACTAACTCATGCTTCAGTTTCCAACATTACTTCAAAAACATTCATACTTTACACTCAGAGGTTTCAGATGTTTAGAAGCTAAAACAGTTTCCTTTATGATCTGATACAGATAACGCGAGGAGATAAATGATCTAAGATAAGAATGGTTATGAAAATATCTTTAGAAATATCGAGGATATTTATAATGAAAGATATGATGATATCTTAGAATATCTAAGATCGGAGGATGATGAAAAATATTGTCCGCAAGGGTTTAGAGTAAGGAGTAAGGTATTCGCTAAAGACTTCAGCAGACACTGAATCATTTGGATTCTTTGAAGGCAGATTTAGTCTTTGTGATTTGTCAACAGCCTCCTTCATGGTTTGCTCAATCCGTTTTTCAGTTTCAAACCTTCTCTTCTTCTAAGCTTTGCCAACACACTATTCTTTATCATCAAACTTTTGACTGTTACGGTTGTCTACAGTTTCTGCTGTTTCATTCAGCTTTTTCAAAATTCAGGGTATTGATTCGTAGACTGGGTGCTATTCAGAATTTCAGAATTGAAGGTCAAAATTTCCAGGAGTGACGTGTTATATGTATATATATATATATATATATATATATATATATATATATATATATATATATATATATATATATATATATATATATATATAATTGTTGAGGTGAAAGTGCTGCGAGATTCGAGATTGATGATTGATGATTCCCGGTAGTTGGTATGGAAATTATTCTTATAGGATGTAGATGAGCACATGATGGGGTTTCATGAATAATATAGATATTTTTCAGAGAGACTAAAACCGAAGTTGCTGGTACATCTGCTGATAATGTGGTGGAATATAAAAGGATCCCCGGTAACGATGGCGAAAGGGTAACGTATATATCGAGGTTATAATAAGGCTAGTCCGACTGAAAAGTCAAAGTTGACTTGTTAGAGCTGTAATAAAACTGGCTACTTTGAAAAGGGATTGAAAAGTAATTTTTGGTAATAAATGCCAAAAGATGTTACCCATATATGTGTTAAACTTCTACTTAGGTTCCGGAAGTTTTTCAGATGTATGACTTTCTTTTTGTAGGTAACGTGTGGTTGGACCACCCTCTCGATTGTTTCTTAATTGAGGTGTTTTCAAGAATCATGAAGGGTTTGAATGCAGATAGTAATCGTCCATATACCTATGATGTTCTAGAATTTTGAATGATACGAATATTTTTTTGGGTTTTATGAATAGAAGTGATGTCCTATCACAGTTTTGAAGTCAAAGTATAGCTTTGAAAGATGTAGGGATTTAAGAGTGATGTCTCCTGTTTAAATCTTGACTTGGATTCTGATCTATCAAAATCAGAATATGTAATCGAATTTGGATGAAAATGATTGTTTCGTATTTTTATGAAAGAATGTATATTGTTGTGAAAGCAGTGAGTATAGTTGATGATTTGCTGAATCAGAATCGAAGAATGTAACATATTAATTGTGAATTCATATATCTCTCGGGTATTACCTACCCGTTAAAAGTTTCACAAATTATATTTTGTACAAGAGAATTTTCATTACAGTCTTTATTAAAATATATGTATATTTTCTTCAGATGTAATACATAGTTAATGAGTTAATATTAAATTAAACTCATTTGATTTTTGGCTGGAATTTGAAATGAATAATCTCTAAAACTTAGAAATTTTGTAATCTTCGCGGATTATTTCTTCAATGAAATTATGAATTGATACTTCATTATTCATTTTTATTGATATTTCCTCGGTGAATGATGTTGGTGCTCGTGGAATTCTTGTGAACTTCACAAGGCACGAATAATGATTCCTAGAAAGTTTCGAATACATAGAAAAGGAAAGTGTAAAATAATACACTTGGTTTATTATGAAATGGAATATATTGTGTTGAAGCAGAGAGTATATTTAACGATTGTTAAGTCATTAACAAAGGATGTATGTCATAGCATATTAGTAATATGAATTAACCGAGTAGTATCTACCCTTTTTCAATTCATACATAATAGTTTAGTTTGAACAGATATATTATGGTTTCAAAAATTCATATAATATATAAATTTTCTAGGAATAATGAGTTAATACTTCCATAACTCATTATTTCAATATACTCATTGGTGATTGTGGTGTCGATATCATCGGTGCTTATGGAGCTGGTGTAGTTTGTGGTGTTACAAATATTGCCGGTGTGGGTGATACTGATGGTGATGCTGGTGTTACTCTTGGTGGCACTTGTGCAACAAGTCTAGTTTTTAATTCACGCTTCATTCTTGTCAGGGTTTCTATTCTCTGGTATTTCTATCCATTCATCTGATTTGCGGTTTGAATAAATAATCTCCAAGACTTCGGAGATTACATAATCGCCGCAGAATGTTTCTCCAATGAAGTTATGAATCAATACTTCATCGGTTATTGTTGTTGGTACTCCTTGGTATCTATGGTGCGTATGACGTTGATGCTCGCGGTACATATTGTGATGTCAAGGTGTGGGATGTGGATGTTATTGTTGGTGGTAGTGGTACTATTGGTGTTGATGATGGTGGTATTGTTGATGCCGGTGATGCTGCTGGTGTTTGTAACCTTTGCACCATATTTTCCAAAGCCACTACCCGAGCGCGAAGCTCGTTGACTTCTTCTATAACACCGAGATGATTGTTGGTTCGGACGAGCGGATGAATAAGATCTAGAATGTGAGATAGTATATAATCGTGACGAGATACTCTGGAAATGAGAGAGAAAATGGCGTTTCGGACAGGTTCGCCGGTAAGTGCTTCAGGTTCTTCGCCAAGAGGGAAATGTGGTGGATGGAAGGGATCACCTTCTTCTTGTCTCCAATGATTAAGTAGGCTACGAACCCATCCCCAATTCATTCAGAATAGATGATGGCTAATTGGTTGATCCATTCCAGTCACACTGCTTTCGGAGCTCGAGTGGAACTCCATATCGAAATCCGAGGGACTTGAACTAATGGCGAGTTCCATTTCGTACGATTGAATAAAGGATTTTTCGATATGAAATAATTTTCGGCTATCGGATGGTATTCTAATTACATAGAATATCTATATATATAGAGTAAAAATTTCGTAGATTACGGAGGAATTTACGGAATATGTCAGGCAAAGTTTACAGTAACAGATACGCTAAGATATGAATTAGCAGATACGCTAAGATATGAATTTTGTCTTTACACTATTCATGCAATCAATGCAGTAAGATGCATCTAGACTAAGAATAATAAGCATGTAATTTTTGACAAGAATGATACGCAAAACTTTTTGACATGCAGCTAAGGTCGTAGTTCAGACTCACTAATGCATCTTAATAACTATTAGTTAGACACACTAATGCAAGACCTGGTTTGCTAAGACCACCGCTCTGATACCAACTGAAACACTCGCCCATAATACTATAAACGAGGTACGTTATTCATTGGTCCCATAGCGAGGTATTTGACCTCTATATGATACGTTTTAGAAAATATTGCATTCATTTCATAAAAGCACACCATTATTATACATAATGCATTTTTAAACAAATGGGCGATTATTTAAGGAACAATCCCCATATTATATTAGTTTTCAAATACTACACACGTGACATAACAGTTAAATATAATACATGACAAATGTTTTATTGAATGCAACACTTCATTTAAACAAAAGCATGAGACTCCATGCACAGCTTGCTCAGATAATGCAACAGCGGAAGACTTTCTTAAGGACCTGAGAATAAACATGCTTAAACAGTCAACACAAATGTTGGTGAGATATAGGTTTTAAAGCCAGCATAAGATATAATAATAGACCACAAGATTTCATGTTATAAACATTTCAGCAAAGATATTCTATATGTTAATGAGCACCCAGTAACTATACTTAACAGATGTTTTGCGTGCATATTCCCCTTTTCAAAGTTATCTCTACACCGTACCAAGTGTAGTAAAATGAAGTACTAAACCCCGTTATGAACTAGTGCTAACTAGCCCGAGTGGGGTTGTCAAACCCAATAGATCTATCAATAGGATTCGCGCTTACATGTTAACCACATGTAACAAATAGTTACCAGACTATTAGGGATATATACAAATTTACAACTCAACATAGAATATATATTTAAGTACTTGTGTCTATTTCGAAAAACAAAAGATGCATGTATTCTCATCCCAAAATATTTGTAGAGTTTAAAAATGGGACTATATACTCACGGTAGTAAAAGTATATTAATAATAAGTTTTCAACTTATTAAAAATATGGCCGTCGTCCTTGGATTCATGAACCTATAACAATAATAACGATTCAGATAATAATACATGTGAACAAAATTAATATAGCAAGTTCATATCATATCTTCAATCACATGTGATTGTTTAAGTTCATACTTTCAATCACGTGTGATTGTTTAAGTTTATATTTTCAATCACGTGTTTTAAGTTGTTAAGTTAGCAGTCTAACGTTAGTAGTCCACAATTAGTAGTCCACAGTTAGTAGTAAATATATAGATCGATACATCACCTTGAAATAATCAAGACATAGTATACACGTATTGTATAAGACTCAATCATGACCCACAATACCGCTATTGTAGTTACACGTATTGTGTATGTGGTGTCTTTTGATTTATCCAACGTATTGTGTAACCATGACATGTTAGAATACATGTATAATATAAGAAAAGTTAGCTAAGATATGGTTAGTATAGATTTTTGTAAAATCATCACGTAGTCATTTTAGCCATTTTTAACCAATATTGTTTTGCTCATAATTTCTTCATTATAAATCCGTTTTGAGTGAATCCAATTGCTATGGTTTCGTAACGAACTGAAATTTGTAAAACTAAACTGAAAAAGTGGTGGTTTATAGTCAGAGTTACAGGTTACATGCCTATTTTAAAGAGGTAGTCATTTCCGTCGAAAGTACGACATCTTGATGACCATTTTGAAAGACATACTTCTACTTTGTGTTTAACCATGATTTTTGGATATTTTATCATGTTTATATGAAATATCATTTTTCCAGAATAACAACTTTTAAATCAAAGATTATGATAGTTTTTAATTATCCAACCCAAAACAGCCCCCGGTTTTACAACGACGGCGTATGTCCGATTTTACGGTGTTCTTCGTGTTTCCAAGTTTTAACTCATTAAGTTAGCATATCATATAGATATAAACATGTGTTAAGTTGTTTTTAAAATTCAAGTTGGAAGGATTAACTTTGTTTGCGAACAAGTTTAGAATTAACTAAACTATGTTCTAGTTTATAAACTCTTATATAGATAGCTATAATTATATGAATTGAACAAGAGTTTTGGTAAGGCTAATACCTTGATTTAAGAAAGGGAAGTAGCTGAATATGAAGAAGATTTCTAGAGCTTGAAAGACTCCTTGAAAGGGTGCTTAAAGATAACCAAACTTGGAAGCAAAACTTAAATCAAAGGAGGTGTTCTTGATTACTACTTCTATGGTGTTTATGTATTGTTTTTGTAACTAGTTTTTGTTGTAGATAATGAAGGATTATTAGAACTTGAAGAGAGGATATTAGAGAGTGTTTTTATATAGAAAGAATACGAGAATACTTGGAAGAGAATTGAAAGAAGAATGGATGTAAATGTGTGTAAAAAAAATACCATGTAAGGTCTTTATATACTAGTTGTATTTTGTTATTTTATGACAAATATCTAGGATAAGTTAAATACCATGAGGTCATGCATGACATAATAAGATTGATGATGTCATGCATGACATAATACATCAATCATGCAAATTACTATTGGTATATACGAATACTTTATGTTGTCTTTTTTTGACTAATATCTAGTATAAGTTAAATTGATTATGTCATACATGACATAATACTCCACTAATACAGATTTTTATTAGTATATATCAATAGTAAATACTTCTAGAAGCTTTGTATAATACGTGTATATACTGTATAAATATGAGTAGGAATCTTGAGAAAAATGAACGGAAATACGAATATAGCTATCCTTTATCTGTATTTGTATATTATAAAGTGTATTCAATACTTTTAAGGATATATTTATACTCATAATACATTGTATGTAAATATATTTTAACATGAATTAATTACGTTATTTAAATAGTAACATATATATTGTTTGAAAACTCTTTAAATTAGTAGTATGAAAATGTGTATATAATACATTGATAATATACTCAATGAGATATTTAATTATCATATTTTTAAGTTATATATATATATATATATATATATATATATATATATATATATATATATATATATATATATATATATATATATATATATATATATATATATATATATATATATATATATATACTCAATTAAACAATTAAGACAAGTTATGACGTTCGTGAATCGTCGGACAAATGGGTGGTCAATCGCTTGTAAAAAAATAACTCTTTCCGGAGGTTCAAGACTTATTAAAATTCATTGCTTATCAAGTCAGAATTATTAAATCATGTAAATAGTAAAATCAAGTAGTCGGAAAAATCCGGGTCGTCACACCCTTTGACTGTGCCCAATGATTCATGAACATTTATGTGTATATAGATATGTATATATAATATATAGTTATACTAATTGAAAATGTTAACAAAGTATTAGTTGTATAATACTTTACATGAATGTAATTGTTTCATTATATATTTAATATATTTATTGACGGAATTAAAAGATAATATCAAATGATTGAATTATCAGATACATTGTGTTATGATTACGGGTCTCTGTTACGAGGTCCACATTGATTAGAGAAATCGTTCATTTTTAACAGTATTCGGAATAGTTGGTGAAATAATTTACATGATTGGAATAAAGTGTCATTAACGAGAGTTAGTCAAAAGTTAGTGGAGATTCCCGATTAATTTATCAAAAGCATGCTTTACAGCGATTGCCTCGTGTCCCTTGGTAAATTAATTATTTAGTTATCAGATTATTAAAAACAATATTATTTAAACGAGTTTAAATTATATAAAACGGACTTTGAAATATAATTGGTTTTGAAAAACTAAATATTATATTAAATAAATATTTCAATTATATATATAAATTTATATTTTCTAAATGAAAAATATATATATTTTACAATGTAATATCAATTTAGTTATAAAACGTTTTGATTTAAGTAATATTTTAAACATATTATTAAATATATTTTATTAAACAACGAAAAGTTGATTCAAAGAAGCAATTGACCAAAACATTCGAATGTTCAAGTTACATTTCGAGTAATATAGTTTATCAATGATTTTAGTCTATATTTTGACAAGGGTACGAGTCACGAAATGTAAAGTACAAGTTTTCTAAGCGTACGAAACATCATTCGAAAAACCGGAACCGGGACATTAGTCGAGTGACAACATCTAAGTCATCGAAACTAAAATTACAAGTTAACTATACTCAAGAATATAATATATATATATATATATATATATATATATATATATATATATATATATATATATATATATATATATATACATATATATATATAAATATTTATTATATATATATATATATATATATATATATATATATATATTTAATTTAAAAACTGTCGGCAGCCTTATGAATCATGGAGACGGCTGTCACTGGCACCTCCGCAATCGCGGATCAAATACTCACAAAGATATCGCAATCGCGGAGCAACTATTTTGGCCTGATATCCAAGCCCATGCGATCACATGGAATTATACCTTGGTCCCCATGCGATCGCATGGGGTTTAGGTACCAAAAATGTCTTTAAAAGCTGATCGATTTCTAGATTCCTCTCACACACATTC
Source organism: Rutidosis leptorrhynchoides (assembly GCF_046630445.1). Classification (NCBI taxonomy): domain Eukaryota; kingdom Viridiplantae; phylum Streptophyta; class Magnoliopsida; order Asterales; family Asteraceae; genus Rutidosis; species Rutidosis leptorrhynchoides. The sequence goes on from NC_092341.1 coordinate 53,287,264, forward strand.
ATCCAAAAATCATTCTCTCTATATTATTATTATTATTATTATTATTATTATTTATATTTATATTATTATTATTATTATTATTAATTTAGTAGTATTAGGATTATTAATATTAATATTATACATAAAATATTACGACGGAGTGATGCTCGAGTGATCTAAAACGAGTTTTTAGAGCGGGATAGAGCTAAGGAAATTATGGGTTATAGCTATGGAGGTTATGGGTATTATTTGGGGGTATGCTCGTGAGTCAAATCTAGTGTTTATCATCTCCGTTGCGTCTACGTACTTTCCTGCAGTATTGAATCTCAATATTGATACGTGAGCATTCATATCTTATCTTTTATATATTAATAGTGTATCCCTGACTAGTGCTCGAGTATATATGATTATGCATGCTTGAATGTTTATTTTCGTCGTTATATAGTTTATGATAAATCATGAATTTAATACATATGCTACTGAAATAAGGTATATGATATGCATGTCGTTGAAAAGCTGGCGAAAAATTAATAACTTTTCATTTAGAAGTCGTGTGGTTTCGATGAACGGATTAAAAGATTTGACCAACTGATTTATCATTAATTTTCGTGTTATTATTAAAAATGATTATTATTATTACTATCATCGCTATTATCGTCGTTATTATTATCTAATAATAATAATTATTATTATTATTATCATTATCGTTATTAATATAAGTATTATCATTAAAAATTGTTATTGCTATTATTATTACTATCGTTACTATTATTAAAGTTATTATTATTATTATTATTATTATTATTATTATTATTATTATTATTATTATTATTATTATTATTATTATTATTAGTATTATCATTACTATTATTATAATATTTATTATTATTATCATTATCATTAAAACTAATATTATTATCATCTAACTATTATAATTACTATTATTATTATTATAATTATTATGAATACGATTTAAAAGAGAACTAAAAGCTATTAAACAAACTGGTTAGAAAATAACGAGTATAAGTATCATGATGAAATTAAAATATTGTATGATATTGATTTAGATAAAAATATAGTTTTCATTATTTTTATCATTACTATAATTATTAAAAGTATCATTAATATTAAAACAATCATTTTCATTAAAATTATCATTTTTATTATAAAATATCATTATTATTATCATTTTAGTATTATTATTAAAAATTATCATTTTTAGAATTATTATTGTTATATAAAAATATTATAATTAAAAAGTATCGTTATTATTAAAATTATTATGATTAAAATTATCATTTTATCATAATTGTTATCATCATTAGTAAACATAAATATTGTTATTATTATTAGAATAATAATAATTATTATTATTACAAAATAATACAACTTTTATTTATTATCATTATCAATATTATCTTATCAAATAAATATGTGATACAAAGATATTTTTACCACACGTAATATAATTAAATTAATAATGCATGCCACTATATTTTTATGATATTAAGTGAACTTTATAAATTTTATTACTTTAAGATATATAAAAGTATATTTTTATCATATATAAATTTTAATATAAAATTTTAATTTAATTATTAATAAATGACTTGTATTATTTACTTTAATAAAATCTGATAAATATATTTAAATATATAAAATGACTATACTTAAGTTATATAATAAACATGTATAGATTTTGGAAGTCATTTTGGGTCAAGTTGACTTTTGTTGACTTTTGAATATCGATCTCGAGCATTAGGATTATGATACACTACGACTTGACCTAAATTATTAGACAGATATTGACCAACATATATAAATATATATACTTAATATTGGTTCGTGAATCTGAGGCCAACTTTGCACTTGTTCAGTGCCATCATATGCGTAATCACTACGAAATACAGTATTGTGAGTTTCATTACTCCCTTTTTATATATATATTTTTGGGACTGAGAATACATGCGCTGCTTTTATAAATGTTTTATGAAATAGACACAAGTACTTAAAATTACATTCTATGATTGAATTATTAAATCGAATATCGCCCTTCAAGTCTGGTTACCTAAGAATTTAGGGAAATGGCCCCTGAGTGACGCGAATCCTAAAGAAAGATCTATGGACCTTGATATGTCCCATTCGGGGTACGAATGCTTTAGTACTTCGAGATTATTATTATACAGACGAGAGGTTCTGTTTGGGGATATTCTATGCATTAAAGTTAACGTCGGTTACCAGGTGTTCAATCCATATGAATGATTTTTAATTTGCGGGTTATGCGTATCATTTTGTACTCGGGTTACGTGTACAATTAAATATCTGAAATCTTGTGGTCTATTAAAATGATGAAAATGAATGATTATGATAAACTTATGAACTCACCAACCTTTTGGTTGACACTTTAAAGCATGTTTATTCTCAGGTATTAAAAAAATCTTCCGCTGTGCATTTGCTCATTTTAGAGATATTACTTGGAGTCATTCATGAAATATTTCAAAAGACGTTGCATTCGAGTCGTTGAGTTCAACAAGATTATTATTAAGTCATTGATAGTTTGGATATAATATGAAATGCTATGCATGCCTGTCAACTTTCGATGTAAGGAAAGTTTGTCTTTTGAAAACGAATGCAATGTTTGTAAAATATATCATTTAGAGGTCAATTACCTCGCAATGAAATCAATTATTATGTAACGTTTATAATCGATATGAACGGGGAATTTCACATAACGAGTTCGGAAAGCAGTCTTAGAAATATCAGCTTCCTCGACTCTCACTTGATGATAACCCGACCTAAGATTAATCTTCGAATAGATACTTGACCCTTGCAGTTGGTCAAACAGGTCATCAATACACAAGAGTGGATAATGATTCTTGATGGTTAGCTTGTTGAGTTCTCGATAATCAATACACATTCTTAACGTGCCATCTTTCTTTTTAATGAAAAGGACAGGTGCTCCCCACGGAGACGAGCTATGACGAATGAAACCTTTCTCCAAAAGTTCTTGGAGTTAGTTGGATAATTCCTTCATTTCGAATGGATCTAAACGGTATGGTGCATTTGCAATAGGTGCAGCACCGGGCGTGGATAATTTTCAAGCGAAGGATAATATAATATCTAGGGTTGATATTTTTAGTTGACAATATAGAGATAAGGAGTAGGTAACGGTACACAATGGTCCTAAGGTTGATCAGACCTTATTTCCGTCATGATCCATTAGGATTTCTGCATGACTTATCATAATATAACTACGTTAATCAAGCGTCATTATATTATACTAAATCATACTTTTATCACTCCATAAGGTTACTACTATGTCATCTAGTCAATATTCATCTTCTTCGAGGTGAATGATTCAATGGAAAATGAAAGAAAAGAAAATAACATCATTCATTCATTTAAAAGAAAATAACCATAGTATTACAAGAACTTAACGAAATCTTCCAAAATATAGAAGTACTAAATGATAACATAAAGAACACTATGAGAAATTTAAATGACTCTTGTAGTTGTCAAAAAACTTTTCATTGTGCCTCTTCATCCTTCTTCCTCATTATCCCGAGCTTCCTCGGCAGTCATCACAAACGCTCGGCCTTTGGCATTTCCCGTGTTATCCTTTTTCTTGGGACACTGGTTGCGAAAATGCCCTTTTTCTCCACAGTCATAGCATGTAGGAACGATTGCGTTGGCTTTTGTTGCAGGTGTATTGGTCGAAGGAACTACAACCCTACAAGTCTTGGCTATAGGACCAATCTTCTTACACTTGGTGCACTCAGCCTTGCACCACCCGGAATGGTGTCTCTCACAACGCTTACAATAAGGTTGTTTCCCAGAATAACCTCCTCTTGAGTTTTCGGCAACTTTCTTATTTGAACCTTGGTTTGATTCCTGAGTAGGCTCAAATTTCCTTTTGCCTTCACTAATCTTAGCCTCGGCTTGTTTATTAGCCGTGGCTTTTCTCCTCTTAGCCATCATCAAGTTTTGAGACATAAGTATCACTGCATCTAAGGTCTCTTTACTAGCAGCAATAATATTTCCTTGAATCTCATCAGGAAGACCTTCTATGTATCACTCGATCTTCTTTTGTTCAGTGGGCACCATGTCCGGGCACAATGAAACTAACTCTATAACCCCGTTGGTATAAGCTTCAATATTGGTACCATTAACCTTCAACTCCCAAAACTCTATTTCTAGCTTTTAGATTTGGTTCCTTGGGCAAAACTTATCAGTCATCATTCTTTTCACAACGGCCCATGGAATAGCATTAGCAGCATCTAGCCCTACAGTTTGGGCATAAGCATTCCACCAAGTCAAAGCAAGACCACTTAGTGTTTGAGTGGCATACTTCACTCGGTCGACCTCCACGCAGTTACAGATGCGAAAGATTGATTTGAGTTTTTTGAACCAACGAGTCAATTCGACTGCTTCTTCATTTCCATTGAAGGATGGAGGCTTACAGTTCATAAACTCCTTGTTGGTGCATGATGTAGGTAGATTTCCTTGGTTGTTCCCTTAATTATTGTTGCCTTAGGTGGCAGCAAGCAGTTGTTGAAATTGTGCGGGAGTCAAAGTAATATTTGGAAGAGCGTTGGTAGCACCACAAGTTGAATGAGCCATTGATCTTCAATACACAAAATAGTATTAGTTGAAGAGTTATGGTGCACTAGGTAGCAACACCAATGGATAAGAAAAGGTAGTATGGGTTAGTTAGTGATAATGTTGGTGAAGCAAGTGAGTAATTGGTTGTTCGGATAGATCCTTCAGTGTCGGATCCTTCGGTGCCCAAAACGATGACTGGGTAATGACTAGACATCCTAGAGAAGGAGTACTAACTAGATTCTAAGGCATGGTATGACGGTAAAGATATAAGGAGAGCATAGTAAGGCGAGCATAGAAATGAGGATCGCACTTTAAACTAAGGCAAGAATATAGACAAATAAGAAAGACACTTAAGCTAAGCCAGGAAAGGTTATAGTCCTAAAGATTGCTAAGGCACCTAACTAACACATAAGGCACACATAATATGTTATTCTGGTTCTCTATAACAACCTGGCTATGATGCCACTATGTCATACCCCCAAATAGGGTCGGGGAAATATGACTTCACAATATCACAACACAAGTATGTATAAACGAGAACGACTCTAAATGAGACGTTTTATAACAAATTTGAATTTGCAGCAGAAACATAATAATGTTTTACATAATGAAATTCATATGTAAATAACAAATGATAAGTCTAATATATGGACTCCAATGTAACAGCTAACTAAGCATCATAGGGCAGCACACAAGCTAATCTTCACCTAGGACAAACATGCTTAAAGTGTCAACACAATGGTTGAGTGAACATCATAGGTTTAACAATCATAATAAGTTTTAGACCACAAGATTTAGTTCAAAACATCAAAATATTCAATATGCCATGAGTTATAATATCGAACTAAAAAATTAACCCCTGACACTGTACGGGTGTCGACAATCATTATTACATACCCCCTTGACGATCACGCTAATGGGTAGAGACGTCACTCTCAATAGGCCTACTCACAATAATTAAGCTTGCAATATTTCAATTCCAGCAATTAACGATATTATGGCGGGGATTTTCATGTAAAGATATAATCAATACAAGTTAACAAAAGTCTCACGAAGTTGCATATCAAATAGTTTAGGCACTTGTGTCTAAATTGTAAATCATTTAAAAGCAAGCATGTGTCTCACCCCAAAGTTATAAAACAGTTAATAAATAGTAAAAATGGGGCTATGAAGTTCACCTTAGTAGCAAGTAATATATTCCACGCAAGAAGTATGAACGGAGTATGTAATCGGAGATCTCAACCTAGAGATATAATCTTTGATTAGTTAATGTCTAATAGACATAAAGTTAGTTTATTAATATAGCAAACTATATTAACAGTGACGGTTTTTGAGAAAAATTCCTATTCTCAAAAGTTTCTATTTTTGGAAACCTACTATTTATGGAAAGCTTCCACTTGTAGTAAGCTTCTAGTTTAAGAAGTTCAGATCATAATTCTTAACAAAGATGTTGTACAATCTCGCCCAAACTTCGTTGCTATCATGCAAGTCACTCGAATGATCTGTTGTTACCGGGCGCCCAGGATTCTTGACCAGAATCTAAGTCATGGCATTCGAAATCCACAAACGGTTCCCATAAGGTAACAAGGACCACCCTAGGCCACATGTAGCGGTGATGTTTATGGTCTTTGTACGTTATCTTTAATTATAACCTTCACGTTATAGGTATATACACATAGCAATTTACTATTGTACTTATTAACCATATATATATGTGATAATATACTTAGTGTACTTTAAGTGTTACCATATAGATAAGTGTATAAGTTATAATAATAATAATAGTATTATTATTCTTTAATTAATCAACTATTATGTAAACTTATCATTATATGTGTTCTATATAAATACTCCTATATGATACATACATATATATTCTTTATTATTATTATACATATATATATTTAACTATATGATATATATGTATATATTATATGTAAGTGTTATATATACATTAATGTAAAGGTGGTACATATATATACATATAACTATTTTACTTTTCATGTTTTACTAACCTTATATAACTTACACAATACACATACATACATACACACGTACATATACATACACATATACACATACATATACACGTATGTATATATTTACATATACACACACATATATCTACAACGTATACATGTACATACATACGTATGCATGCATGCATGCATGTATATCATTATCATTATACTTTACTAACCATAAAATCATAGCTTTTTATAGTAATCAAAACTTAATAACGTTAATATAAAATCATAAGCTTTTAATTACAATCTTATTAATAAACTTGTAACCCTTATTCATAATACTTCATGTACATACATAACCTTAATCATTATTCATACATGATATTCATTAACTAGTTCAACATAACCTAATACTTATAACTTAACATGATTAATCTTATTAACATAATAACTAATCATTATAATCATACTTTTAAATTCAACATACTCAACTTATTAATCAAAATCTTTTATCATACCTTATTCATTAATCATCTAACATCATGAACATACTTAATACATCTTATACTTGATACTTATATCCATTAATCATCTTTATTAAACATCATAATACTTATAACAATATACTTATAAACAACTTAAAGTAAATAAATTAATAAGTAACATGAAGCTAGGGTTTAAGGCTACCATAATAGGAGATAGAGATCAAGGAGATGATGTTGTATGTGGATTGAAACAGAACAGGAACCAGCTGTAAATTTTGACCCAAACAGATGGGTTTCTTGGGCTGATTACTTACGACAGCAGTAGCAGGTGATCAACAGAAAAATGCAGCAACAATAACACTTTTTGGGGCTGGTTTGATGGCGATTAGCAGCAAGAAAAATAGAAGTAGGTTGTCAATTAAAAGGGCTGTTTTGTGTGACGGTTTACAACAAGAAAAGTTGTAAATAGATGGCGAAACAGAAGGGCTGAACAGCAGGCTACAAGGTGGCATTTAAAGGCTGTAGCAGGTGGCAGATGGTGGATGTTATGGACTGCAGGAGATGGCGACAGATGACTGGATGGCTGGCTAATTGCAGGAGGGTTTGGGAGCTATTATTGGTTGACACAGATAGAGGGAAAAGCTGGAAAAACAGTCGAGTAATGCAGCAGGTTTGGGGGTTTATTTTTAGTCGATAAAATAGAAGAGGGAAAAGCTGCAGATGGCTGTCGACTAGAGCAAACAAAAGGGAGATTTTTAGAGTTTATTTTTGTGGTGCAATTTATGGAATAACATGAGCCTTTTTATAGATGTGTTAACTTGGTGATTGTAACATCCTCAATTGGGCCTAGCTGTAAGATTACTAATTTACCCTTAAGTTCGTGTTGATTAAATATATGTTTTAATTTTAAGTTAATATTTATTATTAAATAATAATGTGGTTAGGACCAGTTTGTGACAAGGGTCACAGAACAGGTTTATTTATTTAATTTGGACTTCGTTTGGGTTGTCAAATGATGTACGAAAGATATCAGATAACTGATAAATACCCGTGTGTTGCACAGTGTAGGAATTAACTTAATTAAGTGGCTAGTGGTGTGTTCTTTCTTCCCATTTCTAGATTTTTCTCTAACACTCTGTACTCTCATCCCTTCCAACTACCAAACCCTAATCTTTGATCCTTGTTTTATAGCTCATATCATTTACATCTTCTTGTTCTCTATGATTTTGTGATCATTTTAAGGTAAACTTCTCATAGATTCATGTAGTGATTCTTGCTCAAAATTGGGTTTTTTGTGTTCTTGAGTAAAAGTTAGATTTTGATGCTTGATTCTTGATCTTAAGTGTTTGTTGTGCTTAATTGATGTTAGAAATATGTTTTATATAGTTTATATGATGTTTTGGAAGTGGTTTTGGTGTTAAATCTTGCAAAAATCGAGTTTTTGGGCCAAAATGGCAAAAATCAGCGTGATGGACCTGTTCTTCAGCTCCCACACTTCTGACAGGTCACTCGTACGAGTGACCACGCGTTTGAGGTTCAACCACGCGGTTGAGGACTCACTCGCACGAGTGAGGTCTTGTCCGCGCGAGTGAGCACTGGTCAGATTTTGGTAAACTTAAAAAGGCTATAACTTTCAAACCGTAACTCCGTTTTCGATAAATAAACTATCGTTGGACTCATCTTGAAGTTTACTTTACAATGATAAGATTTTAAGAAGCTAGATCAAACTTTATTTTGTTCAGAATTAAGGATTTTTAAGTGTATGCCTTGTTGTACACGCTTTTGAGTGTCGTTATGGGTTGAACTTATGATGTAACGACCCTGGATTTTCTAACGTATATTTATTAATATTTATTATTAATAATTGCGCATTAATAAATGTATTTTTGTACATTTACTTGTTACCGTATTTAACTTTACATGCCAGACTTGTCTTTGTGACACACGTACTTTTCACGAATAATATTTGGAATATTATTTACATTCATGGTTAATTATTATTAATCATTTTTAATTAACTAATGTTACTAGTTAATTACTTGGGCTTTGTTTATTTAATTGTTACTTACTTACATGGACTCTTGTTAATGGACTTGGAAGCCCACCCTACTTTTTTTAATGGACTATTAGGAGCCCAACATCATGCTAATGACTCATTAAGGTTAAGAACTAGATTAATTAAGTTAAGTATGAAGAGACTTGTCACAAGCATGCTTGCACCAAGCTCCCATGCATTTAACTTTATTACCATTTTAAGCTTACACCTCATTCCAATACTTGAAAGCACCATTTGACCTTCCTCTTTGAGCTCCAAAAACCGTCCACCTCTTGTAGCATGGAGGGAGTTCCTTTTTATTTTATGTGTTACTTATTTACTTATATTCTTCACTTTTCACACACACTTCATTTTACACTTTCATTTCTCTCATCTTTTCTCTCTACTTTGTAAGTAAACAAGCTTTATTCTTCTTCTTCTTTTCCTTTAAAAACCAAAACATACATCATCATCATCAATTTACTTCTTACTTGTTTTGTTACTTGATTATTGTTTGTTGTTGTTAAAGATCAAACTTACTAGTTTGCATCTCCATGAATCTTGCTTTCTTCTGCAGTGACCCGAACTTTTCCATGTTTATATATATTAATTGAGATTGATATTTACATGATTAAATGTTTCCAACATGTTAAGCAATCAAACTTGTTAAGACTTGATTAATTGAAATAGGTTTCATATAGACAATTGACCACCCAAGTTGACCGGTGATTCACGAACGTTAAAACTTTTAAAAACTATATGATGACATATATATGGTTATATATATATAGTTAACATGATATTATGATAAGTAAACATATCATTAAGTATATTAACAATGAACTACATATGTAAAAAACAAGACTACTAACTTAATGATTTTGAAACGAGACATATATGTAACGATTATCGTTGTAACGACATTTAATGTATATATATCATATTAAGAGATATTCGTACATCATAATATCATGATAATATAATAATTTAAAATCTATTTTGATATTATAAACATTGGGTTAACAACATTTAACAAGATCGTTAACCTAAAGGTTTCAAAACAACATTTACATGTAACGACTAACGATGACTTAACGACTCAGTTAAAATGTATATACATGTAGTATTTTAATATGTATTCATACACTTTTGAAAGACTTCAAGACACTTATCAAAATACTTCTACTTAACAAAAATGCTTACAATTACATCCTCGTTCAGTTTCATCAACAATTCTACTCGTATGCACCCGTATTCGTACTCGTACAATACATAGCTTTTAGATGTATGTACTATTGGTATATACACTCCAATGATCAGCTCTTAGCAGCCCATGTGAGTCACCTAACACATGTGGGAACCATCATTTGGCAACTAGCATGAAATATCTCATAAAATTACAAAAATATGAGTAATCATTCATGACTTATTTACATGAAAACAAAATTACATATCCTTTATATCTAATCCATACACCAACGACCAAAAACACCTACAAACACTTTCATTCTTCAATTTTATTCATCTAATTCATCTCTCTCAAGTTCTATCTTCAAGTTCTAAGTGTTCTTCATAAATTCCAAAAGTTCTAGTTTCATAAAATCAAGAATACTTTCAAGTTTGCTAACTCACTTCCAATCTTGTAAGGTGATCATCCAACCTCAAGAAATCTTTGTTTCTTACAGTAGGTTATCATTCTAATACAAGGTAATAATCATATTCAAACTTTGGTTCAATTTCTATAACTATAACAATCTTATTTCAAGTGATGATCTTACTTGAACTTGTTTTCGTGTCATGATTCTGCTTCAAGAACTTCGAGCCATCCAAGGATCCATTGAAGCTAGATCCATTTTTCTCTTTTCCATTAGGTTTATCCAAGGAACTTAAGGTAGTAATGATGTTCATAACATCATTCGATTCATACATATAAAGCTATCTTATTCGAAGGTTTAAACTTGTAATCACTAGAACATAGTTTAGTTAATTCTAAACTTGTTCGCAAACAAAAGTTAATCCTTCTAAATTGACTTTTAAAATAAACTAAACAAATGTTCTATATCTATATGATATGCTAACTTAATGATTTAAAACCTGGAAACACGAAAAACACCGTAAAATCGGATTTACGCCGTCGTAGTAACACCGCGGGCTGTTTTGGGTTAGTTAATTAAAAACTATGATAAACTTTGATTTAAAAGTTGTTATTCTGAGAAAATGATTTTTATTATGAACATGAAACTATATCCAAAAATTATGGTTAAACTCAAAGTGGAAGTATGTTTTCTAAAATGGTCATCTAGACGTCGTTCTTTCGACTGAAATGACTACCTTTACAAAAACGACTTGTAACTTATTTTTCCGACTATAAACCTATACTTTTCTGTTTAGATTCATAAAATAGAGTTCAATATGAAACCATATCAATTTGATTCACTCAAAACGGATTTAAAATGAAGAAGTTATGGGTAAAACAAGATTGGATAATTTTTCTCATTTTAGCTACGTGAAAATTGGTAACAAATCTATTCCAACCATAACTTAATCAACTTGTATTGAATATTATGTAATCTTGAGATACCATAGACACGTATACAATGTTTCGACCTATCATGTCGACACATCTATATATATTTCGGAACAACCATAGACACTCTATATGTGAATGTTGGAGTTAGCTATACAGGGTTGAGGTTGATTCCAAAATATATATAGTTTGAGTTGTGATCAATACTGAGATACGTATACACTGGGTCGTGGATTGATTCAAGATAATATTTATTGATTTATTTCTGTACATCTAACTGTGGACAACTAGTTGTAGGTTACTAATGAGGACAGCTGACTTAATAAACTTAAAACATCAAAATATATTAAAAGTGTTGTAAATATATTTTTGAACATACTTTGATATATATGTATATATTGTTATAGGTTCGTGAATCAACCAGTGGCCAAGTCTTACTTCCCGACGAAGTAAAAATCTGTGAAAGTGAGTTATAGTCCCACTTTTAAAATCTAATATTTTTGGGATGAGAATACATGCAGGTTTTATAAATGATTTACAAAATAGACACAAGTACGTGAAACTACATTCTATGGTTGAATTATCGAAATCAAATATGCCCCTTTTTATTAAGTCTGGTAATCTAAGAATTAGGGAACAGACACCCTAATTGACGCGAATCCTAAAGATAGATCTATTGGGCCTAACAAACCCCATCCAAAGTACCGGATGCTTTAGTACTTCGAAATTTATATCATATCCGAAGGGTGTCCCGGAATGATGGGGATATTCTTATATATGCATCTTGTTATTGTCGGTTACTAGGTGTTCACCATATGAATGATTTTTATCTCTATGTATGGGATGTGTATTGAAATATGAAATCTTGTGGTCTATTGTTACGATTTGATATATATAGGTTAAACCTATAACTCACCAACATTTTTGTTGACGTTTAAAGCATGTTTATTCTCAGGTGAATATTAAGAGCTTCCGCTGTTGCATACTAAAATAAGGACAAGATTTGGAGTCCATGTTTGTATGATATTGTGTAAAAACTGCATTCAAGAAACTGATTTCGATGTAACATATTTGTATTGTAAACCATTATGTAATGGTCGTGTGTAAACAGGATATTTTAGATTATCATTATTTGATAATCTACGTAAAGCTTTTTAAACCTTTATTTATGAAATAAAGGTTATGGTTTGTTTTAAAAATGAATGCAGTCTTTGAAAAACGTCTCATATAGAGGTCAAAACCTCGCAACGAAATCAATTAATATGGAACGTTTTTAATCAATAAGAACGGGACATTTCAGTTGGTATCCGAGCGTTGGTCTTAGAGAACCAGAAAATTTGCATTAGTGTGTCTTATCGAGTTTGTTAGGATGCATTAGTGAGTCTGGACTTCGACCGTGTTTTCTTTAAAAATGATTGCTTAACATTTTTGTTGGAAACTATATATTTTTAACATATGAATATTATGTGATATATTAATCTCTTAACGTGTTTGATATTATGTGATAGATGTCTACCTCTAGAACAAGTCCCATTGACTCACCTAATAATAATGAAGAGTCAAATGTAAATTGGAATGATTTGTGGACTGATTCACAAGTTCCCGAAGAGGAACCGGAAGAAGAGTCGGAACCGAAAGAAGAATCGGAACCGGAAGAAGAATCGGAACCGGATGAAGAAATAGAACCGGTGGGGGAAATAATAAAACGGTTAAGTAAAAGAAAATCCTCAACCAACCGACCAAAGTTAATTATGGTCAATGGTGTTTTCGCCAAGGAAGCAAAATATTGGGAGGATTACCAATTCTCCGATGAATCGAATTCCGACGAGAATTCCGATGATGTTATAGAAATTACCCCAACTGAATTTAAAAAGGCAAAAGAAAATAATATGGGAAAGGGCATAAAAATAGAGAAATCTAATTCCAACCCCGATGAACTTTATATGTATCGTCAACCCCCGAAGTCCTTAAGTTGTAACAATGACCCGGGAACCTCTAAACCACCAGGTTTTTCTAAACCAATGTGGACAACGACGGCTCGTATTAGGGGAACATCATATATCCCTAGAAACTTGGCAAAACGAACCAAAACCAAAGAAGAAGAAACGAGCGAGTCGGAATAAGATAGTTGTATTCGTGTGGTGTAATATATGTAATATAGTGTTCTTATGCTTTATGATATATGTAAAAATTGCTTGTATTAATAAGTATTTTTTTATGAAACTAACTCTTGTCTATTTTACAGTTTAAAAACACAAAATGGATAGACAACCCAATATTTTAAGAGACCTACCCGGAGACATGATTGATGAAATCTTGTCTAGAGTCGGCCAGAATTCTTCGGCACAACTATTTAAGGCGAGATCAGTTTGTAAGACATTCGAAGAACGTTCCAAGAATGTCTTGGTTTATAAGAGACTTTCGTTTGAAAGATGGGGGATATCACATTGGGAAACCCATAAGTTACGATGTGTTTACTTTGACGCATATATTGCGGGGAACCCAAATGCTATTTTACGCAACGGGTTAAGAAATTATTTTGACTCAATATATCCGAATATTGGACTTCGTGATTTAGAAAAAGCGGCTAACATGCAACATAAAGAAGCATGTTATGCTTACGGATTAGTAATGTTCGCTTCTCACCAAAGTGAGAACAAGAACATCGGGCTACAACTATTAAACAAAACGTTTCCACAAGTGACGGAGTCGGTAATTGGGGTAAGAAATGAGGTTTTTAGATTATTACGGGACTGTTGGACATTACGTAACCCTCGTCCCTTTGATGACGTTACAACACGCTGTCTTATCAACTGCCATAACGGTTATGTTCCACAAGACCAAGGATGGGAAGTAATCCTAGTAAAACCAGAATGCATGACTTGTTTCTGGACGTATGAATTACGTGTCTTTATTGCCTTTGCTGAACGACTTGTGTACTAGCTAGAATTATCTTCACAACCATCTTGTATCAAATTTATTGTGTGCTATATTTCATGCTATATGTAAAATAAGCGGTATTGTAAGTTTGTAAAATATTGTATAAAAATTTGAACGCGAAATATTATTATAATCAGTTTTTCATATAGAATTGTAGTAGTTGAATTGTATATTAGCTACTAAGTATGAACTTAACGGGTAGGTACTACCCGAATTTAAACTTATAAAACGCTAATATGAAGAAAAAGCTTTTATAAATGAGTTCATATTATGCTACGAAATACTATTAACTACTCTTAATATTCTGTATGATTAACTTGTTCCATTTGACTATTTTGAAGGAAATGGCACCGACTACTCGACACACCGTGAATATGAATGAAGAGGAATTCCGTACTTTTCTAACTTCAAACATAGCCGCAGTACAGGCTGCGCTACATACCAACAATAACCTTGGATCTAACAGTACAGGAAATCGTGTAGGATGCACCTACAAAGAATTCACTGCCTGCAAACCTTTGGAATTTGATGGAACCGAAGGACCGATCGGATTGAAACGGTGGACCGAGAAGGTCGAATCGGTGTTTGCCATAAGTAAGTGTACTGAAGAGGACAAAGTAAAGTACGCTACACATACCTTCACAGGTTCTGCGTTAACATGGTGGAATACCTATCTAGAGCAAGTGGGACAAGACGATGCGTACGCACTACCGTGGTCAGCATTCAAGCACTTGATGAACGAGAAGTACCGTCCCAGAACCGAGGTCAATAAGCTCAAGACAGAACTTAGAGGGTTACGAACCCAAGGATTTGATATTACCACGTACGAAAGACGATTCACAGAATTGTGCCTATTGTGTCCGGGAGCATTCGAAGATGAGGAAGAGAAGATCGACGCGTTTGTGAAAGGATTACCGGAAAGAATCCAAGAAGATATAAGTTCACACGAGCCCGCCTCCATACAACAGGCATGTAGAATGGCTCACAAACTCGTGAACCAAATTGAAGAAAGAATTAAAGAACAGACTGCTGAAGAGGCCAATGTGAAGCAAGTCAAAAGAAAGTGGGAGGAAAACGGTGATAAGAATCACCAATACAACAACAACAGCAATTACAACAATAATCGCAACAATTATCCCAACAATCGCAACATCAATCGCAACTACAACAAACGGCCCAACAACAACAACAACAACAACAACAACAACAGCAACTACAACAATCATCCCAACAACAATAATAACCGCAACAACAACAACAATCAGAAGCAGCTATGCCAAAGGTGTGAAAAGAATCACTCGGGGTTCTGCACCAAATTTTGCAACAAGTGTAAAAGAAATGGTCATAGCGCGGCAAAGTGTGAGGTCTACGGACCAGGGGTTAATAGAACGAAAGGAACAAATGGTGTCGGAACGAGTAATGGCGGAGAAAGTAGTGTCGGAGCAAGTTATGCCAATGTAGTTTGTTATAAATGTGGAAAACCGGGCCACGTTATTAGAAATTGCCCGAACCAGGAGAACACGAATGGACAAGGCCGTGGAAGAGTTTTCAATATTAATGCGGCAGAGGCACAGGAAGACCCGGAGCTTGTTACGGGTACGTTTCTTATTGACAATAAATCTGCTTACGTTTTATTTGATTCGGGTGCGGATAGAAGCTATATGAGTAGAGATTTTTGTGCTAAATTAAGTTGTCCATTGACGCCTTTGGATAGTAAATTTTTACTCGAATTAGCAAATGGTAAATTAATTTCAGCAGATAATATATGTCGGAATCGAGAAATTAAACTGGTTAGCGAAACATTTAAGATTGATTTGATACCAGTAGAGTTAGGGAGTTTTGATGTGATAATCGGTATGGACTGGTTGAAAGAAGTGAAAGCGGAGATCGTTTGTTACAAAAATGCAATTCGCATTATACGAGAAAAAGGAAAACCCTTAATGGTGTACGGAGAAAAGGGCAACACGAAGCTACATCTTATTAGTAATTTGAAGGCACAAAAACTAATAAGAAAAGGTTGCTATGCTGTTCTAGCACACGTCGAGAAAGTACAAACTGAAGAAAAGAGCATCAATGATGTTCCCATTGCAAAAGAATTTCCCGATGTATTTCCGAAAGAATTACCGGGATTACCCCCACATCGATCCGTTGAATTTCAAATAGATCTTGTACCAGGAGCTGCACCAATAGCTCGTGCTCCTTACAGACTCATACCCAGCGAGATGAAAGAACTGCAAAGCCAATTACAAGAACTTTTAGAGCGTGGTTTCATTCGACCAAGCACATCACCGTGGGGAGCTCCTGTTTTGTTTGTCAAGAAGAAAGATGGTACATTCAGGTTGTGTATCGACTACCGAGAGTTGAACAAACTTACCATCAAGAACCGCTACCCACTACCGAGAATCGACGACTTATTTGATCAACTACAAGGCTCGTCTGTTTATTCAAAGATTGACTTACGTTCCGGGTATCATCAAATGCGGGTGAAAGAAGATGATATTCCAAAGACTGCTTTCAGAACACGTTACGGTCATTACGAGTTTATGGTCATGCCGTTTGGTTTAACTAATGCACCAGCTGTGTTCATGGACCTTATGAACCGAGTGTGTGGACCATACCTTGACAAGTTTGTCATTGTTTTCATTGATGACATACTTATTTACTCAAAGAATGACCAAGAACACGGTGAACATTTGAGAAAGGTGTTAGAAGTATTGAGGAAGGAAGAATTGTACGCTAAGTTTTCAAAGTGTGCATTTTGGTTGGAAGAAGTTCAATTCCTAGGTCACATAGTGAACAAAGAAGGTATTAAGGTGGATCCGGCAAAGATAGAAACTGTTGAAAAGTGGGAAACCCCGAAAACTCCGAAACACATACGCCAGTTTTTAGGACTAGCTGGTTACTACAGAAGGTTCATCCAAGACTTTTCCAGAATAGCAAAACCCTTGACTGCATTAACGCATAAAGGGAAGAAATTTGAATGGAATGATGAACAAGAGAAAGCGTTTCAGTTATTGAAGAAAAAGCTAACTACGGCACCTATATTGTCATTGCCTGAAGGGAATGATGATTTTGTGATTTATTGTGATGCATCAAAGCAAGGTCTCGGTTGTGTATTAATGCAACGAACGAAGGTGATTGCTTATGCGTCTAGACAATTGAAGATTCATGAACAAAATTATACGACGCATGATTTGGAATTAGGCACGGTTGTTTTTGCATTAAAGACTTGGAGGCACTACTTATATGGGGTCAAAAGTATTATATATACCGACCACAAAAGTCTTCAACACATATTTAATCAGAAACAACTGAATATGAGGCAGCGTAGGTGGATTGAATTATTGAATGATTATGACTTTGAGATTCGTTACCACCCGGGGAAGGCAAATGTGGTAGCCGATGCCTTGAGCAGGAAGGACAGAGAACCCATTCGAGTAAAATCTATGAATATAATGATTCATAATAACATTACTACTCAAATAAAGGAGGCGCAACAAGGAGTTTTAAAAGAGGGAAATTTAAAGGATGAAATACCCAAAGGATCGGAGAAGCATCTTAATATTCGAGAAGACGGAACCCGGTATAGGGCTGAAAGGATTTGGGTACCAAAATTTGGAGATATGAGAGAAATGGTACTTAGAGAAGCTCATAAAACCAGATACTCAATACATCCTGGAACGGGGAAGATGTACAAGGATCTCAAGAAACATTTGTGGTGGCCGGGTATGAAAGCCGATGTTGCTAAATACGTAGGAGAATGTTTGACGTGTTCTAAGGTCAAAGCTGAGCATCAGAAACCATCAGGTCTACTTCAACAACCCGAAATCCCGGAATGGAAATGGGAAAACATTACCATGGATTTCATCACTAAATTGCCAAGGACTGCAAGTGGTTTTGATACTATTTGGGTAATAGTTGATCGTCTCACCAAATCAGCACACTTCCTGCCAATAAGAGTAGATGACAAGATGGAGAAGTTAGCATGACTGTATTTGAAGGAAGTCGTCTCCAGACATGGAATACCAATCTCTATTATCTCTGATAGGGATGGCAGATTTATTTCAAGATTCTGGCAGACATTACAGCAAGCATTAGGAACTCGTCTAGACATGAGTACTGCCTATCATCCACAAACTGATGGGCAGAGCGAAAGGACGATACAAACGCTTGAAGACATGCTACGAGCATGTGTTATTGATTTCGGAAACAGTTGGGATCGACATCTACCGTTAGTAGAATTTTCCTACAACAACAGCTACCATTCAAGCATTGAGATGGCGCCGTTTGAAGCACTTTAAGGTAGAAAGTGCAGGTCTCCGATTTGTTGGAGTGAAGTGGGGGATAGACAGATTACGGGTCCGGAGATTATACAAGAAACTACCGAGAAGATCATCCAAATTCAACAACGGTTGAAAACCGCCCAAAGTCGACAAAAGAGCTACGCTGACATTAAAAGAAAAGATATAGAATTTGAAATTGGAGAGATGGTCATGCTTAAAGTTGCACCTTGGAAAGGCGTTGTTCGATTTGGTAAACGAGGGAAATTAAATCCAAGGTATATTGGACCATTCAAGATTATTGATCGTGTCGGACCAGTAGCTTACCGACTTGAGTTACCTCAACAACTCGCGGCTGTACATAACACTTTCCACGTTTCGAATTTGAAGAAATGTTTTGCTAAAGAAGATCTCACTATTCCGTTAGATGAAATCTAAATCAACGAAAAACTTCAATTCATCGAAGAACCCGTCGAAATAATGGATCGTGAGGTTAAAAGACTTAAGCAAAACAAGATACCAATTGTCAAGGTTCGATGGAATGCTCGTAGAGGACCCGAGTTCACCTGGGAGCATGAAGATCAGATGAAGAAAAAATACCCGCATCTATTTCCAGAAGATTCGTCAACACCTTCAACAGCTTAAAATTTCGGGACGAAATTTATTTAACGGGTAGGTACTGCAGTGACCCGAACTTTTCCATGTTTATATATATTAATTGAGATTGATATTTACATGATTAAATGTTTCCAACATGTTAAGCAATCAAACTTGTTAAGACTTGATTAATTGAAATAGGTTTCATATAGACAATTGACCACCCAAGTTGACCGGTGATTCACGAACGTTAAAACTTTTAAAAACTATATGATGACATATATATGGTTATATATATATAGTTAACATGATATTATGATAAGTAAACATATCATTAAGTATATTAACAATGAACTACATATGTAAAAAACAAGACTACTAACTTAATGATTTTGAAACGAGACATATATGTAACGATTATAGTTGTAACGACATTTAATGTATATATATCATATTAAGAGATATTCGTACATCATAATATCATGATAATATAATAATTTAAAATCTATTTTGATATTATAAACATTGGGTTAACAACATTTAACAAGATCGTTAACCTAAAGGTTTCAAAACAACATTTACATGTAACGACTAACGATGACTTAACGACTCAGTTAAAATGTATATACATGTAGTATTTTAATATGTATTCATACACTTTTGAAAGACTTCAAGACACTTATCAAAATACTTCTACTTAACAAAAATGCTTACAATTACATCCTCGTTCAGTTTCATCAACAATTCTACTCGTATGCACCCGTATTCGTACTCGTACAATACACAGCTTTTAGATGTATGTACTATTGGTATATACACTCCAATGATCAGCTCTTAGCAGCCCATGTGAGTCACCTAACACATGTGGGAACCATCATTTGGCAACTAGCATGAAATATCTCATAAAATTACAAAAATATGAGTAATCATTCATGACTTATTTACATGAAAACAAAATTACATATCCTTTATATCTAATCCATACACCAACGACCAAAAACACCTACAAAAACTTTCATTCTTCAATTTTATTCATCTAATTCATCTCTCTCAAGTTCTATCTTCAAGTTCTAAGTGTTCTTCATAAATTCCAAAAGTTCTAGTTTCATAAAATCAAGAATACTTTCAAGTTTGCTAGCTCACTTCCAATCTTGTAAGGTGATCATCCAACCTCAAGAAATCTTTGTTTCTTACAGTAGGTTATCATTCTAATACAAGGTAATAATCATATTCAAACTTTGGTTCAATTTCTATAACTATAACAATCTTATTTCAAGTGATGATCTTACTTGAACTTGTTTTCGTGTCATGATTCTGCTTCAAGAACTTCGAGCCATCCAAGGATCCATTGAAGCTAGATCCATTTTTCTCTTTTCCAGTAGGTTTATCCAAGGAACTTAAGGTAGTAATGATGTTCATAACATCATTCGATTCATACATATAAAGCTATCTTATTCGAAGGTTTAAACTTGTAATCACTAGAACATAGTTTAGTTAATTCTAAACTTGTTCGCAAACAAAAGTTAATCCTTCTAAATTGACTTTTAAAATAAACTAAACACATGTTCTATATCTATATGATATGCTAACTTAATGATTTAAAACCTGGAAACACGAAAAACACCGTAAAACCGGATTTACGCCGTCGTAGTAACACCGCGGGCTGTTTTGGGTTAGTTAATTAAAAACTATGATAAACTTTGATTTAAAAGTTGTTATTCTGAGAAAATGATTTTTATTATGAACATGAAACTATATCCAAAAATTATGGTTAAACTCAAAGTGGAAGTATGTTTTCTAAAATGGTCATCTAGACGTCGTTCTTTCGACTGAAATGACTACCTTTACAAAAACGACTTGTAACTTATTTTTCCGACTATAAACCTATACTTTTCTGTTTAGATTCATAAAATAGAGTTCAATATGAAACCATAGCAATTTGATTCACTCAAAACGGATTTAAAATGAAGAAGTTATGGGTAAAACAAGATTGGATAATTTTTCTCATTTTAGCTACGTGAAAATTGGTAACAAATCTATTCCAACCATAACTTAATCAACTTGTATTGTATATTATGTAATCTTGAGATACCATAGACACGTATACAATGTTTCGACCTATCATGTTGACACATCTATATATATTTCGGAACAACCATAGACACTCTATATGTGAATGTTGGAGTTAGCTATACAGGGTTGAGGTTGATTCCAAAATATATATAGTTTGAGTTGTGATCAATACTGAGATACGTATACACTGGGTCGTGGATTGATTCAAGATAATATTTATTGATTTATTTCTGTACATCTAACTGTGGACAACTAGTTGTAGGTTACTAACGAGGACAGCTGACTTAATAAACTTAAAACATCAAAATATATTAAAAGTGTTGTAAATATATTTTTGAACATACTTTGATATATATGTATATATTGTTATAGGTTCGTGAATCAACCAGTGGCCAAGTCTTACTTCCCGACGAAGTAAAAATCTGTGAAAGTGAGTTATAGTCCCACTTTTAAAATCTAATATTTTTGGGATGAGAATACATGCAGGTTTTATAAATGATTTACAAAATAGACACAAGTACGTGAAACTACATTCTATGGTTGAATTATCGAAATCGAATATGCCCCTTTTTATTAAGTCTGGTAATCTAAGAATTAGGGAACAGACACCCTAATTGACGCGAATCCTAAAGATAGATCTATTGGGCCTAACAAACCCCATCCAAAGTACCGGATGCTTTAGTACTTCGAAATTTATATCATATCCGAAGGGTGTCCCGGAATGATGGGGATATTCTTATATATGCATCTTGTTATTGTCGGTTACCAGGTGTTCACCATATGAATGATTTTTATCTCTATGTATGGGATGTGTATTGAAATATGAAATCTTGTGGTCTATTGTTACGATTTGATATATATAGGTTAAACCTATAACTCACCAACATTTTTGTTGACGTTTAAAGCATGTTTATTCTCAGGTGAATATTAAGAGCTTCCGCTGTTGCATACTAAAATAAGGACAAGATTTGGAGTCCATGTTTGTATGATATTGTGTAAAAACTGCATTCAAGAAACTGATTTCGATGTAACATATTTGTATTGTAAACCATTATGTAATGGTCGTGTGTAAACAGGATATTTTAGATTATCATTATTTGATAATCTACGTAAAGCTTTTTAAACCTTTATTTATGAAATAAAGGTTATGGTTTGTTTTAAAAATGAATGCAGTCTTTGAAAAACGTCTCATATAGAGGTCAAAACCTCGCAACGAAATCAATTAATATGGAACGTTTTTAATCAATAAGAACGGGACATTTCATCTTCAATCTTTTGTTTGATGAAGAACCAAGAACAAAAACCTAAACTTGTTAGTTTATGGTTCTACATTTAAATATTTTCAAGATTTAAAGTTCATAAGTTTCATAATCATACTTGTGTTCATGTTTTGTAGACTTAAATCCAAAGATCCAAACTTTGATTTGAATCTTCCTAAGTATGAAACAAACATGAACATAATATTTGTAACTTTAGTTTATTTCTTTCTTTTGTAAGTACTTTAAAGTTGTGATGTTGTTAATTTGGTCAAGTATTACTAGTTAAGCTTGATCTCATATTTCTTGAAACTAAAGTTAACTTTATAAGTTCAAGAACATGGAAGTATAACTTTCTAGTTATAACTTCATACACTTATGTTGGATCTAAGTTTCTATATCTTATGGTCTTCTAATTTTGTTGTAAATAAGAGCTTATAAGCTTACATACATTTCACAAGATGAAAATCTAAGTTTCATAACTTATGGTTTCATTAAAGTGTAGATCCAAGTTTTGTAACTTAGGATCTAACTTAAGAACACTAGATCTAGACTTTCTAGTCTAGGATCTTTAAGATCTAATTAAGATCTAAGTTCTACAACTTAAGATCTTGTTTATTTAATTTAATTTCAAGTTTGTAGCTTAATATTACTTTATAACTCATGTATGTGTCGGATCTAAGATCTTGATGTAACTTTGGTTCATCAACCTGCTTACAACACTTAAATGAGTTGTGCTACTTATCTTAGACTTACACTAGTGTTATGATGGTCAAACCTTGGTTAAGATAATGCAAACCCATCAATGAGTTGTACACTTGAAGCTATACGCATCAAGGATGAGAACCGTGATGAGCATCAAGTACCAAGAACCCACCGGAACACCTTTCTCACTGTTTTCTGGGTCTGATCAGACCACCTGGGCTATTGGAAAGTTGATTTTCAGTTAGTTCGGTTCGATTAAATGATTTTCCGTTTAGACCTCGTCTTAATCCGAGTAACGGTTTATGATCTTTGACCTCCCGAAAGTCACTACACCCTATTAACGTTGTGCTGAAATTTCTGACCTACTCGCACTTAAACTGTCACCACGGTCAAACGAAGACGATCTTGGTTCTGGAAATTGTTCAGTACCTAGGGGACTCATATACGGAGCCATGGTCACTGGTCTCACCTAATTTCAGTTTGTATATAGGTCGTGGCGACTGAACGAATTCAGCCTTTATTTCAAACTCTATTCTTAATTGAAACTTACTTTACACTTTTTGTTTAATGATGAATGATGATGGTAATTAAGACCTGATTTACATACTTTTAAACCTTTGGGAACGATTTACTGACTTAGTAACTTTTGACTTAGGTTGAGGACCTTTTGGACCAACCACTTGCTTACTATTCCCGCGTATCGACTTTTACTACTTTCCACTGTGAGTTATAGCATCCCTTTTTACTTTAACTATTTTGGGAACTGAGAATACATGCACATTTTACGTTTTACATACTAGGCACGAGTACTTAAACTTTATATATGTGTGGGTTATACAACGGCATAAACTTTCCCCTTAGCTCGGTAACGTTTAGTCATTGGTCTTTGAACCGGTGAACGCGAATCTTAGATATGGATCCATAGGGTTTGACATCCCCACTCGGGCTAGTAGCGCTAGCATTTAACGGGTGTTTAATACTTCGTAAACTTACGCACTCGCCAAGTATACTTTTAGGGGGTGTTATTTACGTTAAGTTAGTTACCAAGTGCCCACGGTTATACATATACTTTTCATACTGTTTTGAAATACTGAAATCTCGTGGCCTACCTTACATTACTGTTATACTTAAACTATAGCTCACCAACCTTTGTGTTGATGTTTTTAAGCATGTTTTTCTCAGGTGCTTAAGGTTTGATTGCTTCCGCTGTAGTTGTCAAGCTTTGTAGACTCCCGCTGCGCTTATTAGAGATGTCTTCGCATGAAACATTTACTTTGCATTCAAACTATGCTACTTTTGAAACAATGATTTTGTAACGACCTATGGGTCACGTACTATTATTATTGCCTTCTATTCGTAGAGGCACATTATCGTATGTTAAACATTCGGCGTTGGTTATGACGTCACCTTTTCTTATGAATGCAAACATATTTTAAAATAGCATATAGTGTTTGACCTTGTAATGATCCTGTTGTTGATGATCCATACACGATGGTTTTGTACGGGGCATAACATTTGGTATCAGAGCATTGGTTATAGGGAATTAGGTTGCATTAGTGAGTCTAGACCGGACCGAGTAGGATTCACTAATAGGACTAATCTACAACTTGCTAGTTTACTTGTTTCTGCGGAACTTGCTGCATGTTGCTGCTTACTTTTACTGCTACATGCCGTATGCTACTACATGATTTCACTACTGCATGCTATTATCTGCTTTCGATTGCTTGATACTTGTCATCATTGCCATGCTACTTACTGCTATAGATGATCTAGACTGTCGTAGTTACTTTGCCTAATACGTGCTTGCTATATGACTTACTGACATGGAAAAAGTTATTTTTCCTCGTTCAGATGTCGGATGTCCCGCCCGTTATCATTTTGGAGAGCGACTCAGACTCACCCGCCACCTTGCCTGCTACTGCTGCTGACACACAGATCCCATCCTCTTTACCTTCCAGCGACTCTGGCACTTCGTCCTCTGGAGCCAGTAGCCATGCACCCGACCCAGTGATCATCTCAGATGGACATGAGGATCCACCGGAGATTTCAGCTCCACTCATCCCAGGACCCTCGGAGCCACAGCACCATTATGGTGGTGCTGTGATTCCTAGGGAATATGGGGATGTTTCGTTCCGTAATGAGCATAATCATTGGGCTAGACGCCTTCCTGATGGACGTGTTGTGCCGATTCCACCCGGCCGATACCGACTGATGACTACCAGCCGAGCACATCCACCTTTCGATGATTCCGACGACTCGTCATCCGACAATTCCAGCGACGAGGATTCCGAAGATGATTCCGACGAGGACCCTGAGGAGGCACCCGTGCAGCCACCCTCTATCCCGCCGAAGAAGCAGTATCATTTCGACGGTACTGTTATTCCAGGGATTAACGGAGGTAGATCGTTCGTTAACGCACATGGACTGAAGGTTAGAGTTACCGCCCGTAAGCGGCTTGTGTCGTATCCTGCTGATCCATTCATATGTAAGGCTCCCCGTTACACAGCATCTACTTCTGGTGTTAGACCGTCTGCACCACCAGCTCCACCAGCATCATCTGCACCACTGGCACCACCTGCACCATCAGCACCGCCTACTCCACCAGCCTCTCCCTCTGTCGAGGAACTGACGAGGGTGGTGGATACCCTCCGTGCTCGGGTAACTGAGCTCGAGGACCAGATGTCCCACATATTAGACATCCTTTACCCACCATCACCATAGAGCTTTTGTATTAGGTTTCTTTATGTAATCCCGTTTGTAGTTTCATGTTTCACTCATGTATTATACGAATCTTATGCGAATGTATGCAACTTTTAATTAATGAATGGAACTTAGTGTTGTTTAATCTTTGTACGGTGTTCCATTTACGTTACTGTATGATGATTTTGTGGTATCTGAATCTATTTGCGTTACTTAATTAACATGTGTTGTGTTGATTCCATGTTGGTTACCATATACTGTATTATTATTATTTGAATATTGGATTTTGACTTGAGTCAAAATTTTTGTTTAGAAGATCAATGGCCAATGGAAGATCAACGCCCACAGCAGCACAGATCGAAGAAATGATAACTGCAAGCCCCACCAGTTAACCAGCCCATTCGTAATGGGTGTACTTATAAGGAATTCCAAAGCTGCAAGCCCCACAACTTTAGTGGTACTGAGGGGCCAGTTGGTCTCACTAGGTGGTTTGAGAAATTAGAATCGGTGTTCCATGTAAGCAACTGCTCAGAGATGAACAAAACAAAGTATGCCTCATGTACGCTGTCGGACGGCGCACTAACCTGGTGGAACATACTTGCTCAGGCCAAGGGTATTGACGAGGCTTATGCCACTCCGTGGGAAGAATTTAAAGGGGCCATGATTGAGGAGTATTACCCTCAGACAGAGATACAGAAAATGGAGGCTGAGTTTTGGCAGTTGAAGGTTGTGGGAAACGATCTTGATGGTTACAATCGTAGGTATCTGGAATTAGCTCTAATGTGTCCCACGATGGTTACCCCGGAGTTTAAGCGAATGGAAAGGTACTTGTGGGGACTTCCTAAGACCATTAAGGGAAATCTCACCTCTTCTAATCCACCTAATGTCCCGGAAGCAATGCGCATGGCGTACACCTTAATGAACCAAATTATCAGTGATGAATCGGAAAAGGCAAAATCCGAATCGGGGGTCAGCAGTGAGAAGCGTAAGTGGGACAACAACAAGGGGAGAGCCTATGATCAAACCCCCGCTAAGAGGCACAATGATGGGAGGAACCCCAATCCGAACCCTAGCTCGAACTCTAACTACAAGGGTAGTCTGCCACAGTGCAAGAGATGCTACAAGCATCACACCGGGTACTGCAACGTGGTCTACGAAAAATGTAAAAGGACTGGGCATATTGGCAAAGACTACAAGATCACCACCCTGAATGTGAAGACAAACCCCACTGGACCAAGAAAGTGCTATGAGTGTGGACAACCGGGCCACTTCAAAAATGAGTGTCCCAACAAGCGAAAGGACGGCGGACCACCGCGTGGCAGAGCTTTCAACGTAAATGCAAGGGATGCCCGTGAAAACCCCGACTTGGTTACAGGTATATTCACTATCAACAATCTGTTAGCTTCTATTTTATTTGATACTGGTGCCGATAGAAGTTATGTATGTAGACACTTTTACTCTAAGATAAATTGGTCGTTAGTTCCTTTAAAGGAGAGTATGCTTATTGAGGTAGCCAATGGAAAACTTGAGAAAGTTGACCAAATTAGCTGAGGAGCTATTATCAACATAGCTGGTGTGGATTTCGAGATTGACTTGATACCCATTAAATTGGGAAGCTTTGACGTTATTGTCGGTATGGACTGGTTGACCAAGATAAGGGCTGACATTATCTGTGTAGATAAAGCTCTTCGTATACCACACGGAGATGGTGAGCCACTGATTATTTACGGAGAGAGATGTAGCTAGAAACTGAATCTCATTAGTTGCATGAAAGCACAAAAGATCATGAAGAAAGGACGTCTTGCTATTTTAGCCCATGTGAAAACATTAGAAACTGAGGTGAAGAGTGTGGACGATGTACGAATCGTGAACGAATTTTCCGATGTCTTTCCAGAAGAATTGCCTGGATTACCGCCACCGAGAGTAGTAGAGTTTCAGATCGATTTAGTCCCAGGAGCTGCACCTGTAGCTCGCGCACCTTATCGACTCGCACCTTCTGAAATGCAAGAGTTGCAGAGCCAATTACAAGAACTGCTAGACAGTGGATTTATCCAACCAAGTTTCTCGCCTTGGGGCGCACCTGTCTTGTTTATGAAGAAGAAGGACAGATCATTCCGCATGTGTATCGACTACCGTGAACTCAAAAAATTGATGATCAAGAATCGGTATCCTCTTCCCCGAATTGACGATCTTTTTGATCAACTACAAGGATCGAGCATTTACTCTAAGATCGATTTGCAATCCGGTTATCACCAGTTGAGGGTGAAAGAGAGCGATGTGATGAAGACCGCATTCAGGACTCGTTATGGTCATTATGAGTTTCTCGTGATGCCATTCGGTTTAACCAACGCACCTGCTGTATTCATGGATCTCATGAATCGTGTCTGCAAGCCATACCTGGATAAGTTCGTTATCGTCTTCATAGATGATATCCTCATCTACTCCAAAAGCGAAGAAGAACATAAACAACATCTTCGTCTAGTGTTAGAACCCTTGAGACAAGAGCAACTTTATGCAAAATTCTCCAAGTGTGAGTTTTGGTTGAAGGAAGTCCAATTTCTGGGTCACGTTGTGAGTGATCAAGGTATCAAAGTTGATCCCGCAAAGATCGAAGCTATCAGCAAGTGGGAAACCCCCACTACTCCGATGCATATTCGCCAATTTTTAGGCCTCGCCGGTTACTACCGAAGGTTTATTGAAGGTTTCTCTCTGATTGCGCGTCCTTTGACCCCGCTGACTTACAAAGGGAAGAAGTTCATTTGGGAACCCGAACAGGAATCAACATTTCAAACCTTGAAAAAGAAGTTAACCACCGCACCTATCTTATCACTTCCTGAAGGCAGTGACGATTTCGTCGTTTATTGCGATGCTTCGAAAAGTGGTTTTGGTTGTTAACTGATGCAACGAACAAAGGTTATCGCTTACGCCTCTCGTCAACTGAAGATTCACGAGCGAAACTATACTACTCATGATCTCGAGCTTGGAGCCGTAGTCTTTGCATTAAAGCTGTGGAGACACTATCTGTATGGAACTAAGGGCACTATTTTCACCGATCATAAAAGCCTCCAACACATCTTCGATCAGAAGCAAATAAATATGAGACAGCGTCAATGGATCGAGACGCTGAACGACTATGATTGTGAACTTCGTTATTGTCATACCCCATCCAAAATCTTCCGAACGAATACAGTAACACATGGTACCATCGCGATGAACTGACGTCTAAATGCCATGAACGACTCCATGTAATATGAGCAAATGCACAGCGGAAGATTTCTTTCATACCTGAGAATAAACATGCTTTAAAGTGTCAACCAAAAGGTTGGTGAGTTCATAAGTTTATTGTAAACAGTAAAAATTCATCATTTTGATAGACCACAATATTTAAATCCTGCATGGTACAAATGGGCCCGAATCCTATACCCACCTGTAATGTACATGCGATATCTTTTAAATACAGTACACCTTTCTCGTGTACGCAACCGTTTTTTTCATAAATCTTAGTAACCGTACACATATCTTGTGCACAAAATTAACATACACATAACCTGTGCATAAAAATCATTCTCTCGATACATAACATTCACATCAACTGGTGGCAATTATCATGTCCACATAATTCAATGGTGACAATTATCCTATCCACATAATTCAATGGTGGCAATTATCCTGTCCACATAATTCAATGGTGGCAATTATCATGTCCACATAATTCAATAATAATCCGCAGAACTTCTGTCTGCATAATAATTCATTCGAGGAATGTTTTGCTTGTGTCTATCTCGTCAAACATTTATAAAAGCATTGCATGTATTCACAGTTCAAAATATATTTCAAAAGCATTTAATTAAGTAGTTATAAAAAACAGCGCATGTATTCTCACTCCCAAAAATATAAAGAGTAAAAGGGAATCAAATGAACTCACGCATATAAATATTATAAAACAGTTAATAAAGCATTTGCATGTATTCTCAGCCCAAAAATGTAATGAGTAAAAAGGGGTAAATGAAACTCACCTACTGTATTTTGTAGTAAAAATACATATGACGACAATAAACAAAAGTAGGGTTGGCCTCAGATTCACGAACCTATATTAATTATATGTATTAAAACATATACTCGTAATCAAACAATTTCATAGATTACAACTTTATATATTATATATTAAATTTGTATATACTTATGCATTTGAAAATGATCTTTATTTATATAGTTATATATAGGTATATATATATATATATATATATATATATATATATATATATATATATATATATATATATATATATATATATATATATATATATATATATATAAAATACCTAATTGGTTATTTATGAATATTCATAAAAAATTTGTTAGTATGATTAATACATACTTATATGTAGTGTTACTTATAAGAATAGTTTTATACATAATATTTATTTTGTAATATAATATTAATAATAGTAATAGAAATTGTATTTGTTTATAATGATAATATTAATAATAACAATACACAATGATAATACTAATAATGATAGTAATACTAATATTTATGAAAATAATAATAATAATGATCATAATTATAATGATAATAATAATAATAATAATAATAATAATAATAATAATAATAATAATAATTCCAATAATGATACTTATATTGATGATAATAATAATTCTTACTAATAATAACAATAATAATAATAATAATAATAATAATAATAATAATAATAATAATAATAATAATAATAATAATAATAATAATAATAATAATAATAATAAAAATTTAATAATGAAACTACCTCAAAAAGAAAGGCTTTTAACAAAAATAATGCCCCAGCTCAGGATCGAACTCAAGACCTCTCGCTTAACGAATGCCTTGCTAAACAATGGAGCTGCTTACTCGATTCCATTTCAATTCACGAGTTAAATTCATATAACCCGTATCTTCGCTAACTTGGCCCAACAGTGTACGGCCCAACTTTTAAATATAAGGAAGCCCAACAGTAACTAGTTGAGTCTGTTTAGTTAAAAAAAAAAAATATGCAGCCGCCCAGGATTGAACACAGGACCTTTAGTTTACGCCCAACATCCTCCACCATCTGGTCTACCTCGCTTTTCTGAACAATTTACACAGTCATAATATTTATCCCACAACTATCTGTTTCCCTTAACATTTATCATCATAATTACTAATCGTCCAACAACGGTTCTTATTGTAATTCCATTTAAAAACCTGACTGGCCCAGTAGTAGCTCGACCCATCATATAATTTTGCAAGTGGTTTGTCTTGATTGAATGGCTGTCGGTTAAAAGGAAGAAAAAAAAAAGACACCTTTACCTCTTAACTAATCATTGTTATCACTATCTCCTTTTTATGTGTCATTATACAGAAAAGATTATGATAAAATGCTAATCGTGACCCAACATTGTCGGCCTTTTTAGCTGTAAACTGATCCATGAATTATTGATAATATGCTTATAAATGGTTACGGAGTATTATGTAACCAAATTGCAGCAATACCCAACAACAAAGCTTTCGATCTGTGAAGTTGCGAGTGGGAAACAGAAAAAAATAGGGTGGTTTTGGATGATGGGTTACAAGTTGGGTGTGGTTCGTAACAGTAAATGAAACATGAAGCTAGTGTGATTTTTCGTTGAGCTTGTTCGAAACAGGAAGGAGAAGAACGCAAGAAGAAGAAAAACATTCACGTTGTTTTATCACAACATCACAATCACCTTCTTTATCTAACACTTCGTAAAAAAAAAATAGTAACAACAGTGGGTTTGCGGTGGTGTTGTGTAGGTGGTGTTTGGTTATAGGTTTTTCACGAGCCAGTTTAGAAGAGAGAGAGGAATGAGAGTGGGGTGATGGTTGTAGTGACACAATGGTTCAGGAGGTTTTTGAGCTCACCGGTTATGACCGGGTCATGGCTTATAAGATTCAAGATGATGGTTTACAAGGTGGTAGTGGTTGTTTAAAGGCGATCAAAGTGGTGGTTTATTATAGGAGATGCTGCAAATGGTGATTAAATGATAGTGTCGAGTGTTAATGGGATTCATGAGGATTTATAAGGTAGCAGTTTGTGCTGTGTTACTTCGGTCTGAATAGAATTCATGAACAGAAATAATTAGTATCAAATAGGAGTGAAAACATGGAGGAAGAAATAGAATCAAGAATCAAGAAGTGATGGTGTTCAATTGTGATTTTATGTGGGTTTGATTTGCTAACGATGAGAAGTAACGATAAGTTGATGGTTAATAAGAGTGATGGTGACGGTTATGGGTTCTCGAGGGTGTATGATAGAGCTTTGAATATTTGAGTTCGAGAACAAAGGTATACTCAGTTTTCTTTTTATCTACCCTCCTTTTATTCTAGAATTGATGTAGTAATCTTATATAGTGTGATTGTGTAGCAGTTATATTTGATACGCATTGTTTTGTTGTGCCAATTAAGTTGACAAGAATATCAATAAAGAATAGAAGAAAAATATAAACGATGGTGATGGGCAACTGATTTTGTTTCTGCTCTGAAAATGGAATCAATCTGTATCAAGAGAAAACAGAAGTAAAAGAAAAGGAGATTGAAAAATAGATGGCGATTGGAAACTGAATTTGTTTTGTTATGTATCGATTTTTGTCATGTAATCCAGTTTAAAGACAGGAATAAAGAATTTGATCGTGATATATAACAACTCGTACGATTCTTCTATTTGATTTTCTTTTCTACTTTGCTATATGAATTATATAGAGTGTAAGTGTTATAAAAATATAATTCAATTAACATTTTATTTTGTAGTTTGATTGAGTTGTCAGAAAATATTCGATTAGAAGAAGAAACAAAATAGAAATTTAAAAGCAGATTGAGACTTCTAACAAAATCAGATAGGAACAAATCAGATACAGTTTTTGATTGTTACATGCAACTAATTCTGATTCCATATTCATATATTTGATTACTATTAATATTTAATAATTATAATTATAATTATATTAATAATAATATAAATACAAATAATAATAATAATAATAATAATAGTATTTATAATAATAATAATAATAATAGTAATAATAATATGATGATATCAATAATAACAATACTAGTGATCTCAATAAGTTTAATAATAATTAATAATGATAATAATAATATTATTAATAATATTAGTTATAATATTATCAATATTTATAAATGATAATAATAATATTAGCAATAATAATAATATAACAACTTCTATTTATATTTATATGTATACACATTTATTTAAAATTAATGGTTCGTGAATCGTCGGAAATAGTCGAAGGTCCAATGAATGTATAGAAATAGTTCAAACATTTTGAGACTCATGATAACAGACTTAGCTTATCGTGTCAAAATATATTAAATCGTATCGAGAGTTCGGTTTAAAATTAGTCGAAAATTTCCGGGTCACTACAGTACCTACCCGTTAAAGAAATTTCGTCCCGAAATTTGATTGGTGACAGTTGGAATTAAAATTGAGAATGTTTTAGTACCAGATTTGAACTCAGAATCTTAATAGAAAGATTTTAATCGTCTAAGAATGTTTCATCGAAGAAAATGATATGATTAAAGATTTCTTTGAGATAGATACGCAGATAGTTTTATGAATGCCCCTCTCGGGTTGAGTTCGGGTTCATAATGAATTCGAATCAAGTAACATGGTTTAGGATGAATACAAGTCGAGTAACACGGTTCGTGGTGAATATAAGTCAAGTAACACGGTTCGTGGTGAATATAAGTCAAGTAACACGGTTCGTGGTGAATATAAGTCAAGTAACACGGTTCGTGATGAATATAAGTCAAGTAACACGGTTCGTGGTGAATATAAGTCAAGTAACACGGTTCGTGATGATAGTAAGGTCGATCAAGCATTACCACCATCACGTTCCATTAGAATTTCCGCATGACTTACTGTAATATAATCACGTTGATCAAGTGCAATTATATTTCATTAATTCATGCTTTCATCCCAATATTACTCAAGGATATCCAAGGATTTAAACTTCAGTGTTTCACTAAAATCTAGAAGTCAAAACAGTTTTTGATATGATGTACTAAGGATAGAATGACGGCGAAGATAATTACGAATGAAGACGATATAAAGATACCTTCGGAAATGTCGAGGTTATTTATGATTAATGGAGATATATCGATATCATAGAATATTGAAGATATTATGATGTAGAAAGCAGATTTCGATGTTTTTCCGAGCTTTTTCCACGTATCATTCCTTTATTATCCAGCTTTTGACTGTTACAGTCATAAATAGTTTTTTTGATGCTTTGTCAGTTCTTTTAATACTCTGAGAATTGATTTCGTAAATTGGGGTGCTTATTCAGAAGTTCAGAATGGAAGATCATAATTCTAAAAGATACATACAAGTTATATGTATACATATAACTGTTGATGTTGAAACGCTGCGAGATTTAAAATAATGATTGGAACTTTTTGGTATGACAACTATCGTCACAAGATACAGATTGACACAGAATGGGGTTTCGACAAATATAATGATTTTTTTTTTGAAAAGTCAAAGATCAATGAATTTGCCGGTAAGTTTACTGCTCATGTTTACTGCTAATGTGATGAGATATAAAGGGTTCTTCGGTAACAATGACGAAAGGCAAACTTATATATCAAAGTTATAATAAGACTAATCCGAATGAAAGTTGAAGTTGATTTGCTGGAGCTGTGACAAAATTGGCTAATTTGGAAAGGTATTGTAAAAATTATTTTTGGTAATAACACGCCAATGGATCTGGTATAGTTTTGAATTCAAAGTATGGCTTCGAAAGATGTAGGAATCTAAAAGTGATGTCTTTTGTTAAATCTTGACTTGGATTTTGATCGGTCAAAATCCGAATATGAAATCAAATTTGAATAAAGATAGTCGTTCTTTGGTGAACGGATACGTATATGTGTGGTTGTATGTAGGATAGTAAGTGACTGTTGAAACGGAACCGAAGAATGTACAGTGTAACTTATTAATGTGAAATCTAAATATTCCTCGGGTATTACCTACCCGTTAAAATATTTTCACCATTAACAGTTTGTACGAAAGAATTTTTAATCACAACCTTTATGAAAATATATATACATACATATTTTCTTCAGATGTAATTATGGATTTAACGAGTCAATATAATATTAGACTCATTTGATTTTTCGGTTTGAGCTAGAATAAGAAATCCCTAAAACTTTTAGGAACCACGTATCCTTCGCAGGATATTGACGAAGTTATGGATCAATACTTCATCGTTAATTATTAGGATCCACCTATTCTTCGCAGAATATTAATGAAGTTATGGATCAATACTTCATTGTTCATTGCTGTTGGTACACCTTGGTATCTATGGTGCGTATGATGTTGATGTTCGTGGAACAGATTGTGAAATTGAGGCTTGGGATGCGGATATTTTTGTTGGTGGTACTGTTGATGCCGGTAATGTTGCTGAAGCTGGTACGTTTTGCATCATATTTTTCAAGGCTACAACTCGGGTGCGAAGCTCGTTGACTTATTACTCCGGGATGATTGTCGTTAAGAACGAGCGAGTGAATAAGGTTTTGAATTTGAGATAGTATATAATCATAGCGAGATATTCAGAAAATGACGGTGAAAATGATGTTTCTAATAGGTTCACCGATAAGTGCTTCAGGTTCTTAACCAAGAGAGTAATTTGGTTAATGGAAGGGATCGTATTCTTCTCGTTTCCATTGGTTAGTCGACTATGAAATCATCAGATGAATTGAGGATGGCTGATTGATTGATTCATTTTGGTGATGCTGCTTTCGGAGCTGGAGTGGGAATCCATATCGGAATCCGAGGAACTTGAACTGGTTGCAGAATTCATCTTGCATGGTTAGATAAAGGATTTTCGATGTGAAATGATTTTCGGATATCGGATGATATTCTAATTACATAGAATACCTTATACTTATATATAGTACAGAAGATTCCGTAGATTAAGGAGGAAACTAAGGAGATTCCGTAGATTTTCAATGTGCAAGTGGTTTGTCTTGATTGAATGGCTATCGGTCAAAAGGAAGAAAAAAAAAGACACCTTTACCTCTTAACTAATCATTGTTATCACTATCTCCTTTTTATGTGTCATTATACAGAAAAGATTATGATAAAATGCTAATCGTGACCCAACATTGTCGGCCTTTTTAGCTGTAAACTGATCCATGAATTATTGATAATATGCTTATAAATGGTTACGGAGTATTATGTAACCAAATTGCAGCAATACCCAACAAC
The DNA here is from genome assembly GCF_046630445.1 of Rutidosis leptorrhynchoides. Classification (NCBI taxonomy): domain Eukaryota; kingdom Viridiplantae; phylum Streptophyta; class Magnoliopsida; order Asterales; family Asteraceae; genus Rutidosis; species Rutidosis leptorrhynchoides. The sequence continues at coordinate 53,323,669 of NC_092341.1, forward strand.
AAAGCTTTCGATCTGTGAAGTTGCGAGTGGGAAACAGAAAAAAAAATAGGGTGGTTTTGGATGATGGGTTACAAGTTGGGTGTGGTTCGTAACAGTAAATGAAACATGAAGCTAGTGTGATTTTTCGTTGAGCTTGTTCGAAACAGGAAGGAGAAGAACGCAAGAAGAAGAAAAACATTCACGTTGTTTTATCACAACATCACAATCACCTTCTTTATCTAACACTTCATAAAAAAAAATAGTAACAACAGTGGGTTTGCGGTGGTGTTGTGTAGGTGGTGTTTGGTTATAGGTGGTTCACGAGCCAGTTTAGAAGAAAGAGAGGAATGAGAGTGGGGTGATGGTTGTAGTGACACAATGGTTCAGGAGGTTTTTGAGCTCACCGGTTATGACCGGGTCATGGCTTATAAGATTCAAGATGATGGTTTACAAGGTGGTAGTGGTTGTTTAAAGGCGATCAAAGTGGTGGTTTATTATAGGAGATGCTTCAAATGGTGATTAAATGATAGTGTCGAGTGTTAATGGGATTCATGAGGATTTATAAGGTAGCAGTTTGTGCTGTGTTACTTCGGTCTGAATAGAATTCATGAACAGAAATAATTAGTATCAAATAGGAGTGAAAACATGGAGGAAGAAATAGAATAAAGAATCAAGAAGTGATGGTGTTCAATTGTGATTTTATGTGGGTTTGATTTGCTAACGATGAGAAGTAACGATAAGTTGATGGTTAATAAGAGTGATGGTGAAGGTTATGGGTTCTCGAGGGTGTATGATAGAGCTTTGAATATTTGAGTTCGAGAACAAAGGTATACTCAGTTTTCTTTTTATCTACCCTCCTTTTATTCTAGAATTGCTGTAGTAATCTTATATAGTGTGATTGTGTAGCAGTTATATTTGATACGCATTGTTTTGTTGTGCCAATTAAGTTGAAAAGAATATCAATAAAGAATAGAAGAAAAATATAAACGATGGTGATGGGCAACTGATTTTGTTTCTGCTCTGAAAATGGAATCAATCTGTATCAAGAGAAAACAGAAGTAAAAGAAAAGGAGATTGAAAAATAGATGGCGATTGGAAACTGAATTTGTTTTATTATGTATCGATTCTTGTCATGTAATCCAGTTTAAAGACATGAATAAAGAATTTGATCGTGATATATAACAACTCGTACGATTCTTCTATTTGATTTTCTTTTCTACTTTGCTATATGAATTATATAGAGTGTAAGTGTTATAAAAATATATTTCAATTAACATTTTGTTTTGTAGTTTGATTGAGTTGTCAGAAAATATTCGATTAGAAGAAGAAACAAAATAGAAATTTAAAAGCAGATTGAGACTTGTAACAAAATCAGATAGGAACAAATCAGATACAGTTTTTGATTGTTACATGCAACTAATTCTGATTCCATATTCATATATTTGATTACTATTAATATTTAATAATTATAATTATAATTATATTAATAATAATATAAATACAAATAATAATAATAATAATAATAATAATAGTATTTATTTATAATAATAATAATAATAGTAATAATAATATGATGATATCAATAATAACAATACTAATGATCTTAATAAGTTTAATAATAATTAATAATGATAATAATAATATTATTAATAATATTAGTTATAATATTATCAATATTTATAAATGATAATAATAATATTAGCAATAATAATAATATAACAACTTCTATTTATATTTATATGTATACACATTTATTTAAAATTAATGGTTCGTGAATCGTCGGAAATAGTCGAAGGTCCAATGAATGTATAGAAACAGTTCAAACATTTTGAGACTCATGATAACAGACTTAGCTTATCGTGTCAAAATATATTAAATCGTATCGAGAGTTCGGTTTAAAATTAGTCGAAAATTTCTGGGTCACTACAGTTATCACCCTGGTAAGGCCAATGTTGTAGCTGACGCTTTGAGCCGAAAGGAGAGGATGACACCTCTTCATGTTCGGGCACTGAACATCACCATTCATTCGAACCTCAATAGCCAGATCTGAGCAGCCCAAGATGAGGCTCTCAAGGAGGAGAATATATCTCATGAATACTTGAACATTCTCGTCTCTTGATTCGAAGTTAAGGAGACTGGACTCCGATGCTATGCCGAAAGAATTTGGGTACCCCGTTATGGAGATCTACGGAGCCTTATACTAGATGAAGCCCACAAGTCGAGGTATTCGATTCATCCTGGAGCGGGTAAAATGTACCACGATCTTAAGGAACAGTATTGGTGGCCTAATCTTAAGAAGGACGTTGCAACTTATGTTGGTAAGTGTTTGACTTGCTCGAAAGTTAAGGCCGAACATCAGAGGCCTTCTGGGTTACTTCAACAACCGGAAATCCCGCAATGGAAGTGGGAAAGAATAACAATGAATTTCATAATGAAACTACCAAAGACAGTGGGCGGATACGACACCATCTACGGAGATCTACGGAGCCTTATACTAGATGAAGCCCACAAGTCGAGGTATTCGATTCATCCTGGAGCGGGTAAAATGTACCACGATCTTAAGGAACAGTATTGGTGGCCTAATCTTAAGAAGGACGTTGCAACTTATGTTGGTAAGTGTTTGACTTGCTCGAAAGTTAAGGCCGAACATCGGAGGCCTTCTGGGTTACTTCAACAACCGGAAATCCCGCAATGGAAGTGGGAAAGAATAACAATGAATTTCATAATGAAACTACCAAAGACAGTGGGCGGATACGACACCATCTTGGTTATCGTTGATCGTCTTACCAAATCTGCACACTTCTTAGACATGAAAGAAACTGATACGATGGAGAGACTCGCTCAACTATACATAAAAGAGGTTGTATCTCGTCATGGTGTGCCCTTATCGATCATCTCAGATCGCGATCCCCGTTTTGCTTCTAGATTTTGGCGTTCTTTGCAAGAAGCCTTGGGAACTCGTCTCGACATGAGTACTGCGTATCACCCACAGATCGACGGGCAAAGCGAACTCACGATTCAGACTTTGGAAGACATGTTGTGTGCATGTGTTATTGATTTCGAAAAGGCTTGGGAAAGGCATTTTCCGCTAGCTGAATTCTCTTACAACAACAGTTATCATTCGAGTATTAATGTCACACCTTTTAAAGCGTTGTATGGCCGCAAATGCCGATCTCCTATTTGTTGGGCCGAGGTAGGCGAAAAGCAAATCACCGGACCAGAGATAGTCCATGAAACAACTGAGAAGATTGTCCAAATTCAAGCGAGACTTAAGACGGCTCATGATCGTCAAAAGAGTTATGCCGACCTTAAACCTAAAGACTTTGAATTCAACGTGGGTGACCGTGTAATGTTGAAGGTCACACCTTGGAAAGGTGTGATCCGTTTTGGAAAGCGCGGAAAGTTAAACCCGCGATACATTGGTGCTTTTGAAATCTTGGAACGTGTTGGACCCGTTGCTTACCGTTTGGATCTTCCGACTCAATTGAGCTCAGTTCATCCTACTTTTCACGTATCAAACTTGAAGAAGTGTCTTGCTGAACTGGAACTTGTCATACCACTTGAGGAACTTACGATTGACGACAAACTCCACTTCGTGGAAGAACCTGTCGAGATTATGGAGCGTGAGGTCAAAACTTTGATACAAAAACAAGATTCCGATCGTCCGAGTTCGATGGAATGCCAAACGAGGACCCGAGTTTACCTGGGAACGAGAGGATCAAATGATGCAAAAGTATCATCACCTTTTACCAACTCCTCCATCTACCTCAGCTTAAAATTTCGGGACGAAATTTTCTGTAAAAGGTGGGTAATGTAACGACCCTGGATTTTCCAACGTATATTTATTAATATTTATTATTAATACTTGCGCATTAATAAATGTATTTTTGTACATTTACTTGTTACCGTATTTGACTTTACATGCCCGACTTGTCTTTGTGACACATGTACTTTTCACGAATAATATTTGGAATATTATTTACGTTCATGGTTAATTATTATTAATCATTTTTAATTAACTAATGTTACTAGTTAATTACTTGGGCTTTGTTTATTTAATTGTTACTTACTTACATGGACTCATGTTAATGGACTTGGAAGCCCACCCTATTTTTCTTAATGGACTATTAGGAGCCCAACATCATGCTAATGACTCATTAAGGTTAAGAACTAGATTAATTAAGTTAAGTATGAAGAGACTTGTCACAAGCATGCTTGCACCAAGCTCCCATGCATTTAACTTTATTACCATTTTAAGCTTACACCTCATTCCAATACTTGAAAGCACCATTTGACCTTCCACTTTGAGCTCCAAAAACCGTCCACCTCTTGTAGCATGGAGGGAGTTCCTTTTCATTTTATTTGTTACTTATTTACTTGTATTCTTCACTTTTCACACACACTTCATTTTACACTTTCATTTCTCTCATCTTTTCTCTCTACTTTGTAAGTAAACAAGCTTTATTCTTCTTCTTCTTTTCCTTTAAAAACCAAAACATACATCATCATCATCATCAATTTACTTCTTACTTGTTTTGTTACTTGATTATTGTTTGTTGTTGTTAAAGATCAAACTTCCTAGTTTGCATCTCCATGAATCTTGCTTTCTTCAATCTTTTGTTTGATGAAGAACCAAGAACAAGAACCTAAACTTGTTAGTTTATGGTTCTACATTTAAATGTTTTCAAGATTTGAAGTTCATAAGTTTCATAATCATACTTGTGTTCATGTTTTGTAGACTTAAATCCTAAGATCCAAACTTTGATTTGAATCTTCCTAAGTATGAAACAAACATGAACATAATATTTGTAACTTTAGTTTATTTCTTTCTTTTGTAAGTACTTTAAAGTTGTGATGTTGTTAATTTGGTCAAGTATTACTAGTTAAGCTTGATCTCATATTTCTTGAAACTAAAGTTAACTTTATAAGTTCAAGAACATGAAAGTATAACTTTCTAGTTATAACTTCATACACTTGTGTTGGATCTAAGTTTCTATAGCTTATGGTCTTCTAATTTTGTTGTAAATAAGAGCTTATAAGCTTACATACATTTCACAAGATGAAAATCTAAGTTTCATAACTTATGGTTTCATTAAAGTGTAGATCCAAGTTTTGTAACTTAGGATCTAACTTAAGAACACTAGATCTAGACTTTCTAGTCTAGGATCTTTAAGATCTAACTAAGATCTAAGTTCTACAACTTAAGATCTTGTTTATTTAGTTTACTTTCAAGTTTGTAGCTGATATTGCTATAAATATACATATAGTTCATCGCAATATCAATCCAAAATGTTATGACTTTTATGTGTATTTGAGTAGTTTTCAGTTTGTAATTGGTTAAAATGTCCAAAGCATCGAATGAAATGCTATTATGGATTTTCAATGATATAAAGATCAAAATGAAGATAAAATGAAGATTTCTAATGAGTAACAAAAGACTACAACATCGCGCCTCAAGACTACAAGTTAAAACGAGCGAAATCACGAAATCTGCGCATCTGCATGAAATAAAAATCATAACTAAATCATACTGACTCGAAAAAGGCGAATCAGGTGTCCAGACGTCCGTAACTCAAAGCTCTACAACTTTCAAGAAGGAACCTTACAAGGATTGCGTAAATCTTGTGGCCATTTTTCAGATTCCAAATTCACGTGGGTGGATCAACTTTTCACTATAATAATATTTGTTTTATGGAGAATCTCTACTTTGCATCATGCCTTCCATTTAAATAAGGACAAATGGAATAATCAATGACTAAAGGATGCTACTTTACAGCATTTGAGATACACTCTCAAATTTAATATGACCAAAGTTAGCACACATCAAATTTACAATGGATTCTTTATCAACTTTTAACCAACTACCCTAAGGCAAGTAGCACACCTTCATTTTTAAATGAATTCTTTTACAGAAGACAGCAAGATGGAGAATAAAAAAAAATGGATCACTTACAAATTCTAAGGCTATATACAGAGAGATTAGAGATATTGAAAAGGACATACTCACAACTCAATTGTATTACTACTGTCTTTGTTTATTTCCTAGTACTCCGTATCATTTAATTTTTATTTTCATTTCGCATCATAAATTTCAAGTTCAAGAATTAGGATAGTTTCAATATTAAGGGTATTATTGTTCGAGTGAAAAGGGTGTTGTTATTGTAATTTTCTACCATTTTGTAAGACCCTAATCTTCATTGTACAGCAGAGTATATAGAGTACATAAAGTGTGGTAATGATTGTGCAGTTAAACAGAAGTCAGAGAGCAATCTGAGCTTAGTGCGCGCCGCGCACACCAAAGGGAGTGCGCCGCGCACTCCCTACTGTAGCCGGGTTTTTGCTGTTTTAATGAGATATTTTGATGGGCAATTTGGTAATTTCACTTGTGGACGAGTTAAAGGCCAGTTGGTCAGTTGTGGAGTATCATTAACTCCATTATCAACAACCTTATCCCCTTTACTTAAATTTTAGAGTGAGAGTGTGATTCTTGAGTGAGAAAGCTTAAATCTAAGGGGAAGAAGTTGTTCTCGGACCAAAGTGCGGGTATTAAAGTTGTTCATCCCCTCTCTAGCTCCGTTGTGGTTGTAGTGGTATGTTCTAACTTTAATTTCCTTACTTTGATTTTGTGTAAGGGTTAGGGTTTGGGTAAATGAAGAACCTAAAACCCATATTTAGTGATTTTGGGTGTTCTTGAGTAAGATGGAGTCATGAAGACTCATTGGTAACTAACCTAGGGTTTCAAAGTGGTAATTGATGTTTATGAGTCCTAATTAGTTAGTTAATTACTAGCACACCTAGTTAATTAGTAAATGGGTGTTAGATGAGTTAGTAGATAACCCGAAATGGGTATGTTGACTTTAAATTAGTCAAAGGGCTAATGATTGACCTAATTGGGAAATATGGGTATGAAATACCCTAATTGTGTAATGATTAGTGTTGTTGGACCTTAATCACTAGCTTTTAAGTGATTAATGATGGTCTTGACCCCTAAAGGGCGGTTTTGGTGAAAACGGGGCATTTAATGCATTTAAGTCATTAAATGCACATGAGTGAAGTGTTGGTATTTAGTCCAATAAGTTTGTTTGTTGATCGAGTACTTATATTATTAGGTACCTTGCTTTAAAGCTTGTGGAGGTATAAATCATCACCAAATCATTAAGGTGAGTGGAATGATTATATGCATATGTGTGTAAGGTATTTATTTGTATGCTATGGTATGAACTGTGACGACCCGGAAATTTCTGACCAAATTTAAACTTTAATCTTTATATTATTCCGACACGATAAGCAATGTTTGTTAAGTTAAATCTCAAGAATTTTAAACTATGTTCATACATTCATTATAACCTCGACCAAATTCCGACGATTCACGAACCGTTATATATAAATAGATATGTATATGTATATGTATATATTATAACTTGAGAATATTAATAAAGTATTAAACGTATAATACTTTACACGAACGTATTTGTTTCAATATAATTTTCGACGAAATTAAAAAAAATATATTAAATGATTGAATTATCAGAAACATTGAAATATGATTACAAGTCTCTGTTGAGAGGTCCACTATGATTTGAGAAAATCTATTCCTCTTAACGATATTCAGAATAATTTGTAAAGCTATTAATAAATAAAAATAAAAAGTGTCATTTACGAAAGTTAGACAAAAGTTAGTGGAGAATTGGTTTTCATAATATTCTATTAATCTATTTTCAAACGTACAAAGATGTTTTCAGTTTAAAAAGAACTTTATTGTTAAAACGTATATAACTTTTATAAATATCTAGAATCACTTTTGACAACTCATTACTTAACCAGTATAATAAATATAACGATATTTATATTTTATTTCATTAAATATATATAACGATTTAAATTAATATTATATATATTTATACGCGTATTATACATACATAGTTTTTATACTTTTACTATACTTTAACTTTACCTTTACTTTACTTTAACTTTAATAATTCACTTTAATAATTCACTTTAATAATTCATACTTTAATAATTCATACTTTAATAATTCACTTTAATAATTCATACTTTAATAATTCACTTTAATAATTCATACTTTAATAATTCACTTTAATAATTCATACTTTAATAATTCACTTTAATAATTCATACTTTAATAATTCACTTTAATAATTCAAAAATCTATTATAAATAGAATTCAATAGGTTTCATTATTTCATAGAAACTTGAAAATATATTTCTCTAAACTCTCTCAATCGATTATATATATATATATATATATATATATATATATATATATATATATATATATATATATATATATATATATATATATATATATATATATATATATATTTGCTCTGTATTATTTCAATATATTATTAGTATACATAAAATATTACGACGGAGTGCTGTCTGAGTGATTTCAAAATAGTTTTTTTTTTTGAATGAGTCGAAGCTAAGGAAATTATGGGTTATAGCTATGGAGGTGATGGGTATGGTTCATGGGTATGCTCGTGAGGTCAATCTAGTGTTTATCATCTCCGTTGCGTCTACGTACTTTCCTGCAATATTGAATCTCAATATTGATACGTTCGTGAATCCGAAGCCAACCTTGCACTTGTTAAATGATGTTATATGTATTTTTACTACGAAATACAGTATTGTGAGTTTCATTTGCTCCCTTTTATATATATTTTTGGGACTGAGAATACATGTGCTGTTTTTATAAATGTTTTACGAAATAGGCACAAGTACTAAAACTAATTCTACGTGGGTTTAAACCAGAAATATACCCTTAGCTTGGTAACATTAAACTACTTGTCTATGTACGGTAGGTGCGAATCCTAAAGATAGATCTATTGGGCCTGACAAACCCCATCCTGACTATGGGATGCTTTAGTACTTCGAGGTTATTTTAAACACACCTGATCTGGTGTACTTCAGAGGGTAAAACATGAACGTTAAGGCTTGTTACCGGGTGCCTACAACTTATAGAATACTTTTATACACTTGCGAGTGTACATATATTTATAAACGGAAATCTTGTGGTCTATTAATATATTGAAATGATTGTTATGATAAACCTATGAACTCACCAACCTTTTGGTTGACACTTTAAAGCATGTTTATTCTCAGGTATTAAAGAAATCTTCCGCTGTGCATTAGCTCATTTTAAGGATATTACTTGGAGTCATTCATGTCATATTTTGAAAGACGTTGCATTCGAGTCATTGAGTTCATCAAGATTATTATTAAGCCAATTATAGTTGGATGTATTATGAAATGGTGTGCATGCCGTCAACTTTCTTTGTAAAGAAAGTTTGTCTTTTAAAAACGAATGCAATGTTTGTAAAATGTATCATATAGAGGTAAAATACCTCGCGATGTAATCAACTATTGTGAATCATTTATAATGTATATGAAAGGGTCCTTTCAGTTGGTATCAGAGCGGTGGTCTTAGCGAACCAGGTCTGCATTAGTGTGTCTAACTGATAGTCGTTAGGATGCATTAGTGAGTCTGGACTTCGACCGTGTCTGCATGTCAAAAGTTTTGCTCATCATTTTTGTTGGAAATTACCTGCTTATCATTCTTAGTCTAGACACATCTTATTGCATTGATTGCATGAATAGTGTATAGACAAAATTCATATCTTAGCGTATATGTTACTGTAAACTTTGCCTGACATATTCCGTAAATTCCCCCGTAATCTACGAAACCTTTTGCCCTATATAATTAGAATACCACCCGATAGCCAGAAAATCATTTCATATCGAAAAATTCTTTATTCAATCATACGAAATGGAATTCGTCATTAGTTCAAGTCCTTCGGATTCCGAAATGGAATCCCACTCAAGTTCCGAAAGCAGTGTGACCGGAATGGATCAACCAATTAGTCATCATCTATTCTGGATGAATTGGGGATGGGTTCATAGCCTCCTTAATCATTGGAGACAAGAAGAAGGTGATCCCTTCCATCCACCACATTGCCCTCTTGGCGAAGAACCTGAAGCACTTACCGGCGAACCTATCCGAAACACCATTTTCTCTCTTATTTCTAGAGTATCTCGTCATGATTACATACTACACCAAATTCTAGATTTTATTTATCCGCTCGTCCGAACCGACAATCACCCCGGTGTAATAGAAGAAGTCAACGAGCTTCGAGCTCGGGTAGTGGCTTTGGAGAATATGGTGCAAAGGTTACAAACACCAGCAGCAGCACCAGCAGCATAAACAGTACCACCATCAGCAACACCAACAGTAACATCACCACCACCAACAACAACATCCACATCCCACACCGCAACATCACAATCTGTATCTCAAACATCAACGTCATACGCCCTGTAAATATCCAGGAATATCAACAACAACAAACGATGAAGTATTAATTCATAAACTTCATTGAATAGATATCTCTGCGGCAGTTATGTACTCTCCAAAATCTTAGAGATTATTTAATTCTGACCGTAAATCGGATGAGTGAAGGGAGATGGTAGAGTAGAAACTTTGATCGAAAATGGTGTACGACTTACAAGCTAGAATTGTTTTACCAACAGCATCAACAGGACCGTAGCATCATCAACACAGTCAGTGTCGTCAGTATCGTCAGAATCAACAGCACCTATAACATCACAAACTCTGTCAGTTCAAGAATCATTGTGAACATCATTACAAATCAACAACAAATATATTGTATCAACGAGTTATGAAGTATTAACTCATTTCCAATCGAAAGATTTATATGTATATTTAATATGTATAAATTTTTAAACCATAATAAATCTTCCCGTACTAAGCTATTATGTGTGAATCTTAACTACTCAGTTAATTCATATTACAAATATGCAATGATGTACGTCCTTCGTCTGCAACTTAACCATCGTTAATTACAATCTCTGTCTCAATTCAATAAAAATCCAATTCATAATAAATCAAGTGTATTATTCGAATATATGTTTGATTTTACACTTTCATCATCGATGTACTCAAAACTTTTCAAATAACATCATTCGTACCTTGCGATGTTCACAAGAATTTCACGAAAACCAACAAATAACAAAGTAATGATTCATAATTTCAATATTATTGAAGAAATACTTATGCAATTTATAAAGTTTTAGGGATTACTCAATTCTAGTTCCAACCATAAAACAAATGAGTTTAATTTAATATTAACTCATTAAATCTATATTACATCTAAAGAAAATATACACATATATTTTCATAAAGACTGTAATAAACTTCTTTTGTACAAAATATTAATTATGAAAATTTTTTTAACGGGTAGGTAATACCCGAGAGATATATAAATTCACAATTAATATATTACATTTTTCGAAACTGATTCAGCAATCATCAACTATACTCCCTACTTTCACAACAATATCCATTCTTTCATATAAATCAAAACAATCATACTCATTCAAATTCAATTACATATTCTGATTTTGAAATCGCATAATTCAATTCGAAATATAACCAGTATCATCACTCTTAGATTCCTATATCTTTCAAAGCTATACTTTGACTTCAAAACTGTGTTAGAACATCATATGTATTAACGATTACAATATGTGCTCAAACCCTTCGAAATTCCTGAAGACACTTCAACTAAGGAACAATCGAGATGATGATCCAACCACATGTTACCCACAGTTATACACCTGAAAAACTCTCAAAACCCAAGTCATAGTTCGAGACGTATCCGTGTTAGACCCTTTGGCATTTACTAGCTAAAATAACTTTTCAATTCTGTTTCAAAATAGACAGTTTTGTCACAGCTCCAGCAAGTCAACTTCGACTTCTCAATCAAAACAGTCTTATTATAACCTCGATAGATACGTTGCCCTTTCGCCAACGTTACCGGGGAATCGTTTATATTCACCACATTAGCGATAAACTTACCAACAACTTCACTGATCTTTGACTTTCCAAAAAAAAAAAATCATTATAATTATCGAAACCCTATCATATACTCATTCGTACCTTATAACAAGAATTTCCATACCAATTATTGAGAATCAGCAATCAGTATTTTGAAACCTCGCAGCATGTCTACATCAACAATTACATATACACACAACGTCTACCTCCAAGACTTACATTCTTTGAATGAGAAATTTCTGAAAAACACCCTAAACTGCGAACCAGTTCTCGAAATTTTGAAAAATGCTGATGAAGCAGCAAAAACTGTAAACGACCTTAACAGTAAAAAAGTTGGATGATAAAGGATAGTATATTGGCAAAGCTCAGAAAAAGAGAAGCTTTAGAACTGGAAAACGAATTGAGCAAAGTATGAAGGAGGCTGTGAACAAATCACAAAGGCTGAACCTGCCTTCAAAGAATCCAAATGATTCAGTACTTGCTGAAGTCATTAACGAATACCTTGCTCCTGACTCTAAACCCCTACGGACAATATCCTTCATCATCCTCTGATATTAGACATTCTAAGATATCATCGTATCTTTCATTATAAATATCATCCATACTTCTGAAGATATTTTTATAATTATTCTTATCTGAAATCATTTACCTCTTCACGCTATCTGTATTATATCATAAAAGAAACTATTTTAGTTTCTAAATTCTGAAACATTCGAGTTTAAAATAGGAATATTCTTGAAGAAGTGTTGGGAGCTGAAGCATGAGTTAGTATAATATAATGACACTTGATCAACGTGATTATATTACAGTAATTCATGCTGAGTTTCTAAATGGAACATGATGATTCACAGATCATAACGTCATCATGTGCTATGTTACACGACTCTTGTATTCTCTTTGATCTCTAAATATCAAGAAAATATTTCTTGATGATTCGGCCTTTTCCGAGGTATTCTGGTAATTTGACAAGTTAAGATCGTGCCATTACAATTTTCTTCCTAGAACATTAACAATGTTCATTCCGAAATTTATATCTGCGAATTCTGGACCATTACAAGCGGTGCTTAATCGCAAGAAGAAGAAATGAAAGGACAAAGCTCCGAACTAGAAATGGGAGTATAAATCATAGCAAATAGAAGAGATCATTAACTGTGGATGACAATGATTATAGAAGAAGCAAGGACTTTGAAATATAAGGGAAGATATAAAACCCAACAACAACCCAGAAATCACAAACCGTATATATCAATGCATATAGCAATATAAAGACACGGGAGAACTAAAAACACTATAAAACCAATAGTATAGTAGAAGTAAATAGATTCTTCCGGAGGCAGATGAAAAAGAAGAGCGACAGATATGAAAGTGAGGAGTATATCAAAAATCAGCACTGGATGAAGCATATTGACAAATACTTTAAAATATGAGTTGAGAAGGTGTGAGTTGTAAGAAAACAAATGAGGTGGATTTATAGTGAAATATCTGACAGAGAAATCAAAATGGATTATCACATTAATTCGAAGAGGATCATAATTTCCTTAATCGCCAAATAATCAAATCCAATATAGATTACAAATATTTTCTTTTCGGAGATCAATCGTGATGACGTCAAAAGATACGACGAATCACTATTATCTTATTTCATTCATTTACGATAACTTCACTCACACGCTTCGAGTATCGAATTATTTTATCCATTCTTCTTGAACATGATAAAACTCTATAATCGTTATAATAACATTCTCATTGTTAGTCATGACGACCTCTATCAAATTTCGGGGATGAAATTTCTTTAACGGGTAGGTACTGTGACGACTCGAAAATTTCTGACCAAATTTAAACTTTAATCTTTATATTATTCCGACACGATAAGCAAAGTTTGTTAAGTTAAATCTCAAGAATTTTAAACTATGTTCATACATTCATTATAACCTCGACCAAATTCCGACGATTCACGAACCGTTATATATAAATAGATATGTATATGTATATATTATAACTTGAGAATATTAATAAAGTATTAAACGTATAATACTTTACACGAACGTATTTGTTTCAATATAATTTTCGACGAAACTAAAAAAAATATATTAAATGATTGAATTATCAGAAACATTGAAATATGATTACAAGTCTCTGTTGAGAGGTCCACTATGATTTGAGAAAATCTATTCCTCTTAACGATATTCAGAATAATTTGTAAAGCTATTAATAAATAAAAATAAAAAGTGTCATTTACGAAAGTTAGACAAAAGTTAGTGGAGAATTGGTTTTCATAATATTCTATTAATCTATTTTCAAACGTACAAAGACGTTTTCAGTTTAAAAAGAACTTTATTATTAAAACGTATATAACTTTTATAAATATCTAGAATCACTTTTGACAACTCATTACTTAACCAGTATAATAAATATAACGATATTTATATTTTATTTCATTAAATATATATAACTATTTAAATTAATATTATATATATTTATACGCATATTATACATACATAGTTTTTATACTTTTACTATACTTTAACTTTACCTTTACTTTACTTTAACTTTAATAATTCACTTTAATAATTCACTTTAATAATTCATACTTTAATAATTCATACTTTAATAATTCACTTTAATAATTCATACTTTAATAATTTACTTTAATAATTCATACTTTAATAATTCACTTTAATAATTCATACTTTAATAATTCACTTTAATAATTTATACTTTAATAATTCACTTTAATAATTCAAAAATCTATTATAAATAGAATTCAATAGGTTTCATTATTTCATAGAAACTTGAAAATATATTTCTCTAAACTCTCTCAATCGATTTATATATATATATATATATATATATATATATATATATATTTGCTCTGTATTATTTCAAGATATTATTAGTATACATAAAATATTATGACCGAGTGCTGTCTGAGTGATTTCAAAATAGTTTTTTTTTAATGAGTCGAAGCTAAGGAAATTATGGGTTATAGCTATGGAGGTGATGGGTATGGTTCATGGGTATGCTCGTGAGGTCAATCTAGTGTTTATCATTTCCGTTGCGTCTACGTACTTTCCTGCAATATTGAATCTCAATATTGATACGTTCGTGAATCCGAGGCCAACCTTGCACTTGTTAAATGACGTTATATGTATTTTTACTACGAAATACAGTATTATGAGTTTCATTTGCTCCCTTTTATATATATTTTTGGGACTGAGAATACATGCGCTGTTTTTATAAATGTTTTACGAAATAGGCACAAGTACTAAAACTAATTCTACGTGGGTTTAAACCAGAAATATACCCTTAGCTTGGTAACATTAAACTACTTGTCTACTCTCGTTGTTTATCCTTTTATAGGCTCCGACGTCGACAAAGGTAAGGGCCTTCGATTGGATTAGAGATCCCGCTTGTTGTTTAGGGGACGCTTTTGGGATGTGATAGCTTTTGGATTATGACCAAGATATGGGTAGTTTAACCCCAAACACCATGCTCATAGTGTCGTTTGGAATTTAAACTAGTGTGGTCGAAACTCGGACTTTCGTATGAAACTCGTAAAACGTCCGATGTGGGCCCCGTTTTGTAAAACTCATTTTATGTTTGAATCGTATGAGTTTTTCATATTAGAACATGTTGTGTAAAGTGTTTCGTCTAAATATGTCGGGAAGTGGGAGATCTTTATTTGAAAAATTGAAAATTTGGACAGAACTAAAAATAGGCCTGTGCGCGCCGCGCCCCCTGAGGTAGTGCGCGTGGCGCACTCCCCTGTAAAAAAATATTTATTTTATGCGTGTTCGATTGTATATTGGGTTGGGTCGTTACAAGTGGTATCAGAGCATGGTCTAAGGGATTTAGGCGACTTGAGATAGGTGCCTAGACTTAGATTTATTTGTGTATGCACTTTACGCGGGACTTGTAGGAGACGGGTCGGACCGGGAGTTGATTAGTGCTTAGGTTTATGTGAACTAACCTTGCGCTAATTGTTTTGTGTTGTGTTAGCAATCATCAAGCAAGATAGACGTTGTACTAGCAAGTTAATGCGACGTGCTCGCGTAACAATGATTAGCTACCATTGTTACGAGTTCAAATCGTGTCAAACAAGTGATGTACGATGATTGTTGAGCAAGATGGGGTAGTGTGGTGTATATGTATATACATATGTGTTAAGTTTTCTCGTTCGTTGCTTAACCTTTTCCGTTTTATAGTATGAAGACGAGAAACGGACCCGAGACCAATGAAGGGGGTTCGAGCGAGGATGCTGAGTTTACGGCCAAGGTTGAGGCCATTATGCAAAGGCGTCATGAGGCCTTCTTAGAGGATGTTAAGAATATGTTCTTGGATTCGATTGACGAGCAAGTAGTCAATCTAGTCAAGGAACAAGTTAAGATTGTTCTTAAAGAGGATAACGCGGGAAGACGAGACTTCCACTATAAAAACTTCAAAGATGCTCAACCTCCCACCTTTGAAGGTGAACGAGACCCTTTAAAGAGTGCTCGATGGATATCCGATATGGAGGGGGCTTTCCGTACTAGTGAGTGCCCTCTCGATAAAAAGACGAGGTTTGGTAGTAGCATGATGAGGGGTGATGCCAAGTTGTGGTGGGATGCGAAAATCCGACTTTATGGCGAAGAACAAAGTATGAGTTTGACGTGGGACGAGTTTAAAGAGGAATTTTTCAGGGAGTACCGAACTTCGGCCGATCTTTCAAAGCTTAAGGACGAGTTACGTACTTTAAGGCAAGGGTCAATGGATTTGAACACTCTCAAGTCCACTTTCTTATCAAAGACCCAATTTTGCCCGGAGTATGACGGGAACGATCACATGTTGAAAGAAGATTTCTACCGAACCTTGAATGATAACTATCAAGAAAGGATTAGTAGGAATTCGGCGAAGACTTTTGATGAGCTATTTGACATCGCTAAGGGTTTTGAGTCGCTTGCTCTAAGAAAGAGTGACTTCACCTTTGGCAAACGAAAATTTGAAGCTACTAGCCACTCGAACAAGAAGAACAAGAGTGTGACTGAGAGCGTCGGTAGTGCGAAAAAGGGGGCTTCTAAGAGTTTTGGGCCCACGTGCTACAATTGTGGTCGACAAGGGCACTTGGCCCGTGATTGTACGAACTCATCTTCCAACAAAATCGTTTGTTTTAATTGTAACAAATAGGGGCACAAGAGGCCGGAGTGTCCCGAATTGCGCAACGATAATGTTAAGCGATTAGAGAAGGCGGCGGGTATGGCTAGGGGTCAAAATTATTTGATGACCAATGAGGAGGCCAAGCAATCTAGCGATGTTGTCTCAGGTACTTTCATGGTTAATTCAAATCCGGCAAGGATACTCTTTGATAGTGGTGCAAACTTGTCGTTTGTGTCACCAAAATTTGTGCCTAAACTTAATAAACCGTTAGCTAAGTTAAGTCGTCCGGTAGAAGTTGAAATAGTGGATGGCAAGACGGTGCTAGTGGTTGATGTGTGTAAAAATTGTAATGTTGTGTTTGGTGTCGAAAACTTTGAAATCGACCTCATCCCGATGACTTTGGGTGATTTTGATATCGTTGTTGGTATGGATTGGCTCGATCATAATAGAGCCGATATTGTATGCCATGAAAAATCTATTCGAGTGAAGACCCCTAGTGGGGGAGAGTTAATTATTCATGGCGATAAACGAAGAAGACTTGTGCCGATATGCACTTTTGCACGGGCACGTCATTTTTTGGTTGGTGGTGGCATGGCTTTTCTTGCCCATGTTGTTGATACTCGTGATGAGCCACCACCCATTCGTGAAATTCTGGTGGTGAATGAATTTGAAGACGTTTTTTCGGATGAGTTACCGGGTGTTCCGGCGAAAAGACAAGTTGAATTTCGCATTGAGTTGGTTCTGGGGGCTACCCCATTGCTAAAACTCCTTATCGTTTAGCACCAACGGAAATGCAAGAGTTGTTAAATCAAACCCAAGAGTTGCTTGAGAAGGGTTTCATTCGACCGAGTGCTTCGCCATGGGGCGCTCCGGTTTTATTTGTGAAGAAGAAGGATGGTAGTATGCGGATGTGCATCGATTACCGGGAGTTGAATAAAGTGACGATCAAGAATCGTTATCCAATGCCTAGGATTGACGATTTGTTCGACCAACTTCAAGGTGCAACGTATTTCTCTAAAATCGACCTACGGTCCGGCTATCACCAAATGCGGGTCCGTGAGGAAGACATCGAGAAAACGGCTTTTCGAACGCGTTATGGGCATTTTGAATTCGTAGTAATGCCTTTTGGTCTTACGAATGCACCGGCGGCATTCATGGATCTTATGAACCGAGTGTGCCAACCTATGTTGGACAAGTCGGTAATTGTGTTCATTGACGACATACTTGTCTATTCGAAGAGTATGAAGGAACATGAACATCATTTGCGGAGTGTGTTAAAAATGTTGCGAAAGGAGAAGTTGTATGCTAAATTCTCCAAATGTGAATTTTGGCTAAGGGAAGTTCAGTTCCTTGGCCACATTGTTAACGAAAATGGTATTCAAGTAGATCCGGGGAAGATAGAGACGGTAAAGAGTTGGGGACGACCGACTACGCCTACGGAAATCCGAAGTTTTCTCGGATTGGCCGGTTATTATCGTCGTTTTATCCAAGACTTTTCTAAGATCGCTTCTCCATTGACGAAGTTAACGAGAAAGAATGCGAGTTTTAATTGGGAGAACGAGCAAGAAATTGCTTTTCGATTGTTAAAAGAGAAGTTATGTCAAGCTCCGGTGTTATTGTTACCGGAAGGTGTGGAAGACATGACGGTTTATTGTGATGCTTCTTTAAATGGGCTCGGGTGTGTTCTAATGCAAAGAGGTAAAGTCATCGCTTATGCCTCTCGACAATTAAAGGAACACAAGACGAGATATCCGACTCATGATCTTGAGTTGGCGGCGGTTGTTCATGCGTTGAAAATTTGGCGCCATTACTTGTATGGTGTCAAGTGTACAATTTATTCGGATCACAAGAGTTTGAAACATCTTTTTGATCAAAGAGATTTGAATTATCGTCAACGTAGATGGATGGATGTGGTGAAAGACTACGATTGTGAGATACTTTATCATCTGGGCAAGGCGAATGTGGTCGCGGATGCGTTAAGTCGAAAGAGTCATCACCCGGCGTTATGATTGGGATTGTTACGTATGATTATTACTAACGATTTTCTTGAAAAACTTGGTGTGATTCAAATTGAAGCTTACGTTCACAACAAGCATGCGGAACAAATTGTGGGGCAATCGGAATTTATTACTATGGGTTCGCGTGGTTTGTTGTCTTTTCACGGAAGAGTGTGGGTGCCTAAGATGGGGGATTATCGACGAGTGCTACTTGATGAAGCACATAAGTCAAAGTATTCCATTCATCCGGGCGCGACGAAAATGTATCTTGATTTGAGAAAAGATTATTGGTGGCCGGGCATGAAACGTGATGTTGTAAAGTATGTTGAGCAATGCGTCACGTGTTTGCAAGTTAAGGCCGAGCACCAAAAGCCGTATGGTAAGTTACAACCGTTAGAAATCCCGAAATGGAAATGGGAGCACATTACCATGGATTTCATCACAAAGTTACCTAAAACGGCGAGAACCCAATTTGATTTGATTTGGGTGATAGTTGATCGATTAACGAAAAGTGGCTTGTTTCTTCCCATTCGGGAAGCAATATCATCAGAGACTTTGGCTAAATTGTTTATCAAAGAGGTAGTCGCTCGACATGGGGTTCCTATATCTATTATTTCGGATCGAGATACTCGTTTTACATCTCGATTTTGGGAAAAGTTTCATGAGGATATGGGTACACAATTGAAATTGAGCACGGCGTATCATCCTCAAACAGACGGTCAAACCGAACGTACGAATCAAACATTGGAGGACATGTTGCGGGCGTGTATTATTGATTTCGGTGGTAGTTGGGATGAGCACTTACCTTTGGTGGAATTCTCGTACAATAATAGTTATCATACTAGTATCGGGATGCCACCTTACGAGATGCTTTATAGGCGGAGGTGTCGAACTCCGATTTGTTGGGTGAAATTGGCCAAAAAGAAATCGGGAGTACCGATTTGATCTTAGAAACGAATAGCAAGATTGATATGATTCGGGGTCATTTGAAAAAGGCTCAAGATAGACAAAAGTCGTATGCCAACAAACGTAGGCGAATGATCGAATTTCAAGAAGGTGACATGGTGATACTTAAGGTTTCGCCATGGAAAGGTGTTATTCGGTTTCGAAAACGGGGAAAGTTAGCTCCTCGGTTTATTGGGCCATTTAAGGTTTTAGCTCGTGTTGGTGAAGTCGCGTATCGTTTGGAATTACCCAAAGAGCTTGTGGGGATTCATAATACATTTCATGTTTCCCATCTCCGTAAGTGTCTTGCGGATGATTCATCATGGGTGCCGTTAGACGAAATTGAGCTAAACAATAAGTTAGAGTATATTGAGGAGCCGATTGCCATACTCGATGAGAAGGTCAAAAGGTTGAGGCATAAAGAGGTTAGGACTTTTAAAGTTCAATGGCGTCGTAGTAAGGGTTCCGAGTTTACTTGTGTAGTGACCCGTCCTTATCCACCTGGACGAAATCATCAACATCTGGTCCCATTGTGAGGTACTGTCCTAAATATGCCATGAATGACTTCAAGTAATATCTTTTAGATTAAGCAAATGCACAGCGGAAGACTTAATTCGTACCTGAGAATAAACATGCTTAAAAGTGTCAACCAAAAGGTTGGTGAGTTCATAGGTTTATCATAACAATCATTTCAATATATTAATAGACCACAAGATTTCCGTTTATAAATATATGTACACTCGTAAGTGTATAAAACCATTCTGCTTATGTTGAGGCCTCAGTAACCAACCTTAACAATAATATAATAAGTCATCTTCGCAAAGATAGATATGTACACTCGCAAGTGTATAAATAATCCTCGAAGTACTAAACATCCGCCCACTAGTTCTTATGTCTAGTGCAGCCTACAGGATGGGGGTGTTAAACCCGATAGATCTATCTTTAGAATTCGCGCTTACATGCTCCTATAACATGTAACTAAATTACCTAGCACGTCAATCCGCATAATATCATTTTAAATCACTTGTCTCTATTTCGTAAAGCATTTATAAAATATCGCATGTATTCTCAGCCCAAAAAATGTAAATTGCAAAGCAATTAAAAAGGGAGCAAATGAAACTCACCATACTGTATTTTGTAGTAAAAATACATATGACGACATTGAACAAGTATAGGGTTGACCTCGGATTCACGAACCTATATCATTCATATATATATTAACACATATCACATTTAATCAACTAAGTTTATTTATTTTTTTATAATGTATTAAGATTAATATCTTTATATATTACATTAATTATATATTATAAATATGATGTATAATTTAATTAAGGTTATAATAATATATTAGTTAATATATATTAAGAACATGTTAGTACGTAATATTAGTATACTTGTAATATATTGTTTTATAAAAAAAAAATTTATTTGTTTGTTAAAATAATAATTATAATAGTACTAAAATAATATTAGTAAAGATAAAATAATAATAATAATTAGATTTAATAATGACAATAATAATAATAATATTGATAGTAATAATAACTACAAAAATGTTAATTTTACTACTAATGATAATAATGATAATAATTTTAATAATAATAATAATAATAATAAAAATTCTACCTCAGAGAGGAAGTAGCCCTTAAAAAAAATGCTCAAGTCCGGGTTTGAACTCACGACGTCCCGCTAACCCGTTAACGCCTTTAACCAATCCTCATCTAATTATAATTCATCATCATCCATGCCATATATTACGATTTAACATAACATTCATCATTTCATACATTACGTATGATCATCCGAATCATAATTCTCGCTAATATCAATATCTAAATAATTATTTTCGTCACATAACAACATCTTTTCATCACCTTGATCAACTTCATCATCACCATACTATCGTCATTCGTTATGATCTCTAGCCTAATCAGAAAAAAACTAGATAGTCCTTGGCCCAACACTTCAAATAGGGACGGCCCAATGTTAAAACAGAATCATAGCATCCCATTTTGCCTCTCTTGGTCCAATATCTAAGAATGTAATATGGCCCAATGATAACTAATGGCCCAACACACAAGCAATGTATAGGATTCGGTTTTTTTTTTTAAATAAAACACGCCAAAGGCAACTTGCATACAACCACTCCCATCATTCATTATTCTATTTTTTTTAAACCCTTTTTAAATAAATCGTGCAAGTGGGAGTTTAAAACAAAGCTTATTAGATTTTCAACTTGTGGTGGGTTCTTGTCAGGTTATGTTAAAAGTAATAGAGCACGAGTTGCAGCATGATCAACCTCCTTCTTCTTGTGAACTTACTAAACTTTCGATAAAAGAAAAAAAAATATAATAGAAGTAGAAACCGATAGCGGGTAACAGTGGTGGGTTGTTGTATGTGCGAATAGAAATAGAAACGGTTTAAATATTGCAGGTGGTGATGACTAGTTGGTGGCGGTTATTGGCGGTTGGGTTTGAACAAGAAATAGGAAACAATTACGTAGGTGGTGATTATAGTTGAAACAGAATAAACGTGTATCAAGTGGGTTTAAAGATGGTTAATGATGTCGGGTTCACGGTGGTTTTGGTTGTTTTCCAACGAAACAGTAGCAACAAAGGATGAGAAAATAGTAAGTGTTCTTTGTTCTTTGGCCAAAACGGGAATGAAAACAATGATTTTAGGAGAAGGTGATATGGTAGCCGATGGTGGTGTTTGAGAAAAAAATATAGTGAAGATGGTGGCGAGGTAGATGATGGTGACCGTGGTCTTCTACGGTGGTCCTGTTGTTGAAGACGATGGAAACAAGAAGAACAAGGAGTGTGATGGAGATGGTGAAGATCGAGCATATGACTCATGTATGTATGTATCTTTAAAATATATATACATATATATATATATATATAATAGAGTAGGGTTTGAAAACAATAATTCAGAAACAGTAGTCCACTGTAATATCAATCATCAAACGAATAATGGAGCAGGTGTGTTGTATAATCTACTAGAATATCATAATGTTAATATTAATATATTAATTAATAATAATAATATAATATCTAATATCTAATATATAATAAAATATAAAAAAAAACGAGTACCTTTTGAAAAAAAATGGCCGCATTCTTTTGTGATTTGTGTGGACACTCTTTTATATTAGTAATTTTAAATTTAGATCATGGATCGCTATTTGATGTCCCGTTAACAATAGTAAATGTCAAAAAGTCTAAAAAAATTGCCAACTTTTTACACTAATTATCTTTATTTATTTCAGTCATTATGGTATAAAATTTGTTTATTAATTAATTAAAAATTAACTCAACTGTCCTTCTCATTTTTGAGTAAAATATAAAAAGTGTTAAAATTAAATAACTAGATCCTAAATACATTTTTAGTAAACCTAAATTTTATATAACTCATTTTTGGATCACCGTTTATTTTAAAATCATATATGTTCGAATTAAATTTCTCTAAATAATAATCGGAACGTCCCACAAGTATTACAATCATTAAAAAATTATATTTAATATACTCTATACATATATTTATATTTATTTTTATATGTATACACATTTATTTACAAATAATAGTTCGTGAATCGTCGAGAACAGTCGAAGGTCAATTGAATATATGAACATCGTTTCAAAATTTTTGAGACTCAACCTAACAGATTTCTCTTATCGTGTCAAGAATATTAAATCCAATCGAGATTTTGGTTTAAAATTAGTCGAAATTTTCCGGGTCATTACAGTACCTACCCGTTAAAGAAATTTCGTCCCTGAAATTTGATAGAGGTCGTCATGGCTAACAATAGAAATGTTTTCATGACGAATATGAGTTGATAATTAGAGTTTTATCATTATTGATTAATATAGATAAAACGATTTGATTATGTGAAGCGTATGAGAGAAGCTGTCACAAAAATTTGAGATAGAGATTTAACTCTTGACGTAGTCACTGTGGATTTCTGGAATTCATGGAATTTGAAGAAAATCTTCAAATCAGAAAGAAAATGAAATAGCACGATTTATTAGCAACTGTTGGAATTACGGAAGAACAGAAATATTAAGGAAATATTTTTGTGATATACTTAGAGATCAAGTAGAATGAAAGAGTCGTGTAACATGACACATGATGATGGTATAATCTACTGTGAACCATCATCATATTTCATTAGAAACTCAGCATGACTTACTGTAATATAATCACGTTGGCCTGACGTCATTATATTATACTAACTCATGCTTCAATTCCCAACACTTCTCTAGGAAATCATTCATAATTTAAACTCGAAGGTTTCAGAAATTTAGAACTAAAACAGTTTCCTTTATGATGTAACACAGATATCACTAGGAGATAATTGATTTCGGACGAGAATAATTATGAAGGTATCTTCAGAATTATCGAAGATATCTATAACGGAAGATACGATGATATCTTAGGATTTCTAAAGTACCTGAAATTAGAGGATGATGCAGAAACTTTCTCTGCAAAGAATTGAAATAAGTAGGAAGTAAGATATTCGCTGGAGATTTCGTCAGGTACTGAATTGTCTAGATTCGTTAAGTACATGTTTACTCTTTGTGATTTGTCTACAGTCTCCTTCATGGTTTGCTCAATTCGTTTTCCAGTACCAATTTTATATTGAGTGTTTCCAACACTCCATTCTTTATCATCAAACTTTTGGCCTTTAAGACCATCTACAACTTTTGCTGCTTCATCAGCATTTTCAGAACTCAGAGATCTGATTCGTAAGTTAGAGTGCTTTTCAGGAATTCAGACATTCCGAATTGAAATTCATCGGTCCAGAAGATATACGTTATATATATATATATATATATATATATATATATATATATATATATATATATATATATATATATATATATATATATATATATATATATATATATATATATATATATATATATATATATATATATATATATATATATATATAACTGTTGACGTAGGAACGCTGCAAAATTCGAGAATTAATGATTAATGCTTCCCGGTATTTGGTATGGCAACTATCGATACAAGATGACGATGAGTACACGATAGGGTTTCAATAAATAAATATAAAAATTTAGGAGAGATTTAAACCAAGGAGCAACGAGGTTGATGGTACGTCTGTTGGTAATATTGTAGGATATAAAAGGTTTCCCGGTAACAATAACAATGGCAAACGTATATATCAAAGTTATAATAAGGTTGATTCGAATGAAAAGTCGAAGTTGACTTGCTGGAGCTGTGACAAAACTGACTATTGTGTAAAAGAATTGCAATGTTATCTTTTGTAATAACAATGCCAAAGGAGCTAGCACAGATACGAGATAAACGTTTACTCAGGTTCCAAGAGTTTTTCAGGTGCATAATTATATGCATAAATCTTTTCTTCCGTAGATGAGATGCAGTTGGTTCATTCTCTCGATTGAGGTGTTTTCAAGAATTATGAAAGGTTTGAACGCAAATTGTAATCATCAAGATACAAATGAGGTTTAAGATGAAATCAAGTGGCAAATTTGAAGAATTGTTTAGTTTCATATGTTATAATCAATATTTTAATTCATTTTAGTTGTCCAATGTTATTAGTCCACAGTCGATAGTCCACAATTAACAGTCTAATAATTCATATATAGTTTAATATATAATATTCGAATTAATTAATACGTATCGTGACCCGTGTACATGTTTCAGACTCGATCACAACTCAAACTATATATATTATTATAGAATCAACCTCAACCCTGTATAGAGAACTCGATCATTACTGCATATAGAGTGTCTATGGTTATTCCAAATAATATATATGGATGCGTCGATATGATATGTCAAAACCTTGTATACGTGTCCCGATATTTAAAGTGCGTAAAATAAATAACAGAAATTAAATGACGATAAATAAAATTGCGATAAATAAATTTAATCTGTTAGCTAGGAACAGTTAGCGTGAATTCTTAACAAAATTTTCACATAGTTAATTTGTTTGTTTCTAACAAATTTTATTTGTCCAATGTTTTCTTCATTATGCCACTTGTTGAATTCTGATAAGTCAAAATCCAAATATGAAATTGAATAAAAATAGTTATTCTGTGGTGAACGGATTCGTATATCGATGAATGTAAACAGGATAGTAAACGACCGTTGAATCAGATTCGAAAAATGTACAGTGTAACTTTTTAATGTGAAATCTAAATATTCCTCAGGTATTACCTACCCGTTAAAATATTTTCACCATTAATAGTTTGTACGAAAGAAATTTGTAATTACAATCTTTATGAAAATATACTTACATATATATTTTCTTCAGATGTAACCATGGATTTAATGAGTTAATATGATATTAATCTCATTTTCTTTTCGGCTTGAGCTAGAATAAGTAATCTTTAAAACTATTAGGAACCACATATTCTTCACAGAATATCAATGAAGTTATGGATCAATACTTCATCGTTCAATGTTGTTGGTATTCCTTGGTATCTATGGTGCGTATGATGTTGATATTTGTGGGACAGATTGTGATGTTGTGGTGTGGGATGCGGATGTTGCTGTTGATGGTGGCACCGTTGTTGCCGGTGATGCTGCTGGTGCTTGTAACATTTGCACCATATTCTCCAAAGCCACTACACGAGCGTGAAACTCGTTGACTTCTCCTATTACACCGGGGTGATTGTCGATTCGAACGAGCGAATAGATAACATCTAGAATTTCGTATAGTATATGATCGTGACGAGATACTCTGGAGATGAGAGAGAAAATGGTGTTTCGAACAGGTTCGCCGGTAAGTGCTTTAGGTTCATCGTCAAGAGGGCAATATGGTGGGTGGAAGGGATCACCTTCTTCTTGTCTCTAATAATCAAGTAGACTACGAACCCATCCCCAATTCATCCAGAATTGGTGATGGCTAATCGGTTATTCCATTCCGGTTACACTGTCTTCGGAGCTTGAGTCGAAATCCATATCAGAATAGCTGTCGAAATCTAAGGAATTTGAACTAGAATCGAGTTCCGTCTTGTACGGTTAGATAAATGGTTTTCGATATGAAATGATTTCTGGATATCGGATGATATTCTAATTACATAGAATACCTATGTATAGTACAGAAGATCCCGTAGATTATGGAGAAAATTAAGGAAACGTGTCAGACGAGATTTAATGTGATGGGATGTGAATTTGTCTGTACATCATCTATGCAATAATTGCAATAAGACATGTCGAGACTGAAAATGATAGGTAGATACTTTTTGACAAAGAACGGTAAGCAAAACTTTTGACATGCAGACCAAGTTCAAGTCCAGACTTATTAATGTATCCTAACAACTACCAGGTCGAAGTCCAGACTCATTAATGCATCCTAACAACTACCAGTTAAACACACTAATGCAAGACCTGGTTCGCTAAGACCAACGCTCTGATACCACCTGTAGTGACCCGTCCTTATCCACCTGGACGAAATCATCAACATCTGGTCCCATTGCCAGGTACTGTCCTAAATATGCCATGAATGACTCCAAGTAATATCTTTTAGATTGAGCAAATGCACAGCGGAAGACTTAATTCGTACCTGAGAATAAACATGCTTAAAAGTGTCAACCAAAAGGTTGGTGAGTTCATAGGTTTATCATAACAATCATTTCAATATATTAATAGACCACAAGATTTCCGTTTATAAATATATGTACACTCGTAAGTGTATAAAACCATTCTGCTTATGTTGAGGCCTCAGTAACCAACCTTAACAATAATATAATAAGTCATCTTCACAAAGATGGATATGTACACTCGCAAGTGTATAAATAATCCTCGAAGTACTAAACATCCGCCCACTAGTTCTTATGTCTAGTGCAGCCTACAGGATGGGGGTGTTAAACCCGATAGATCTATCTTTAGGATTCGCGCTTACATGCTCCAATAACATGTAACTAAATTACCTAGCACATCAATCCGCAGAATATCATTTTAAATCACTTTTCTCTATTTCGTAAAGCATTTATAAAATATCGCATGTATTCTCAGCCCAAAAAATGTAAATTGCAAAGCAATTAAAAAGGGAGCAAATGAAACTCACCATACTGTATTTTGTAGTAAAAATACATATGACGACATTGAACAAGTATAGGGTTGACCTCAGATTCACGAACCTATATCATTCATATATATATTAACACATATCACATTTAATCAACTAAGTTTATTTATTTTTTTATAATGTATTAAGATTAATATCTTTATATATTACATTAATTATATATTATAAATATGATGTATAATTTAATTAAGGTTATAATAATATATTAGTTAATATATATTAAGAACATGTTAGTACGTAATATTAGTATACTTGTAATATATTTTTTTATAAAAAAAATTATTTGTTTGTTAAAATAATAATTATAATAGTACTAAAATAATATTAGTAAAGATAAAATAATAATAATAATTAGATTTAATAATGACAATAATAATAATAATATTGATAGTAATAATAACTACAAAAATGTTAATTTTACTACTAATGATAATAATGATAATAATTTTAATAAAAATAATAATAATAATAATAAAAATTCTACCTCAGAGAGGAAGTAGCCCTTAAAAAAAATGCCCAAGTCCGGGTTTGAACTCACGACGTCCCGCTAACCCGTTAACGCCTTTAACCAATCCTCATCTAATTATAATTCATCATCATCCATGCCATATATTACGATTTAACATAACATTCATCATTTCATACATTACGTATGATCATCCGAATCATAATTCTCGCTAATATCAATATCTAAATAATTATTTTCGTCACATAACAACATCTTTTCATCAACTTGATCAACTTCATCATCACCATACTATCGTCATTCGTTATGATCTCTAGCCTAATCAGAAAAAAACTAGATAGTCCTTGGCCCAACACTTCAAATAGGGACGGCCCAATGTTAAAACAGAATCATAGCATCCCATTTTGCCTCTCTTAGTCCAATATCTAAGAATGTAATATGGCCCAATGATAACTAACGGCCCAACACACAAGCAATGTATAGGATTCGGGTTTTTTTTTTTAAATAAAACACGCCAAAGGCAACTTGCATAAAACCACTCCCATCATTCATTATTCTATTTTTTTAAACCCTTTTTAAATAAATCGTGGCAAGTGGGAGTTTAAAACAAAGCTTATTAGATTTTCAACTTGTGGTGGGTTCTTGTCAGGTTATGTTAAAAGTAATAGAGCACGAGTTGCAGCATGATCAACCTCCTTCTTCTTGTGAACTTAATAAACATTCGATAAAAGAAAAAAAAATATAATACAAGTAGAAACCGATAGCGGGTAACAGTGGTGGGTTGTTGTATGTGCGAATAGAAATAGAAACGGTTTAAATATTGCAGGTGGTGATGACTAGTCGGTGGCGGTTATTGGCGGTTGGGTTTGAACAAGAAATGGGAAACAATTACGTAGGTGGTGATTATAGTTGAAACAGAATAAACGTGTATCAAGTGGGTTTAAAGATGGTTAATGATGTCGGGTTCACGTTGGTTTTGGTTGTTTTCCAACAAAACAGTAGCAACAAAGGATGAGAAAATAGTAAGTGTTCTTTGTTCTTTGGCCAAAATGGGAATGAAAACAATGATTTTAGGAGAAGGTGATATGGTAGCCGATGGTGGTGTTTGAGAAAAAAATATAGTGAAGATGGTGGCGAGGTAGATGATGGTGACCGTGGTCTTCTACGGTGGTCCTGTTGTTGAAGACGATGGAAACAAGAAGAACAAGGAGTGTGGTGGAGATGGTGAAGATTGGGAGTGATCGAGCATATGACTCATGTATGTATGTATCTTTAAAATATATATATATATATATATATATATATATATATATATATATATATATATATATATATATA
Source organism: Rutidosis leptorrhynchoides (assembly GCF_046630445.1). NCBI lineage: Eukaryota > Viridiplantae > Streptophyta > Magnoliopsida > Asterales > Asteraceae > Rutidosis > Rutidosis leptorrhynchoides. The sequence goes on from NC_092341.1 coordinate 53,353,494, forward strand.
TATATATATATATATATATATATATATAATAGAGTAGGGTTTGAAAACAATAATTCAGAAACAGTAGTCCACTATAATATCAATCATCAAACGAATAATGGAGCAGGTGTGTTGTATAATCTACTAGAATATCATAATGTTAATATTAATATATTAATTAATAATAATAATATAATATCTAATATCTAATATATAATAAAATATAAAAAAGCGAGTACCTTTTGAAAAAAATGGCCGCATTCTTTTGTGATTTGTGTGGACACTCTTTTATATTAGTAATTTTAAATTTAGATCATGGATCGCTATTTGATGTCCCGTTAACAATAGTAATGTCAAAAAGTCTAAAAAAAATTGCCAACTTTTTACACTAATTATCTTTATTTATTTCAGTCATTATGGTATAAAATTTGTTTATTAATTAATTAAAAATTAACTCAACTGTCCTTCTCATTTTTGAGTAAAATATAAAAAGTGTTAAAATTAAATAACTAGATCCTAAATACATTTTTAGTAAATCAAAATTTTATAGAACTCATTTTCGGATCACCGTTTATTTTAAAATCATATATGTTCGAATTAAATTTCTCTAAATAATAATCAGAACATCCCATAAGTATTACAATCATTAAATAATTATATTTAATATACTCTATACATATATTTATTTTTATTTTTATATGTATACACATTTATTTACAAATAATAGTTCGTGAATCGTCGAGAACAGTCGAAGGTCAATTGAATATATGAACATCGTTCCAAAATTTTTGAGACTCAACCTAACAGATTTCTCTTATCGTGTCAAGAATATTAAATCCAATCGAGATTTTGGTTTAAAATTAGTCGAAATTTTCCGGGTCATTACAGTACCTACCCGTTAAAGAAATTTCGTCCCCGAAATTTGATAGAGGTCGTCATGGCTAACAATAGAAATGTTTTCATGACGAATATGAGTTGATAATTAGAGTTTTATCATTATTGATTAATATAGATAAAACGATTTGATTATGTGAAGCGTATGAGTGAAGCTGTCACAAAAATTTGAGATAGAGATTTAACTCTTGACGTAGTCACTGTGGATTTCTGGAATTCATGGAATTAGAAGAAAATCTTCAAATCAGAAAGAAAATGAAATAGCACGATTTATTAGCAACTGTTGGAATTATGGAAGAACGGAAATATTAAGGAAATATTTTTGTGATATACTTAGAGATCAAGTAGAATGAAAGAGTCGTGTAACATGACACATGATGATGGTATAATCTACTGTGAACCATCATCATGTTTCATTAGAAACTCAGCATGACTTACTGTAATATAATCACGTTGGCCTGAAGCCATTATATTATACTAACTCATGCTTCATTTCCCAACACTTCTCTAGGAAATCATTCATAATTTAAACTCGAAGGTTTCAGAAATTTAGAACTAAAACAGTTTCCTTTATGATGTAACACAGATATCACTAGGAGATAATTGATTTCGGACGAGAATAATTATGAAGGTATCTTCAAAATTATCGAAGATATCTATAACGGAAGATACGATGATATCTTAGGATTTCTAAAGTACCTTAAATTAGAGGATGATGCAGAAACTTTCTCTGCAAAGAATTGAAATAAGTAGGAAGTAAGATATTCGCTGGAGATTTCGTCAGGTATTGAATCATCTGGATTCGTTAAGTACATGTTTACTCTTTGTGATTTGTCCACAGTCTCCTTCATGGTTTGCTCAATTCGTTTTCCAGTACCAATTTTATATTGAGTGTTTCCAACACTCCATTCTTTATCATCAAACTTTTGGCCTTTAAGACCATCTACAACTTTTGTTGCTTCATCAGCATTTTCAGAACTCAGAGATCTGATTCGTAAGTTAGAGTGCTTTTCAGGAATTCAGACATTTCAAATTGAAATTCATCGGTCCAGAAGATATACGTTATATATATATATATATAACTGTTGACATAGGAACGCTGCGAAATTCGAGAATTAATGATTAATGCTTCCCGGTATTTGGTATGGCAACTATCGCTACAAGATGACGATGAGTACACGATAGGGTTTCAATAAATAAATATAAAAATTTAGGAGAGATTTAAACCAAGGAGCAACGAGGTTGATGGTACGTCTGTTGGTAATATTGTAGGATATAAAAGGTTTCCCGGTAACAATAAACGTATATATCAAAGTTATAATAAGGTTGATTCGAACGAAAAGTCGAAGTTGACTTGCTGGAGCTGTGACAAAACTGACTATTGTGTAAAAGAATTGCAATGTTATCTTTTGTAATAACAATGCCAAAGGAGCTAGCACAGATACGAGATAAACGTTTACTCAGGTTCCAAGAGTTTTTCAGGTGCATAATTATATGCATAAATCTTTTCTTCCGTAGATGAGATGCAGTTGGTTCATTCTCCCGATTGAGGTGTTTTCAAGAATTATGAAAGGTTTGAACGCAAATTGTAATCATCAAGATACAAATGAGGTTTAAGATGAAATCAAGTGGCAAACTTGAAGAATTATTTAGTTTCATATGTTATAATTAATATTTTAATTCATTTTAATTGTCCAATGTTATTAGTCCACAGTCGATAGTCCACAATTAACAGTCTAATAATTCATATATAGTTTAATATATAATATTCGAATTAATTAATACGTATCGTGACCCGTGTACATGTCTCAGACTCGATCACAACTCAAACTATATATATTATTATAGAATCAACCTCAACCCTGTATAGAGAACTCGATCATTACTACATATAGAGTGTCTATGGTTATTCCAAATAATATATATAGATGCGTCGATATGATATGTCAAAACCTTGTATACGTGTCCCGATATTTAAAGTGCGTAAAATAAATAACAGAAATTAAATGACGATAAATAAAATTGCGATAAATAAATTTAATCTGTTAGCTAGGAACAGTTATCTGGAACAGTTAGCGTGAATTCTTAACAAAATTTTCACATAGTTAATTTGTTTGTTTCTAACAAATTTTATTTGTCCAATGTTTTCTTCATTATGCCACTTGTTGAATTCTGATAAGTCAAAATCCAAATATGAAATTGAATAAAAATAGTTATTCTGTGGTGAACGGATTCGTATATCGATGAATGTAAACAGGATAGTAAACGACCGTTGAATCAGATTCGAAAAATGTACAGTGTAAGGTGCTGTTTGTTTTTTAAGATGTTTTTGTCTGAAGATCTGCGAACCATGTCTGTAAAGAAGATATGGTCTGAAGGTCTGTATGCTGAATAATGAAGACTGTTTGTTTTTAGGTCTGCAACATAACTTAATTCTGTCTGCAGCACTTAGAAGTACATTTCTAAGTCTGCGAGGCTGCAGACATAATAAGACATAATTTTATCTTATGTCTTCAAAAAAACAAACTGTCTGCAGTAAAAACATCTGCGGGCGCGCAGACATAAGACATAATAAGGTCTGCAGACAGGAAAACAAACACCACCTAACTTTTTAATGTGAAATCTAAATATTCCTCAGGTATTACCTACCCATTAAAATATTTTCACCATTAATAGTTTGTACGAAAGAAATTTGTAATTACAATCTTTATGAAAATATACTTACATATATATTTTCTTCAGATGTAACCATGGATTTAATGAGTTAATATGATATTAATCTCATTTTCTTTTCGGATTGAGCTAGAATAAGTAATCTTTAAAACTATTAGGAACCACATATTCTTCACAGAATATCAATGAAGTTATGGATCAATACTTCATCGTTCAATGTTGTTGGTATTCCTTAGTATCTATGGTGCGTATGATGTTGATATTTGTGGGACAGATTGTGATGTTGTGGTGTGGGATGCGGATGTTGCTGTTGATGGTGGCACCGTTGTTGCCGGTGATGCTGCTGGTGCTTGTAACATTTGCACCATATTCTCCAAAGCCACTACACGAGCGCGAAACTCGTTGACTTCTTCTATTACACCGGGGTGATTGTCGATTCGAATGAGCGGATAGATAACATCTAGAATTTGGTATAGTATATGATCATGACGAGATACTCTGGAGATGAGAGAGAAAATGGTTTTTCAAACAGGTTCGCCGGTAAGTGCTTTAGGTTCATCGTCAAGAGGGCAATATGGTGGGTGGAAGGGATCACCTTCTTCTTGTCTCTAATAATCAAGTAGACTACGAACCCATCCCCAATTCATCCAGAATTGGTGATGGCTAATCGGTTATTCCATTCCGGTTACACTGTCTTCGGAGCTTGAGTCGAAATCCATATCAGAATAGCTGTCGATATCTAAGGAATTTGAACTAGAAGCGAGTTCCGTCTTGTACGGTTAGATAAATGGTTTTCGATATGAAATGATTTCTGGATATCGGATGATATTCTAATTACATAGAATACCTATGTATAGTACAGAAGATCCCGTAGATTACGGAGGAAATTAAGGAAACGTGTCAGACGATATTTAATGTGATGGGATGTGAATTTGTCTGTACATCATCTATGCAATAATTTCAATAAGACATGTCGAGACTGAAAATGATAGGTAGATACTTTTTGACAAAGAACGGTAAGCAAAACTTTTGACATGCAGACCAAGTTCAAGTCCAGACTTATTAATGTATCCTAACAACTACCAGGTCAAAGTCCAGACTCATTAATGCATCCTAACAACTACCAGTTAAACACACTAATGCAAGACCTGGTTCGCTAAGACCAACGCTCTGATACCACCTGTAGTGACCCGTCCTTATCCACCTGGACGAAATCATCAACATCTGGTCCCATTGCTAGGTACTGTCCTAAATATGCCATGAATGACTCCAAGTAATATCTTTTAGATTGAGAAAATGCACAGCGGAAGACTTAATTCGTACCTGAGAATAAACATGCTTAAAAGTGTCAACCAAAAGGTTGGTGAGTTCATAGGTTTATCATAACAATCATTTCAATATATTAATAGACCACAAGATTTCCGTTTATAAATATATGTACACTCGTAAGTGTATAAAACCATTCTGCTTATGTTGAGGCCTCAGTAACCAACCTTAACAATAATATAATAAGTCATCTTCGCAAAGATGGATATGTACACTCACAAGTGTATAAATAATCCTCGAAGTACTAAACATCCGCCCACTAGTTCTTATGTCTAGTGCAGCCTACAGGATGGGGGTGTTAAACCCGATAGATCTATCTTTAGGATTCGTGCTTACATGCTCCTATAACATGTAACTAAATTACCTAGCACATCAATCCGCAGAATATTATTTTAAATCACTTGTCTCTATTTCGTAAAGCATTTATAAAATATCGCATGTATTCTCAGCCCAAAAAATGTAAATTGCAAAGCAATTAAAAAGGGAGCAAATGAAACTCACCATACTGTATTTTGTAGTAAAAATACATATGACGACATTGAACAAGTATAGGGTTGACCTCGGATTCACGAACCTATATCATTCATATATATATTAACACATATCACATTTAATCAACTAAGTTTATTTATTTTTTTATAATGTATTAAGATTAATATCTTTATATATTACATTAATTATATATTATAAATATGATGTATAATTTAATTAAGGTTATAATAATATATTAGTTAATATATATTAAGAACATGTTAGTACGTAATATTAGTATACTTGTAATATATTTTTTGATAAAAAAAAATTATTTGTTTGTTAAAATAATAATTATAATAGTACTAAAATAATATTAGTAAAGATAAAATAATAATAATAATTAGATTTAATAATGACAATAATAATAATAATATTGATAGTAATAATAACTACAAAAATGTTAATTTTACTACTAATGATAATAATGATAATAATTTTAATAATAATAATAATAATAAAAATTCTACCTCAGAGAGGAAGTAGCCCTTAAAAAAAATGCCCAAGTCCGGGTTTGAACTCACGACGTCCCGTTAACGCCTTTAACCAATCCTCATCTAATTATAATTCATCATCATCCATGCCATATATTACGATTTAACATAACATTCATCATTTCATACATTACGTATGATCATCCGAATCATAATTCTCGCTAATATCAATATCTAAATAATTATTTTCGTCACATAACAACATCTTTTCATCAACTTGATCAACTTCATCATCACCATACTATCGTCATTCGTTATGATCTCGAGCCTAATCGAAAAACAACTAGATAGTCCTTGGCCCAACACTTCAAATAGGGACGGCCCAATGTTACAACAGAATCATAGCATCCCATTTTGCCTCTCTTGGTCCAATATCTAAGAATGTAATATGGCCTAATGAAAACTAACGGCCCAACACATAAGCAATGTATAGGATTCGATTTTTTTTTTTAAATAAAACACGCCAAAGGCAACTTGCATACAACCACTCCCATCATTCATTATTCTATTTTTTTTAAACCGTTTTTAAATAAATCGTGGCAAGTGGGAGTTTAAAACAAAGCTTATTAGCTTTTCAACTTGTGGTGGGTTCTTGTCAGGTTATGTTAAAAGTAATAGAGCACGAGTTGCAGCATGATCAACCTCCTTCTTCTTGTGAACTTAATAAACTTTCGATAAAAGAAAAAAAAATATAATAGAAGTAGAAATCGATAGCGGGTAACAGTGGTGGGTTGTTGTATGTACGAATAGAAATAGAAACGATTTAAATATTGCAGGTGGTGATGACTAGTCGGTGGCAGCTATTGGCGGTTGGGTTTGAACAAGAAATAGGAAACAATTACGTAGGTGGTGATTATAGTTGAAACAGAATAAACGTGTATCAAGTGGGTTTAAAGATGGTTAATGATGTCGGGTTCACGGTGGTTTTCGTTGTTTTCCAACGAAACAGTAGCAACAAAGGATGAGAAAATAGTAAGTGTTCTTTGTTCTTTGGCCAAAACGGGAATGAAAACAATGATTTTAGCAGAAGGTGATATGGTAGCCGATGGTGGTGTTTGAGAAAAAAATATAGTGAAGATGGTGGCGAGGTAGATGATGGTGACCGTGGTCTTCTACGGTGGTCCTGTTGTTGAAGACGATGGAAACAAGAAGAACAAGGAGTGTGGTGGAGATGGTGAAGATTGGGAGTGATCGAGCATATGACTCATGTATGTATGTATCTTTAAAATATATATACATATATATATATATATATATATATATATATATATATATATATATATATATATATATATAATAGAGTAGGGTTTGAAAACATTAATTCAGAAACAGTAGTCCACTGTAATATCAATCATCAAACGAATAATGGAGCAGGTGTGTTGTATAATCTACTAGAATATCATAATGTTAATATTAATATATTAATTAATAATAATAATATAATATCTAATATCTAATATATAATAAAATATAAAAAAAACGAGTACCTTTTGAAAAAAAATGGCCGCATTCTTTTGTGATTTGTGTGGACACTCTTTTATATTAGTAATTTTAAATTTAGATCATGGATCGCTATTTGATGTCCCGTTAACAATAGTAAATGTCAAAAAGTCTAAAAAAAATTGCCAACTTTTTACACTAATTATCTTTATTTATTTTAGTCATTATGGTATAAAATTTGTTTATTAATTAATTAAAAATTAACTCAACTGTCCTTCTCATTTTTGAGTAAAATATAAAAAGTGTTAAAATTAAATAACTAGATCCTAAATACATTTTTAGTAAACCTAAATTTTATAGAATTCATTTTCGGATCACCGTTTATTTTAAAATCATATATGTTCGAATTAAATTTCTCTAAATAATAATCGGAACGTCCCACAAGTATTACAATCATTAAATAATTATATTTAATATACTCTATACATATATTTATATTTATTTTTATATGTATACACATTTATTTACAAATAATAGTTCGTGAATCGTCGAGAACAGTCGAAGGTCAATTGAATATATGAACATCGTTCCAAAATTTTTGAGACTCAACCTAAAAGATTTCTCTTATCGTGTCAAGAATATTAAATCCAATCGAGATTTTGGTTTAAAATTAGTCGAAATTTTCCGGGTCATTACAACTTGGGAGCCCGAAGAATTCGTGTTGGTTTATCTTCCCTCTTGTCATGCGGCTTGGATCGCGAGGACACGCTCTGATTCAAGTGGGGGAGAGTTGTAAGACCCTAATCTTCATTGTACAGCAGAGTATATAGAGTACATAAAGTGTGGTAATGATTGTGCAGTTAAACAGAAGTCAGAGAGCAATCTGAGCTTAGTGCGCGCCGCGCACACCAAAGGGAGCGTGCCGTGCACTCCCTACTGTAGCCGAGTTTTTGCTGTTTTAATGAGATATTTTGATGGGCAATTTGGTAATTTCACTTGTGGACGAGTTAAAGGCCAGTTGGTCAGTTGTGGAGTATCATTAACTCCATTATCAACAACCTTATCCCCTTTACTTAAATTTTAGAGTGAGAGTGTGATTCTTGAGTGAGAAAGCTTAAATCTAAGGGGAAGAAGTTGTTCTCGGACCAAAGTGCGGGTATTAAAGTTGTTCATCCCCTCTCTAGCTCCGTTGTGGTTGTAGTGGTATGTTCTAACTTTAATTTCCTTACTTTGATTTTGTGTAAGGGTTAGGGTTTGGGTAAATGAAGAACATAAAACCCATATTTGGTGATTTTGGGTGTTCTTGGGTAAGATGGAGTCATGAAGACTCATTGGTAACTAACCTAGGGTTTCAAAGTGGTAATTGATGTTTATGAGTCCTAATTGGTTAGTTAATTACTAGCACACCTAGTTAATTAGTAAATGGGTGTTAGATGGGTTAGTAGATAACCCGAAATGGGTATGTTGACTTTAAATTAGTCAAAGGGCTAATGATTGACCTAATTGGGAAATATGGGTATGAAATACCCTAATTGTGTAATGGTTAGTGTTGTTGGACCTTAATCACTAGCTTTTAAGTGATTAATGATGGTCTTGACCCCTAAAGGGCGGTTTTGGTGAAAACGGGGCATTTAATGCATTTAAGTCATTAAATGCACATGAGTGAAGTGTTGGTATTTAGTCCAACAAGTTTGTTTGTTGATCGAGTACTTATATTATTAGGTACCTTGCTTTGAAGCTTGTGGAGGTATAAATCGTCACCAAATCGTTAAGGTGAGTGGAATGATTATATGCATATGTATGTAAGGTATTTATTTGTATGCTATGGTATGAACCAAAGAGCCGGTAGTGCCATAGTATGTGCGACCGTGCTATGATGTGAACCAAAGAGCCGGTAGCATCATAGTACGTGTGTTATAGTGTGAACCAAAGAGCCGGTAGCGCTATTGCACGATTTGTTAGGGTGTGAACCAAAGAGCCGGTAGCACCTTAGCATTGTTAGAGTGTGAACCAAAGAGCCGGTAGCACTCTAGCGTGAGTATGACTCGAGTTGTGATGTGAACCAAAGAGCCGGTAGCATCATGACAAATGCGTATGGTGTGAACCAAAGAGCCGGTAGCACCATGACGCGAGAATGGTTAACCCCAAACACCATGCTCATAGTGTCGTTTGGAATTTAAACTAGTGTGGTCAAAACTCGGACTTTCGTATGAAACTCGTAAAACGGCCGATGTGGGCCCCGTTTTGTAAAACTCGTTTTATGTTTGAATCGTATGAGTTTTTCATATTAGAACATGTTGTGTAAAGCGTTTCGTCTAAATATGTCAGGAAGTGGGAGATCTTTATTCGAAAAGTTGAAAATTTGGACAGAACTGAAAATAGGCCTGTGCGCGCCGCGCACCCTGAGGTGGTGCGCGTGGCGTACTCCCCTGTAAAAAAAAATTTACTTTATGCGTGTTCGATTGTATATTGGGTTGGGTCGTTACACATTTGAAGTTAATGAAAGTGAAGATTTTCGTAAGTATATTCCGTTAAAATTATCGTTATCAATTTTTTATCGTTATTATTATATTTGTATGTTTTTATTTTTATGTTTACCCTAGTATAATGAGTAGCTAAATTTCCCTAGTGTTTGCTTAGATGTAGAGCCCCTAGTGAATTGGATTGTTATCATTTGTAAAAATTAAAATGTAACTTAAGTATTTTTAACATTGAGCCTAGCTAGGAGAACCATTATTATATATTTAGATATTTAACCCTTGTCACTTAATTTATTAGATTCAAATAACGAAAGTTATTTTATTGATATAAATTAAGCTTCAACATTAATAATGATTTAGACGAACTTATGAACAATTTATTAACACTAAATTAGAAATAAAGTTCGGTGGTTTGGGTAATATCATTAGGTATATAATAGTGAAATTGTAAAAAGGGAAACCGTTATGATTTGAGTTTTGGCGAAAGTCAAAACTGGGTTAGGTCTCAATTTAAATACTTGGAGAATAGTAACTACCTAAATAAGATCAAATGAAAATTAGATTTAATTTAGTTAGTCGTAACTTTATATATTCGAAAGAAAAATATAAAGTTTTGTACTAAAACATTTTAATAGAGCTTAAATTTAAAACAATCCATGGATCTAGAGGTAATACATTTAAGTAAACACTACCTTTAAAAATTATATATCACTTTTCTAAATTTTTATCATTTAAGTAAATTAAAATTAATTTCTATTTATATTTACATACATAATTACGTATTAATGTATTATTTTTTAATAATTGTAGGTTTTGTAATTTTATATTATTTTCTATTAAGTAATTTAGTTTAATCAATTAAGTTGTTTTTATTTTTATTTTATTATTGTTATTATATAATTCCTAATCAAAAACTCCTTTTAAACTAGTTTAACATTAAAGACTATTAAGAACCATTAAACACTCCGCCTCCCTGTGGAACGAATCGGATTTACCAATAAAACTAAACTACGCGAATAGGACTAGTTGCCTATATATGTGTGAAATCAACCCGAATTCATTAAAACACCATATATACAATAAATCAATTCATGTAACAAAACAACTCAAATCCGTTCAAAATAAAGGTTACGATCGAGCACATCAACTTTTTGGCACCGCTGCCAGGGAGTTGCAGTTAAATAAATAGATAATTTTTCTGATTCGTAGTAGTAGTTGGATTTATACGTGGACTGGGTTATTGGAGCCAAACAGTACCCAATTATATTGGGACCAAACGAATCCTGCCCCTCTGCTGCATCTTTTAGCTATTCGAAACGTGGTCAAAATCAGAAGGAAAATATGTTTGTTTAAAGGTTTTTATCATTGTTTTTATGTTATTCGATCCTCTCGTGGAAATTCATTTCCAAGAAAGTTCAATGTTTATGAATAAATCCTTTAGATCTTTGTACAATTTCTCAATTGTATGACCCGTTCAGGAAATCCTAAACTCGTTAAACTTAATCCGGAACCTCAAGGAATTAATAAAGGACAAAAACAACAAAAAGAAGTAGGAAGTACTAGTAATTTTAAAACAACGAAAAACACTAAAAAGAAACAAGTAAGTAACACTAGAAAAGCTTTTGGTGTTATGATTTCATAATAGAAATTAATGCATGAATTTACGTTCCTCAAACACTAAATTAACTCCTCCATATCCTGAACCCGAAAGAGAATTTCACGAACGTTTAAGAGCTCGAGAAGTAGAGTCTCTCACCGAGGATTTAGAATCACTTTCATTAGACTCTAACTCTGAACCAGATATTCAACCAATCATAGAGCCAGTTATTAAGAAATTAGAAGAGATGGCTGTTACAAATCAAACGATGGAAGCATTAATGAAGGCGACAAGAACAGGTCAAGGCCACGCAATTATCCAACCTACGATGACTGACGGCTTTGAAATAAAAGGTCAATTCCTTCACATGGTGACTAATACATGCCAATTCAGTGGAGCTCCAAATGAGGATGCTAATGAGCATCTTCGTAAGTTTGTAAGCATTTGCAAACTATTCAAAATCAAGGATGTCTCCTTGATAGCTGGAAGTTCTCCAAAAGTATGAAAAGCTGGAGGACTTTGTACCATCCATTCCGGTGTGGTTGGATTCTTTACCTGACCAACTACCTAATACTACGCAGGCTCATACTAATTGCCCTTGCACTGATACCAGTAAGGGGAGCGTCGGCCAGAAGATAAGGGGAAAAATCGCCGGATTCCAAAAATGTGGGAATAAAGAGTATTAACAGAAAAGATTTCATCTTTCCTTGATGAAGTCGCATGTTTGAAAATCTTTCCATGGTCCCTAAAAGACGATGCAAGAGATTGGTTAGACTCGTCACCAGAAGGTTATATCGAAGATTGGAATGATATGATGGACAAGTTTTTGTCAGAATTCTTCCCTGCTTCAAAAGTAGCAAAATTGCAAAGTGATATAAATCATTTCAAACAAAAGCTTAATGAGACTCTTTCTGAAGCTTGGACCCGATTCAACAAAATGCTGAGGGTATGTCCTCAACACGGGTTGAATACATTCCAAAAAGTCCAAATATTCTATAAAGGAGTCAATGTGGCTACTAGAAAAGATATAGATGTTGCAGCTGGAGGTTCGATCATGAAGAAAACACCAGAAGACGCTCACACAATCATTGCCGATATAGCAGCACATTCCCATAATTGGCATCAAGAAATAGAATTCTCTAGATCATCAACCGTTGCTAATATCGAAAGCAATGATGAAATTGCTTCCTTAAAAGTTCAAATGGCAAATCAAGCAAGACAAATTGAGAAAGTAACCAAGAAAATGCATGCTATCAGGGTAGGATGTGAACTGTGCCAAGGTCCCCATCTTACTAGAGATTGTGATAAAACAACGATGGAAGAGCAAGCGAATTTCTTAGGTTACTTGCGAAAAGGTGAAATGAATTTCAACGATTTTCCAACGATAGAAGAAAATAACCGGAAATATCCTCCAATTAACAACTATCAAATAGGAGGACCTTCAGGTTTAAACAATAATTACCAAGGAGGAAATCTGGTTTACCAAAATAACCAGAATTTCCCAAATCAAAATCAAAGAAATGCACCACCAGGTTACAATAACCTAAACAACCGAAATCAACCTCAACGAATTTTTCAAAATAATTTCCAACACAATCAAACACAACCACCACCACAAGCACTTATACAACCACAACCCAAGAAGAAATCCGGTTTAGAAGATCTCTTGAGAGATTTTATGGTTAAACACGAGCAAACTGTGGAAATTCAAACTCAGCAAATTCGAAATCAACAAGCTACGATTCAGAATTTAGAAAGAGATGTTGGAAGGATCTCACAGTTACTAGCAGAGAGACCACCAGGCGCTCTCCCCTCAAATACTCAAGTGAATCCCAACAACAGTCAAATAAGGAATGAGTAAGTAAATTCCATAACTACGAAAAGTGGGTTAACCATTAACCCCGATATTCCAAAGCCTCCTGCTCGTGTTCCTATTCCTAACGAAAAAGAGTCTTCGGTGGAAGAAGATAAAGTACCAACCACAAGTGCACCTAAAACTCAACCGCCATTAAAAGAATACAAACATCCAATTCCATACCCACAACGTTTGAAGAAAGATAAATTACAAGCACAGTACAACAAGTTTTCCGAAATGATTAAGCAAATTTGTATCAATGTACCACTTGTAGATGTTCTTGCGGGTATGCCAAATTATGGAAGGTTTATCAAGGATCTCATAGCCGATAAAGGTAAATATGAAGAAGTTTCAACCACATTCTTGAATGAGGAATGCTCAGCAATTTTGCAAAAGCAAAAGATGCCACCGAAACTCGGAGATCCTGGTAGTTTCATTATTCCGTGTCTGATGGGAGATTCAGTAATGTACGATGCATTAGCTGATTTAGGGGCAAGTATTAATCTTATGCCACACTCCTTGTACTTAAAACTAAACCTAGGTGATCTAAAACTAACTAAGATGTGTATACGCCTAGCCGATAGAACTTTTAACTATCCTATTGGTATTGCCAAAAACCTACCGGTTAAAGTTAATGATTTAATCTTTCCTGCCGATTTCATTGTCCTTGAAATGGAAGAAGATAGTAAGGTTCCCCTAATTCTAGGGCGACCTTTTCTAAATACCGCTGACGCAATTGTGCGTGTTAACGATAAAAAACTTAGTCTAGGTGTAGGGGAAGATAGAGTTACCTTAAACATAGATAAAGCTATGAAACAACCTATCTCCTCCGATGACGAATGTTTTAAAGTAGACATTATTGATTGTTGTGTTGAAAAAGAATTGCAAGAATTACTAAATATAGACACCTCGAACTTCACCCCAATGAGTGAAAGCGATGAATTTGATGTAGAGCTTGAACTTGACGAATTGTTGAAAGTAGTCATCGATGAAGATTGCTGTGAGGAAGAAATTCTCAAGGAAGATGAACCCTTTGAAGAAATTACCGATGGTAATAGGTTCCGAATAAAATCTTCCTTAGAAGAACCACCCACCTTGGAACTTAAAGAACTCCCGAAACATTTGGAGTATGCTTATCTCCAAGGTACGTCACAATTACCAGTTATAATCTCATCAAAACTCTCCGATAACGAAAAGAGTAGGTTAATGTCCGTTCTAAAAACTCATAAGAAAGCAATTGCTTGGAAAACAACCGATATTCCAGGGATTAACCCCGCTTATTGTACTCATAAGATTCTAATGGAAGAAGATTTTAAACCCGTGGTACAAAAACAACGAAGGTTAAACCCTAACATGAAAGAAGTTGTCAAAAAGGAGGTTATCAAGTTACTTGATGCCGGGTTAATATACCCTATATCCGATAGCCCATGGGTTAGTCCTGTTCAAGTAGTACCCAAGAAAGGGGGTACAACTGTCGTCCTTAATGATAAGAATGAACTCGTTCCTACAAGAATAGTCACTGGTTGGAGAGTCTGTATAGACTACCGTCGTCTAAACGATGCCACAAGGAAAGATCATTTCCCACTTCCTTATATTGACCAAATGCTAGAACGTTTAGCGGGAAAAGAGTACTATTGTTTCCTTGATGGATTCTCCGATTATTTTCAAATTCCCATTGATCCAAAAGACCAAGATAAGACAACTTTTACTTGTCCATTTGGTACATTCGCATACCGACGAATGCCGTTCGGATTATGCAACGCGCCAGGCACTTTTCAAAGGTGTATGATGGCAATATTTCACGACATGATAGAAGGAAGTATGGAAGTCTTTATGGACGATTTCTCTATTTTTGGAGACTCCTTCGATTCATGCCTTTCAAACCTCGAGCGAATGTTAATTCGTTGTGAGGAATCAAATCCTGTTTTAAATTGGGAAAAATGCCACTTCATGGTGAAGGAAGGCATTGTTTTAGGACACAAGATTTCTCGACATGGAATGGAAGTAGACAAAGCTAAGATCAATGTAATCTCAAAGCTTCCTCCTCCAACTAACGTTAAAGGAATTCGTAGTTTCTTAGGTCATGCGGGATTCTATCGACGATTCATAAAGGACTTTCCCAAAATCGCTCAACCCATGACTAAACTTCTTGAGAAAGACAGTACATTCGACTTCAATGACTAATGCTTACAAGCTTTCTCCATTCTAAAAGATAAACTTACGAATGCGCCTATCATAGTATCTCCCAATTGATCCAAACCATTTGAACTAATGTGTGATGCTAGTGATTTCGCACTAGGAGCCATTTTAGGACAACGCCAAGATAACAAATTTCAACCAATATATTATGCAAGTAAAACACTAACAGGAGCACAATTCAACTATACGACTACAGAAAAAGAACTCCTTGTAATTGTATTTGCTTTTGATAAATTTAGATCATATCTTGTGTTATCCAAAATGATTGTTTTTACCGATCATTCAGCCTTAAAGTACTTGTTCAAGAAACAAGATGCAAAACCTAGATTGATACGTTGGATTCTTCTCTTACAAGAATTTGATATAGAAATCAAGGATAAAAAGGGTGCTGAAAATCTCGCTGCTGATCACCTGTCTCGTCTTGAGAATCCCGACCTAGAAAAACTAGATGAGTCAGTTATTCATGACACTTTTCCCGATGAGTTTCTAATGAGAATAGAAACCGAATTTGAAGTTCCATGGTTTGCAGATTTTCCAAACTATCTCGCCGCAGGAGTATTAATTAAAAACCAAACGTACCAGCAAAAGAAGAAATTCTTTGCTGACTTAAAGTTTTACTTCTGGGAACACCCTAATCTTTTTCGAATAGGAGCGGATTGAAAGGACCCGTCCTAATCCATCCGGACGAAGTCCATATCGATTATAAACGAATCACAACAGTTGATTACATCGCGAGGTACTTGACCTCTATATGATACATATTACAAACATTGCATTCGTTTTTGAAAAGACAATATTTCATTACATCGAAAATGGACGGCATGCATACCATTTTATAATATCTAACTATAATTAACTTAATAATAATCTTGATGAACTCAACGACTCGAATGCAACGTCTTTTGAAATATGTCATAAATGACTCCAAGTAATATCTTTAAAATGAGCAATTGCACAGCGAAAGATTTCTTTCATACCTGAGAACAAACATGCTTTCAAGTGTCAACCAAAAGGTTGGTGAGTTCATTAGTTTAACATAAATAATCATCTCATAATTTTAATAGACCACAAGATTTCATATTTCCATTTCTCATAAACATACGTCCCATGCATAGAGACAAAAATATCATTCATATGGATTGAACACCTGGTAATCGACATTCACAATATGTATATAAGAATATCCCCATCATTCCGGGATCCTCCTTCAGACATGATATAAATTTTGAAGTACTAAAGCATCCGGTACTTTGGATGGGGCTTGTTGGGCCCGATAGATCTATCTTTAGAGTTCGCGTCAATTAGGGTGTCTGTTCCCTAATTCTTAGATTACCAGACTAAATAAAAAGGGGCATATTCGATTTCGATAATTCAACCATATAATGTAGTCTTGATTACTTGTGTCTATTTTGTAAAACAGTTATAAAAACAGCGCATGTATTCTCAGTCCCAAAAATATATATTGCAAAAGCATTTAAAAGGGGAATAATGAAACTCACCTAATGTATTTTGTAGTAAAAATACATAGAACGACATTGAACAAGTATAGGGTTGGCCTTGGATTCATGAACCTATATCATTTGTATATTCATTAATACATATAACCGTACTCAAACAATTTCATAAACTATCTCTTTATATATTATTTACTTATTTTTTGAATGTATATATATTTGTAAATGATTATTATTTATATAATTATATATTTATGTTGTACATATATTTAAAATAGTTAATATCTATATATTTAATTATATTAATATATCTATATATATATTTATATGGTTGGTATTAATGGTAACAATATTAATACTAATAATATTAATAATTATAAAATATCCATTTTACTACTAATGATAATATTATGTAATTGAATTATTATAGTAATACAAACAATTAACTTAACCCTAGTAATAATAATAATAACCCTATTGATAATGATAATCATGTTTGTAATAATAATTGTAAATGTGGTGATAATACTAATTCAATGATAATAATAATAATTTGTAGTATGATACTTTCAATAATACTTAACTTGACGATAATAATAATATTATACATTTTAGCAATTATAATCATAATAATAATATTTACTACTTGTTTGGTGATGATAATAACAATATACTAATTTTAATACTAACGATAATAACTACAACAATAATAACAATAATAATAATAATAATAATAATAATAATAATAATAATAATAATAATAATAATAATAATAATAATAATAATAATAATAATAATAATAATAATAATAATAATATGAAACTACCTTTAAAGGTTTAAAAGAAATGGTAGACTGTCCAAGCCGGAACTCGAACCCTCGACCTTCCGTTCACGCACCAACGCTCTAGACCGTTGGGCTGTTGCCCATTTTCTCAAATAAACTCCTATCTAATTTCCTTTAACCCACACCTGCTGTTACCCTTCTTCTTCCTCTAACTTCCAATCAACAGAGACCCATATCCATTTAATTGTTAAACTTATTTAGGTTATTCCTTAATATTATAATTAATTATTGTTACTTGTTGTATTTATAAAAAATGATAAAGAAAGAAAAATAAAAAATAAAAAAAACAGAAAGCAACCTGCTGTTCAACGAGTAGGATAGAAAAAAAAATTTGATTTTTAAGTTTAAGTTCATTTTATAAAAATATTATAACATAAATTAGGTTTCAATTGCTTCATATAAACACTAGAAATTATCAATTTAACTTCATTTGAAACAGATGATTCAAATTTGATTATGGAAAAATCTTTGACTTTTTGAATTATAATCTTTGACTCGAAAATTCTAACTCAATAAAACGAATTGGAACTTCAAATTTTGCAGAAAGTTTGTGTGAATGATTCTTAACAATACTACATTAATAGATTTTTAAAATTCATTCTAATTTAAATAAATGATTATCATTGTCAAGAACATAATAAACTTGAAATTAAATTTTAAGTTTTTGAATGTTTTAGATAATAATTATAATATGAATTATGCTCTAAATCATTCTTAGAAACTATCTGAATCATCAATTAAACTTAAAACATGAAAACAAATTCGAATTTTTACCTTGAACGATTTGGTTGACTTTTTGAAAGTAATCTTTGACTCAACAATTCGTAATCGATATTGGATATTGAGATTTGAAACTTTGCAGATAGATTCAAAAGAGGTTTTCTAACCTTTCTGTATTTTTAGATTTTACTAATTGGTTTGAAATCGAAGTATGAAGAAATTTGTCAAGAACAGAGATTATCTGGGTATCTTTCTGTTCTTGTTTTATATAAATTTTTCTTTTATAAATCATAGTTGTAAATAATGATGTAATTGATAATGAAATTGGAGAGTAGAATGATTGTGATCAAGTTTTGAAACAATTATTGTCGATGCAGAGATTATACTCTTGGTACAGAAATATAAATAAATAAATATAGAGAAGAAGATTTATAACTGAATTTGGATTTATCTTGATGTTTGGATTCTGATTCGTACAATGGTTTAGACAGATAAAAAAATCATCAATAGGAAGACAACGA